>NC_045972.1:2286542-2586542 GCF_010909765.2 Amblyraja radiata | reverse complement strand
ATCATTTCCCCGTTCACCTTAAGGATGAATCATCTTAATCTGGCAAATTTCCAAACAGGTTGTTTAAAGAATTAGTGAACATCATAATCAGTTATTTCCCTATCTTTAGGAAATGGATTTCCACCTTCTCCACCTGTGGCAATCCTGAAACGGCTGTGAATAGCTGTGTATGGTTCCAGTTTTTCATTCTTTGCTGGGACAACATGCTGGAGGAACTCATCTCGACAGACACTGCATCTTATCCGCATCCATCTATTGCTCCCTCCCTGCCTCTGACCTGCTTTCTCTCAGCTTATGGAGAGCAGTTGTGGTCACCCTGAGTGGAGGGGAAGGGGAGAGTGGTGAGGGTGCGAGGTGGGGGGGAGAGAATAGGAGGGTGTATGGGGAGGAGGGGAGAGTGGTGAAGGGGGGATAAAGTGGGGGTGAGGGGGGTCATTCTGGTCACAACACAACCCCCCCCCCCCCCCGGGTTCAGGGGCATTTCCGGCGGAAACGAAACGTCCGTCGACGACCCACACCCGCTCCCGCCCAAACATGGCGAGAAGTGACGTCGTGTCCCGTGGGAATGGCGCCGGTTGAAGGGTGAAGCCGGGCTGGACCTCGTCACGTGTCGGGGGAGCAGCTGTTGGGGGGGAGGGAGGCAGCTTCACTCTTATAGAGGAGCCTCTATAATATTTGATACAGAGAGTACAGGCTGCAGCCCTTCCCCCTCCCTCCCTCCCTCCCTCCCTACCTACCCACGCCTCTTCCCGCTGCCTGCCCCAGTGGACATTGCCACAGAAGGCTGTGGAGGCCGTCAATGGATATTATTAAGGCAGAGATAGGTAGATTCTTGATTGATACGGGTGTAAGGAGTTATGGTGAGGAAATGGGGTTCAGAGAAAGAGATAGATCATCCATGATTGAATGGCAAAGTAGACTTGATGGGCCGAATGGCCTAATTCTTCTCCAATCACTTATGAACTAATGAAACTGGGGTACTGTCCAATTCACCTCCACCCCATTGTGCACATTGGACAGTCTCTGGAACTGATGCACTACAATGCTGAGAACTATATTCTGCACTCTGTATCTTCCCCTTTGCTCGACCTATTGAACTTGATTTGGCTTGATTGTATTGATGAATATTTTGTATCTGATTTGATTGGATAGCTTATAAAACAAAGCTTTTCACTGTACGCCAGCACATGTAACAATACTAAAGTGAAACCTGAGGTACAGAAAGGATCCAGGAGCCTTGGCCCATCGAGTCCATGCTGACCATCAATCTCCCTTTTATACTAGTTCTATGTTCATAAATTCATATGTTCAAGCAGCAGATTGCCATTCGGCCCATCATTTACTACACCGTTGAATCATGGCTGATCTATCTTTCCCCATCATCTCCATTCTCCCGCCTTCTCCCCATAACCCCAAAGCGACCTCATTTTCACATCCACTCCCTTACACACTAGGGACAATTTACAGAGGCCAATAAAGCTACAAATCCGCACGTCTTTGGGACTAGTTATAACTAGCTGTATCAAGTGTCTAGAACCTCCCCTTGTTGACTTGGGTCCACTGGCACGGTACATGAAGCCAACAGTTTTGAACCTAGGTTTTAGGATGGACAGTGATTTTAAATTAGATCATCAAATAGGCGCGGTGTTTAAGTCCAGCTTCTTTCACCTAAGGAAGCTGGCAAAGGTGAAGCCCATTCTCGAGCGGCAGCATTTTGAAACAGTAATCCATGCCTTTATTACATCTTGGCTGGATTACTGTAACGCACTCTATTTTGGAGTTGCACGATCTTCACTGGTTCGTCTCCAGTTGGTTCAAAATGCTGCTGCTCGCCTTTTAACTGGAACTCGAAAGAGGGAGCACATAACGCCAATTCTGGCCTCCCTCCACTGGCTCCCGGTGCACTTTCGAGTTCATTTTAAAATTCTTTTATTTGTTTTTAAATCTCTAAATGGGCTCGCCCCGCCTTACCTCTCTGAACTGCTCCACCCATACGCTCCTGCCCGGTGTCTCAGGTCAGCTGATCAGCTGCTCCTGGAGGTACCGAGGTCTAAGCGGAAGCTCAGAGGCGATAGAGCCTTCTCTGTTGCTGCTCCGGCACTCTGGAACATCCTGCCATTGCAGATCAGACAGGCCCCCTCACTGTCCATCTTCAAAACCAGTATTAAAACACATTTATATTCCTTGGCTTTTGACACTGCTTGACACTTTGCTCCTGTTTTTAGTGCTTTTAATGTTTTTAATTTTATTGTTTTTACTCTTTCGTTTAATGTTTTTATTGTTATGTAATAATTTCTTGTCCATGATTAGTCATGTACAGCACTTTGTTGCAACTGTGGTTGTTTTTAAAGTGCTCTATAAATAAAGTTATTATTATTATCTAACACATGGCTGCCTGCGCCCGCTGCCTGAACGGAAGATAGTCACAAATGTTTGAACAATCACCAATCCCCCTGCCCCTCGCTCTTCCCCCACTGGCCAGTAAACCCATTCCATTTCCATCATTTCTCCAGTTTCTTTGAGAAGTTTCACCGGATCTGCTTCCTTCTCTGTTTCAGGGCAAATGTGACCAAAAACCAAGAAACCCAGAGGCAGCGCTGGTTGTTTCCTATCACTTGAGAGTTTAGGTACAGTGCGGAAACAAGCCTTCGACCCACTGAGTCCACACCGACCAGCAATCCACGCACATTAACTCTACCCTACACACACTAGGGACAATTTTACATTGATACAAAGCCAATTAACCAACAAGTCTGTATGTCTTTGGAGCTTGGGAGGAAACGGAAGATCTTGGAGAAAACCCACGCGGTCTCGAGGAGAACATACAAACTCTGTAAATACAGCATCTGTAGTCGGGATCGAACCCTGGTCTCTGACGCTGCAAGCGCTGTAAGGCAGCAACTCTACACTGCACCACCGTGCCACCCTTTTAAACCTGCACCGTCAACACAGTGACCTTGTCGTCCTTACTCATGACTTCTCCTCACTCACTATCCTTTGTGATTTTACACGTCTCCCCCAACCCTTCCTACTCACCCCCACGGGCCTGTCCACAAGGCTTGTGTAGGAAGGAACTGCAGATGCTGCTTTACACTAAAGATGGACACAAAATGCTGGAGAAACTCAGCAGGACAGGCATCATCACTGGAGCGAAGGAATGGGTGACGTTTCCTGTCGAGATCCTTCTTCAGACTGATGTCAGGGGAGTGGGAGATATCCTTATATATACACTTATAGATTTCCTTGTCTTTACACTTCCTTATCTATGTACCCCCCACTCCCCTGATATCTGTCTGAAGAGCGTCTAAACCAGAAACGTCACCCATTCCTTCTCTCCAGAGATGCTGCCTGTCCTGTTGAGTTACTCCAGCATTTTGTGTCTATCTAAGACAATACAGAGACCAGACAATCCAACTGGAACCAAGTGGAGCTTTACAGCCCCCACCTGACTGTGAGCCCATGAACAAGGTTTCCTCAACAGTCTAAAGGGCCTGTCCCACTTACGCTATTTTTTTTCGGCGACTGCCGGCACCCGTCATAGTCGCAGCAGGTCGTCAAAAATGTTCAACACGGTGAAGATCCAGCGGCGACCAGGAAAAGGTACGACTCTTTGGACGACTATTCACGACCATACAGGCGTCACGTGTCGACAGGTCTGGAGCCATGGGAGGGAGAGGCTGAGGTCTGGGGGAGGTTCTTGCCCCAGGTCCCGCTCCTCTCCCTGCCCACGGGCTCGGAGCCACAGCCCCCGGACCCCACACCGGCTCGAACCCCAGCCCAGGGCCCGGAGCCGCACTCAGGGCCCAGTCCGTGTCTGTGTCTGCTCCCCAGTGACCAAAGCCCGGGCCCGGCTACAGCCCCGAGGCTCGGCCCACACCAGGCATCTTCCTTCACCTTCCCTCTTCTTTCCCCTCTCCTCCTCCCTCAATCACCTCTCCCTCCCTCAGTCACTCCCTTCCTCCCTCCATAACCCCTCTCCCTGCCTGCCTGCTTCCCCCACTCCTCACCTCTACCCTATCCCACCCCACACGATGTTTAATGTCAATGAGATTCGAATTCCCTGTGTGACGTTATTGTGAATGAAAACGGGAGAATTAGAATGAAACAGATTTTGTTTAGAATTTAATGTCAATGAGATTCGGGATTCCATCGTGATGTCATTGACAGGCAGGGCAAGTGGAAGCGGCTTTAAAAGTAGTTTTTGTAAAGTTACAAATGGCAATAACTTGTACAATACGTCTTTAAAGTGTGCGGTTAGTTCATTCAGCGGTGCGGCGCCCCTGGGCTCTGACAGCGCTGCCGTGGGTCGGTGTTTAAGGGGAGGCAGTCAAGGGGGTGAGGCTGGGAGCCGTCCCCGTCCGCAGGGCCCCCGGCGCCGGGAGGAGCGGTCACCTGTGCGGGGCCAGGGACCGACACGACAGACAGACAGACACACTCACCGAGTGATGGCCCCTGCGGGGTCCGAGCAGCAGAAGCTTCGCCGCGGCGCCGGGAACAAGGAGCGGGAGCGTGGCCACTTCACCCACTCCCCTTCTGGTCGCCACCCGTCCCCGCCGCACCTAGAGTATAATATAGTATAGTAGATGATGGTAGGGTAGAGTATAGCTGAGCTGAGCTGAGCAGACACCAGACACGACCTCCTCCAACGCCGTCTGTCTGTGTCTGTGTCTATGTCCCGCCCCCGGTGCCGCTGCCCATTGTCTGCATCGTTCAAAATGCTACATTCTAGTGTTAGTTTGTGTCGCGGCTCCACCCCACCGGGGGGTGGGGACAGGAACCGTGACAACTGCGGCACCACCACCCCCACGTTCCAACCAGCACCACCCTCCCTGATACCCACCTCCACACAATAGCCTCACTGACTACAAAAGATGAAATAGTGACACATTTGGATAGCAGTAGCAGGATCGGTCAGAGTTCTTTGAGGATGTACCTAGGAAAATGGACAAGGGAGAGCCAGTGGATGGAGTGTACCTGGATTTTCAGAAAGCATTTGATAAGGTCCCACATAGGAGATTAGTGGGCAAAATTAGAGCGCATGGTATTGGGGGTAGGGTACTGACATGGATAGAAAATTGGTTAGCCGACAGGAAACAAAGAGTAGGGATAACTAGTGGGATACCGCAAGGCTTGGTACTGGGACCGCAGCTATTTACTATATGCATTAATGATTCAGATGAAGGGATTAAAAGTAACATTAGCAAATTTACAGATGACAGAAAGCTGGGTGGCAGTGTGAACTGTGAGGAGGATGCTATGAGAATGCAGGGTGGAGTTGGACAGGTTGGATGAGTGGGCAGATACATGGCAGATGCAGTTTAATGTGGATAAATGAGAGGTTCTCCACTTCGGTAGCAAAAACAGAAAGGAAGATTATTATCTAAATGGTGTCAAGTTGGAAAAAGGGGAAGTACGACAAGACCTGGGCGTCCTTGTTCATCAGTCACTGAAAGTAAGTATGTAGGTAGAGCAGGCAGTGAAGAAAGCGAATGGCATGATAGCCTTCATAACCTACCCCCGCAGACAGACAGACAGACAGATGAGTTGCCAATACACAGCCAACCGCGCAATGCGGCAGATGCTCCCACCCCCCACCCACCCGTTCCTAAAACATGTGGGCAAGAGTTTTGTCGGGGGCAGGTCCACATTGAAGAAGCAATCACTCCCTGGGGCTGCTCATGTGAAGGTGCTAAATTCACCCCTGCCCCCATCAGAGAGTCAGTCAGTCATACCTTAGCGGTGTGGCGCTCACTGTGGTTCATGTACAGCTCATTCTCTCTCATCTGACCAACCGACATCACCTCGATTGTAGCGACTTCATTCGCAGAGCCGGTAATTGTGATTTTGAACAATTTGCTAAAGAATTGTTTATTATACATTTCTCATTCCTGGAAGATTCAGTTGCATTTTTGGTTTGAAATGCAAGCTGTACCTCCCCCTTTTCATTTAAAATATCAATTGCTGAAATCAATAAAAGAAAACTCATTTTTAATTCCATTGCACACACACAACCCTAATATACGACACTCATTTGTATCAGTTACAATGAGATAGGTTGGGAGAATGGGATTGCACCCTTAACTTGGCAGGGTCCATTGTGTCGTCTGATAATGGCGTCAACCGTAAAACTCAGAGAAGAGTACAAAGTGAGTGGAAAAGGAATGAACTATCTGAGGCCCTGGGTAGACAGAGCCTGCATCTCACAAATACAGGCAAGCCAGCCGCTCCAATGAAACACAGCCACTGAACGGTTGTAATGACTAGAGGTGTGAATGGATGCACCTCATCCTTCAGCTACAAAAGCTGGCAAGCACACCTTTGTTGCTTTTAGAGTACTTTGTGACTGGATTATTTTCTGTCTCTTTGTAAATACTTTATTTCTATCAACATTTTGAAAGTCCAACACTTCCAGTTTACAGCTAAATGCAACCCAAACTTTGTATCAAACTACAATGAATAATTGTGGATGTGTAAGCAGGAGGCTTCTCAGAGCAACTTGTAAGGTCACGCAGGTCATGGGGAGAACGTACAACTCAGTACAGACAAGCACCTGTAGTCAGGATGGAACTCGGGTCTCTGGCTCTGTGAGGCAGCAACTACCGCTGTGCCAGTGCGCCACTCCTATTAAAAGACAACTTTCACAAAACTTTGCTCACCTGGCCTTGTCTTTTCCCTCCATCAGCCAGATGCTGGCTCTCCTCTTCAGCAGTAAACTTGGTTTGTAATACCCAAATCCTAAGAGAGGTGAAAGACAACAGGGAAATTATCATCAAAGCAGCAGATAAGGGGAAGAACAGAGTTGTCATGGACAAACAACAATACTTATTCGAGGCACACAGACTATGAAGTAAAACAGAGCACTACACTAAATTGACAAAGCCCATCTATAAGGAAAGACTACTGGAAATTGAAGACATTTTACATTTTGAGACATCCTCAAAAAATCATGGTGCATTTATATGTTTAGTTTAGAGATAGACAATAGACAATGTGTGCAGGAGTAGGCCATTCGAGCCGCCATTCAATACGATCATGGACACCCAGCTTTGTGTCATCTTCTAATTTGCTAATGCTACTTTTAATCCCTTCATCTAAATCATTCATCTATATTGTAAATACCTGCGGTCCCAGCACCGAGCCTTGCGGTACCCCACTAGTCACTGCCTGCCATTCTGAAAGGGAACCTTTTATCCCGTCTTTGTTTCCTGTCTGCCAAACAATTTTCTATCCATGTCAGTAACCTACCCCCAAAACCATGTGCTCTCATTTTGCCCACTATTCTCTTATTTGGGACCTTATCAAATGCTTTCTGAAAGTCCAGGTACACTACATCCACTGGCTCTCCCTTGTCCATTTTCCTAGTTACATCCCCAAAAAATTCCAGAAGATGAGTTAAGAATGATTTCCCCTTCGTAAATCCATGTTGACTTGGACCGATCCTGTTACTGCTATCCAAATGTGCCGCTATTTCATCTTTTATAATTGACTCCAGCATCTTCTCCACCACCGATGTCAGGCTAACTGGTCAGTAATTCTCTATTTTCTCTCTCCCTGCTACCCTCCAATCCACAGGAACTGATCTGGAATCTATAGAACATTGGAAAATGATCACCAATGCGTCCACAATTTCTAGAGCCACTTCCTTAAGTACCCTGGGATGCCGACCATCAGGCCCTGGAGATTTATCAGCCCTCAGTCCCATCAGTCTATTCATTTCCTGCCTGATGTGAATTTCCTTCAGTTCCTCCGTTACCCTAGATCCTCTGGCCACTTGTACATCAGGAGATTGTTTGTGTTTTCCTTAGTGAAGACAGATCCAAAGTACCTGTTCAACTCGTCTGCCATTTCCTTGTTCCTCATAATAAATTCACCTGTTTCAGTCTTCAAGGGTCCAACTTTGGTCTTAACTAATGTTTTCCTCTTCACATACCTAAAGAAGCTTTTACTATCCTCCTTTATATTCTTGGCAAGCTTACCTTCGTACCTCATTTTGTCTCCCCGTATTGCCTTTTTAGTTATCTTCTGTTGCTCTATAAAGGTGTCCCAATCCTCTGGCTTCCTGCTCATCTTTGCTATGTTATACCTCTTCCCTCTTATTTTTCTACTGTCCCTGACTTCCCTTGTCAGCCACGGCCGCTCCTTACTCCCCTTGCAATCTTTCTTCCTCTTTGGAATTAAGTATCCAGCACCTTCTGTATTATTCCCAGAAATACCTGCCATTGTTGTTCCACTGTCATCCCTGCTGGGGTATCTTTCCAGTCAACTTTGGCCAGCTCCTCCCTCATAGCTCCATAGTCCCCTTTGTTCAATTGTAATACTGACACTTCCGATTTTTCCTTCTCCCTCTCAAATTGGAGATTAAAACTTATTATATTATGGCTCGAATTTCCTTATCAAATCCAGTTCATCATACAGTGCGAAACAGGCCAGCGCCAACCTGCAATCCCCGCATACTAACACAATCCTACACACACAAGGGGCAATTAACATTTATACCAAGCCAATTAGCCTCCAAACCTGTACGTTTTTAGAGTGTGGGAGGAAAACGGAACCTCCTGGAGTAAACCCACGCAGGTCACAGAGAGAATACACACATTGTCACAAACCATTAGAATACCCGAGAATATTTTACATATCAATGTAAATGTGACAATAAAAGATCTTTGAACCACGGGTGTAAAATTCTACATTTTCCCCAAAATACACAAACACCCGGACAGGTGGACAGAACCTGGGGAAATATGTCCAGGAAGGCCCATTGTGTGTGACTGTGGAAGTGAATCCTGTCGGGTAGCAGAATACATCGACTCCCTTCTTAATCCACTGGCACAGCAGCACCTCTACTTCAGACCACGTCACACTCCCTGACTGTGCCACGTGATGTTGTACACTTACATGGAGATCCAAGGCCCGTCCACAAACAGAACAGACAGGAACATACAACAGTTAAACATATCTCAGAGCAAAATGCTGACCCTGAAAAATTAGACGAGGCTTTGGTCTAGAAGTGGCCCGGGCGATCAATGTCTTTTCACAGAGAACTGGATGAAATTTGGGGATGTCACATTCAGAAACAGAGTCAAAGGAATTCATTCACATCTTTCACATACACCACCAAGGTTAAAACCACCACAAACAAAACATTGACTTTCTGGACTTTCCCTAAACTTGCCAGACCTCTTTCCCTGATGAAGCTGCAGACAAATCAAAACTGGAAGATTGTTGTTGCCCAGTCGTGGACACCACTGGATTAAATTGGCATTAGAGAATGGTGGGCACAGTGATGTAGCTGGTTGAGCTGCTGCCCCACAGCGCCAGAGTCTAGGTTTAGTCCTGACCTCCAATGCTGTGTGTGGAGTTTGCACGTTCACCCTGTGACCGCGTGTGTTTTCTCCGGGTGCTCTGGTTTTCTCCCACATTCCAAACACCTGCAGGTATGCGTGTTAATTGGCCTCTGTAAATTGGCCCTAGTGTGCAGGGAGTGGATGAGAAAGTGGGAAGTAGTGTGAACGGGTGATAGATGGTCAGCGTGGACTCGGTGGCTGAAAGGGCTGTTTCTAACCTGTATCTCTGAACTAAAATGGTGACCACAAACAAACAGACACCCACAACCTTTTGCGCACAACCAACCACCGTCCAAAACATACATTCAGAGGGACAGTAAAGACACAACTGATTCACTTCCACCACGTTTACACCACAGGTCTTCAACCAGTCCATCACTGCACTTCACTGCTCTTAAACAGAGGGTGACTCAGGAAGGAAGTTGAAATAAATCAAATCAGACAACATGAAGAGGATAAAAAACGTAACCATCATTAGTAGAAACAAGGAACTTTAGATGCTGGTTTATACCAAAGATACAAAGCGCTGGAGTAACTCAGGTCAGGAAGCATCTCTGCAGAAAAAGGATGGGTAACGTTTCAATCAGGATCATTCTGCGAGCCATCATTAATTGATTGCAAATCAGGATGAAGTAAAGCAAAACAAAATGTAGATTCCGAAATTCTGGCAAATCCAAAACTGTGAAATAGCTATTTGGCTGAGATGCTATCCACACCATTGAGTTTGGTCCATATCCTTCCAAACTTTTCCCATCCATGTACCTGTCTAACTGTATCTTAAATGTTGGGTAAGGTCTCTCTGGCAGCTTTTTCCATACACACACCACCCTTTGTGTGAAAAAGTTACCCTTCAGATTCCTATTAAATCATTTCCCCTTCACCTTAAGGATGAATCATCTTAATCTGGCAAATTTCCAAACAGGTTGTTTAAAGAATTAGTGAACATCATAATCAGTTATTTCCCAATCTTTAGGAAATGGATTTCCACCTTCTCCACCTGTGGCAATCCTGAAACGGCTGTGAATAGCTGTGTATGGTTCCAGTTTTTCATTCTTTGCTGGGACAACATGCTGGAGGAACTCAGCTCGACAGACACTGCATCTTATCCGCATCCATCTGTTGCTCCCTCCCTGCCTCTCACCTGCTTTCTCTCAGCTTATGGAGAGCAGTTGTGGTCACCCTGAGTGGAGGGGAAGGGGAGAGTGGTGAAGGTGCGAGGTGGGGGGGAGAGAAGAGGAGGGTGTATGGGGAGGAGGGGAGAGTGGTGAAGGGGGGGTAAAGTGGGGGTGAGGGGGGTCATTCTGGTCACAACACACAACCCCCCCCCCCCCCGGGTTCAGGGGCATTTCCGGCGGAAACGAAACGTCCGTCGACGACCCGCACCCGCTCCCGCCCAAACATGGCGAGAAGTGACGTCGTGTCCCGTGGGAATGGCGCCGGTTGAAGGGTGAAGCCGGGCTGGACCCCGTCACGTGTCGGGGGAGCAGCTGTTGGGGGGGAGGGAGGCAGCTTCACTCTTGTAGAGGAGCCTCTATAATGTTTGATACAGGAGAAAAAAGATGGCGGAGGAGCGCCGCCGCGGGGCTCCCGTGTGGAAGGGAGAGAGGGACTAGGAGTTGGCGGTTGGCATAAACTGGTTTGTGACTGGATCAAATGGCAACTCAAGTAGGATTAGAGGATGACGAAGGTCAAGATGATAGGGTTTATGGTGACTGGACGGCAGTGTCTAGTCGGAGATTAGGGAGGAATCAAGGAGAAGGAGGATTCAGGCAAAACGAGCTCAGCCAAAACAGCAAAAGGAGTTTTGAAGAGAACAGTTCAGAAGAGGATAGGAGAACGGTTCGGAAAAAGGTTGAAAGGAAGGAGGTTAAAATAATACTGAAATTTAGAAAGGAAGATGAGCATGTCAATTTAAGTCCGATAGCTTTATCCAGGGAGCTAAAGAAGAAGGTAGGAGAGGTGGAAACAGCTAAGATTTTGAGAGACGGGAACTTGTTAATAATATGTAAAACGGAAGAGCAGAAAAATAAGGCTCTGAAGATTGAAAGTGTTTGCAAGAAGATGGTTAGTGAAAGAAAGACTCTGGGTGAGAGTAGAAGGGGAGTAATAACAGGTATTCCGGTAGATGAAGACCTGGAGAAACTCAAACGGAGTATTTTTGGTGGCCAGGTGAGTGTAGCTAAGAGATTGTTAAGGACAGTGGAGGGTAAGAGGGTAGAGAGCTTGTCTGTGCTTCTGGAGTTTCAGCAGACTGAACTACCAGAAAAAGTGAGAATCGGATGCATGATCTTTCCCGTGAGGCCTTATATCCCTCCACCGCTCCGATGTTATAAATGCCAGAGGTATGGACATATAGCAGCGGTGTGTAAGGGGAATCAGAGGTGTCCCAAGTGTGGAGGAGAGCATAGATTTGAAGAGTGCAGAGAAAATATGCAGGATAAATGCTGCAATTGCGGAGGACCGCATAGGGTAACGTATGGGGGATGTGAAGTCAGGAAGAGGGCTGTGGAGATTCAGCAAGTGAAAACAGTAAGTAACATAAGCTACTCAGAGGCAGTGAAGAAGGTGAAAGGACAAAGGGGAAGAGTGGATATTAATGGGAGAGAGAATCATCCGTTTTTGAGATCAGAGGAAAGTCAAGCAGTCAAAACTCACCCAGAACTGACAGCTGATAAGCTAATTGTTTTCATTGCATATGTAATCAACTGTACTGATCAGGTTAAACACAAAACAGAAAAAATAAAAATAATTGTTAAAGGAGCAGAGAAGTTTTTGGGTTTAAAAGAAGTATCATGGGAGAGTATCAATAAAAAGCTTGAAGGAGATGGAAGGGAGGAAGGTTCTGGTGATAGGTCAAATTGATTATATTACAATGGAACGCAAGGAGCATAATAGCAAATGGACAAGAGTTTAAAGGATTCATTAAAGAGTTAAAGAAGAAACCAGACGTCATATGTATTCAAGAAAGCTGGCTTAAGCCTTCATTAGACTTTGTCATCAAAGGTTATGATAGTATCCGTAGAGATAGGGGGGAGGGAAGTGGAGGGGGGTGTGTAATATTTATAAAGCAAGGAATACAGAATAGATTGTTGGTGAAAGGAACAGAATTAGAATATTTAGTGGTGGAAATTTGGATAAGAGAAGGTAAGGTTAAAATTGTTAATTTTTATAATCCGTGTAAAAGGCTTTCATTGGAGTTGATGGATGAACTTGCTGGGTATTTAGGGGGGAAAGTTATATGTTGTGGTGATTTTAACGCTCATAGCACGTTGTGGGATGATTCTAATGATGAAAATGGGATGGTGATTGAGGATTTAATGGAGAAGAATAACCTGGTGTGTCTTAATGATGGAAGTGGGACACGAATCAACATCAGAACAGGGTCAGAATCAGCCATAGACCTCACACTAGTGTCAGACTCATTGGCGGGTGTTTGTTCATGGGAAGTAATTCGAAGAACAACGGTAGGAAGTGACCACTACCCGATAGAAATAGTAGTAGGAGTGAGTTTAGAGGAGTATAATACAGAGAGAATACAAAAGTGGTCTTTTAGTGGTGCGGATTGGGAGAAGTTTAAGACTATTAGTGATCAAGAAATGGAAAAAATTGATATTTATGAAGATGTGGATAATTTAAATATTTCTGTTTGCGAAGCCATTTTAGAGGCAGCAACAAAGTCCATTAAGAGGAAAGGAGGTAAGCACAACAAAAAGAGCGTACCATGGTGGACTAAGGAATGTGACAAAGCAATTAAGTGTCGAAATAAAGCTTTTAAAATTTTGAAAAGAAATCATAATTTTCAGAATCTTATTGAATACAAAAGGTTGCAAGCAAGTGTAAGAAGAGTAATAAAAAATGCAAAGAGGGAATTTTGGAGGACATTTTGTAACTCAGTGGGAAGGGAGACAAAAGTAGGTCAAGTTTGGGGAATGATAAGGAGAATGAAAGGAATTAAAAGAGAATACAAATATCCAATCCTAACTGACGGTGAAATTACAGCAGTGAAAGACGAAGAAAAAGCAGAGATGTTGGCAAAATCCTTTGCTAAAATTCACAGTTCAGACAATGTTAGTGAAGAAGGAAGAAAAGGAAAAGAAAATACCATAGCAGAGAATAGACAGGTAATACGACATGAGGAAGACACTAACGATGTTCTAAACAAACCATTCACAAAGACAGAATTCAACCGAGCTCTTAGAAAAACCAAGATGTCAGCACCAGGTAAAGATCAGATTTGTTACACCATGTTAAACCATCTCAGTGAAACATCCAAGGATTTTTTGTTAGAATTTTATAATAAAGTGTGGGAGGGTGGGAAATTACCGCAAAGGTGGAAGGAGGCAGTAGTAATCCCAATAGGAAAGCCAGGTAAAGATCTGACAAACCCAGGGAATTATAGGCCTATTGCATTAACATCCAACATATGTAAAGTAATGGAAAAAATGGTAAATGAAAGGTTAACATATTATGTAGAAAATAAAGGATATTTATCCAATTACCAGAGTGGTTTTAGGAAGGGGAGAAACACCATGGATCCAGCTATATGTTTAGAACATGAAATTAGGAGAGCACAAATTAATAGAGAAAGTGTAGTAGCTGTATTTTTTGATATTGAGAAAGCATATGATATGATGTGGGGAGAAGGGTTATTAGTGAAACTAGGTAAATTGGGGATTAAAGGTCGTATATTTAAATGGATTAAGGATTTTTTATTTGGGAGGTCAATACAAGTACGAGTTGGAAATCAATACTCAGGAACATTAGATATTGTAAATGGAACACCTCAAGGGAGCATAATAAGTCCTTTACTATTTTTAGTAATGATAAATGATGTGTATGATGAAATTGTAAATGAAATGGGAGTTTCACTGTTTGCGGATGATGGGGCAATCTGGAAAAGGGGGAGAAATGTGAAGTTTATTGTGCAGAAACTACAGAGGGCTATAATAAAGGTACAAGAGTGGTCTTATAAATGGGGATTCAAATTTTCTGTGGAAAAGACAAAGATAATGTTTTTTACTAGGAAGGAAATTGGTAGTGAGGTTAAACTAAAATTATATAACCAGGAATTGGAGAGAGTAAAATACTATAAATTTTTAGGTTTATGGTTTGATGAGAGGATTACGTGGATAGTTCATATTCAGAAAGTAGTGGACAAATGTAAGAAGATACTTAATGTAATGAGATGTTTAGTTGGATGTGATTGGGGGGCAGGTAGGAAAGCTTTGAAGGCTATATACAATGGGTTAATTAGATCTGTGTTAGATTATGGTTGTGTGGTGTATGGGTCCGCATCAAGTACTTCTCTTAAGAAAATAGACAACATTCAATATCAGGCATTGAGAATATGTACAGGTGCAATAAAAACAACTCCAACAGCAGCATTACAGGTTGAAATGGGGGAGATGCCTCTAGAGATGAGAAGGATACAGCTTTCATTAAATTACTGGATTAACCTACAGGGCCAGAGTCAAGAACACCCAGCACAAGTTACTATCAAACCATGCTGGGAAAAGGAGAGAAGGGAAACAAAAAGTTTTGGATGGACAGTGACCCAGAGAGCAGTACAAATCGGCATAGCACAATTAAATGTGGTTCCAACAGTTCCATTACCTTCAATTCCACCTTGGATACTTCCAGATGCAACAGTAGACTTTACAACATTAGAACAGGAAAACAAGGAAAAACAACATAGGTATAATTCAGTCATCATACAGGAATACATTGACAGATACTACAGTTTTGTCCAAATTTATACAGATGCATCAAAAGATTCAGTAGATAAAGTAGGAGTAGCATTTATTGTACCAGAATTTCACATCAAAGTAGGGAAGAGGATCAATAATGAGGTATCAGTATACACAGGTGAAATGATTGCAATATTGTTAGCGGTACAGTGGGTCGAGGATACTAGGCCTTTAAGGACAGTTATTTGCTCAGATTCAGGTTTAGCAATAAAGAGTTTACAGCACAGCCATTCAGACAGTAGACCAGACATTTTGATTGAAATACAACAAACACTATTCAGAATTCAAATGATGGGGCTTACAGTCATATTTTTATGGGTACCAGCACACATTGGCATTAGAGGAAACGAAATGGCAGATAAGGTAGCAAAAGAGGTAGCAAAAAGAAGTAAAATTGATTTAAGTATTAACATAGGTAAAACTGAAATCAAAGACATTATTAAGCAAAGACTGAAGGAAAGATGGCAAAAGCAATGGGATGAAGAGCGGAAAGGACGGTGGTTCTACAGAGTCCAGAGGAAAGTGGGAGAAATGAGATGTGCAGGAAAAAACAGAAAAGAGGAGACAGTAATCTCAAGAATTAGATTTGGACACACTGGTCTGAACAGTACACTTTTTATAATAGGCAAGCATAATACAGGTAGATGTGAATACTGTGGGCAAGAAGAGACAATAGAGCATGTCATTGTACATTGTGAGAGGTATGAGGAGGAGAGAGAACGGATGAGTGAGCAGTTCAGAAAAGAAAGAATACAATTTGATTTGGTAGATATTTTGCAAGGAAGTTCATATAAGTGCTATCAAATCCTGTTGCATTTTCTTAGGGTAACCAATTTGTTCGGAAGGATATAGGTTATTAGTATATGTAATGGTGTTGTTTGATCCACACTCCATGCCAGTTGGTGGCGGTAATGCACCAAAAAAGTTGTTTGCCAACCGCCAAAAAACACCACATAGGAGAAGAAGAAGATGTTTGATACAGGTAGTATCTTTGGGTAAGGGGACACCGGTTGGCTCGAACGCCGCTCACGGATTTGGCTGTCGATTGAGTGCAGCTGCAGGGAGGGACCGCGCCGGTCCGGAGGTTGGGAGAGAGAGAGAGGAGACACTGAGTAGTAATAGTAGGGAGATATTGTATTGGGGTATCGGCCAACGGCCTGTATAGGTCCGGTAAACGGTGCTCTGGCAATATTCCCTGCTGTTACAAAATGACAGGCGAGAGTGGGTTTAGTGGCATGGAGGCCAGTGGAGGAGAGGATAATGAAGGAAATGTTGAGAAGGAATGGGAAACCGTGGGAACACGGGGTAGTCCCAGGAAGAGCAGCCGTAAAAGAAGGAAAAGCATTATTGGTGGATTGGAGAGTGAAGACAAGGAACCAGAAAAGGAAATTTCGTTAAATGTAGTGGTGAGGTTTGAAGGAGGAGTAAAGAAGATAGAGCCAATGAAGCTGACAAAAAATAATCAGAGCCCAGGTTGGGGAAGTAAAGTATGCAAGAGTGCTGGAAGATGCAAACATGCTAATAGGGTGCAACAGTGAGGCTCAAGTTGAAAAGGCAATGAAAATGAACAAGATTGACAAAATCAAAATAATCAAAGTAGTGAGAGTGGGAGAACGGAGGACGGCAGGGTGTAAAGGGGTTATCTATGGAATCCCTCTCAAAGTCAATATGAGTGAACTGGTTCAGGAACTCAGAAAGAGATGTGAATTAATTATGAATGCCAAAAGAATGACCAAAGGAGCAAAGAAAGAGGAAACTGAGTCAGTCCTGCTTGAATTCAAGACAGAATCCCTTCCAAAAGTGGTCCATTTTGGATTCATGCGATATAGTGTAAGAGAGTACATACCCAAACCAATGAGGTGCTTCAAATGTCAGAAATTTGGGCATATAGCTAAAATGTGCAAGGGGGCGAGGAAATGCGCAAGGTGTAGTGGGGACCATGAATATGGTCAGTGTGGAGAGGGGGTCAGACCAAAGTGCTGTAATTGTGGAGGAGAGCATAGTGTGGCTTACTGGGGCTGTGAGGTGATGAAACGTGAAGCTGAAGTACAAAACATAAGAGTGAAGGAAAAGGTCTCCTATGCAGAGGCAGCAAAAAAGGCTGACCCTACAAAACAGATGAATGAAAGAAGGATCAGGAGGCAGCAAGATATGGGCATAATGGAAACAATAAAATAAAAAGAAAAGAGTATATGGAAAGAAAAGAAAAACCTGGTTATATTTATAGCAGGAGTAATAAATGCGACAGCAGAAGTAAAATCCAAAACAGAAAGGATCGAAATCATTGTAAAGGCTGCAGTCCACCACTTGGGCATGGCAGGATTGAAGTGGGAGGAAATACATGATGGTCTCAGTATCCAGGCGAGCCAAGAGTCGACATGTGTGGGTTAATAATATTAATGTTAATCCTACAATGGAATGCAAGAAGCTTGTTAGCCAATGGGCAAGACTTTAAGCAATTCATAGACAGTAGGAAGGAAAAACCAGATGTATGTATCCAGGAAACTTGGTTGAAACCAAGTTTAGATTTTGTTCTATATGATTATGTTGCAGTGAGATGTGATAGGGGAAATGGGGGAGGAGGGGGTTGTGCCACTTTCATTAAAAAAGGGATACCATACAAGGTATTAGGAATTGGGCAGGAACAGGAATATGTGGTAATAGAAGTGTGGTCTGAGAGGAGGAAAATAGTGGTAATAAATTACTATAATCCATGTAAGCGATTAGAGGTCAATAAGTTACAGGAAGTAGAAGGCCAGAGCAAATCTAATGTTATTTGGTGTGGGGACTTTAACGCACATAATACATTATGGGGCAGTGGAAAGTCAGATAATAATGGACAGGTAATTGAGGAATTATTAAATGATGGTAATCTAGTATGTCTAAATGATGGAAAGAAGACCAGGGTAGATGTTAGGACAGGGAAGGAGTCTGTGTTGGACCTTACACTTGTTTCTAATAGGATTGCTGCTAAATGTAACTGGGAAGTATATGAAAAGGGTACCATAGGAAGTGATCATCATCCTGTGCTATGCAAAATAAATATTACTTTAACTATGAGTAAAGAAAACAGAAGTGGACGATGGGTGTTTGGAAAGGCTAATTGGGAGAAATTTAAGGAGGAAAGATACAAGAAGAGACAGATATAGAAAACTTTGAGAATAAATTGTCAGAAGGTATCAAAAGAGCAGCATTAGTTTCCATACCTAAAAGTAAAGGAAGATCAAAAAGGAAAGCTGTGCCATGGTGGGACAATAAATGTAAAGAGGCAGTGGAAACAGAGCATTCAGATTATTAAAAAGAACTCATAACTACCAACACATGATTAATTACAAACAGGCTCAGGTAATTGTAAAGAGGACTATAAGACAAACAAAAAGAGCATATTGGAGGAAGTATTGTGATTCAATTGGAAACACAACACAGGTAGGGGAGATATGGGGGCTGATTAAAAAAATGGAAGGTGATAAAAGGGAGTGGAGTTATCCTATCCTAACAAATGGAGATCAAACTAGTCTCAAATAAAGACAAAGCAGAACTAATGGTTAACACTTTTAGTAGGGTTCACAGCTCCCACAACTTATCAGATGAAGGAAGAAGAGGTAGGGAAAGAACAAGAGAGGAAAATGTTGAGGCCTTACAAAGGAAAGGTATCACAGAGGACAAGTACAATATTCCATTTAATTTGGGGGAGCTAAAGAGAGCTCTGGCCAAGTGTAAGAACTCAGCCCCAGGGAAGGATGATATTTGCTACATAATGATAAAGCATCTAAGTGAGGAGGGACTCCAAAAGATACTTGCACTATATAACAAGGTGTGGGAAGAAGGGCGAATACCGGAGAGGTGGAAGGAAACAATCATTGTGCCTATTAGGAAACCAGGGAAAGATGCAAGTAATCCAGTAAATTATAGACCTACAGCTTTAACAGCACACATGTGTAAACTGATGGAAAGAATGGTAAATGAAAGATTAATGCATCTAATGGAAAAAAACGGTATAGTGGCTAATTATCAGAGTGGCTTTAGAAAAGGGAGAGGTACTAATGATCCAGTTCTGTGCTTGGAAGATGATATAAGGAAAGCACAAGTTAAAAAATAATCTGTAGTTACTGTATTTTTTGATGTAGAGAAGGCTTATGATATGTTGTGGAGGGAAGGTCTTCTAATAAAGCTGCATTTAATGGGAGTAGGAGGAAATATTTTTAACTGGATAATGGATTTTCTTAACGGTAGAAGTATCCAAGTTAAAATAGGGTCAGACATCTCTAGTAAATGTGTAGTCGAGAATGGAACTCCCCAAGGAAGTGCGATAAGCCCGATCCTATTCTCAATCATGATTAATGATATATTTGCAAACATTCAACCAGAGATGGGGTAAGGTAGTGCAAGGGATGAATGTTGAGATTTGCAAAAGAACAAATAACTATTTGGCAGGGGAAGAATATAGATTTTATCGTGGGTAAAATGCAGCAAGGGATAGCCCAGGTGGAAGAGTGGGGAGTGAAATGGGGTTTTAAATTCTCTATAGAGAAGACAAAGACAATGGTTTTCACAAGGAAGAAAATTAAAGAGGATGTCCAGTTAAAACTATACGGCAACAATTTGGAAAGAGTAAAAGATTTCCGTTTCCTGGGAGTCCATTTTGACTCCAGATTAACATGGAGGGTCCACATTACAAAAATAATTGGAAAATGCAAAAAAGCCATCAATGTAATGAGATGCTTAGCAGGTTTAGAGTGGGGAGCAGATATATTATCTCTTAAACATATCTATGTATCACTGATCAGATCCAGACTAGAGTATGGCAGTATAGCTTATGGATCAGCATCTAAGTCAGTGTTGTCCGAGTTGGACAAAGTCCAAGCGGAAGCTCTAAGAATCTGTATAGGAGGTGTGCGGACATCACCTGTATGTGCACTACAGGTGGAAACTGGGGAGATGCCGTTGAGACTGCGCCGCAGACAACTAATGGCTAATTACTGGCTAAGCCTTAAGGGTCATGGAGAGAGCCACCCAACAAAACAGGTAGTACAGGAGTGCTGGGAGAGAGGGGTGGCTCAGTCTGGAAGCTTCGGCTGGGTTGGAGGAGGTGTGGCAAGGGACATGGAAGCAGAGGACAAAGAGTACAATATGGTTACTGAACATCCCAAAAGTTGATCTGGAGATATGGGAGGCAAAAAGGAGGGAAAAAAATTCGGACCTAAAAACAGAATACCATAACCATATATATAATAGATACAGGGAACACCTCTTAATTTTCACAGATGGATCAAAAGACCCAGTAGCTGAAACAACAGGGGCAGCTGTGGTAGTGCAAGGGATGAATGTTGAGATTTGCAAAAGAACAAATAACTATTTGACAGTGTATACAGTGGAACTGTACGCTATTTTGATGGCAGTTCGGTGGATAGAACAGGTGCAACCATGCAAAGTATTAATATGTAGCGACTCATTGTCTGCAATCCAGAGTATTGGTTCTGGTGCATCCCATAGGCGGCCTGACCTAGTGTATGAAATTCTACTACTATTAAGCCAAGTAACAAGGAAGGGCAGTGACGTGACTTTGTTGTGGGTCCCAGCACACATTGGTGTGCTAGGAAATGAAAAAGTGGATAAATTAGCAAAAGAGGCCGTTAAAAAAGAGAACATAGAGGTAAACTTACAATTATCCAAATCTGAAGGAAAACACATTGTGTGGAAGAAAATAAATCAGGAATGGCAACAATACTGGGAACAGGAGACAAAGGAGAGACACCTCTATTCGCTACAAAATAGAGTGGGCATTACAGCAAGAAGAGGGGGGAACAGGAGAGAACAGGTAGTATTAGCAAGATTGAGGATAGGACTCACCTGAACAGCACATTAAAAATGTTGGGAAAACACCCTACTGGGCTGTGTGAGGAATGCCATCAGCCGGAAACAGTTCAGCATGCTCTAGTTGCATTTAGAAGATATGAAACAGAAAGAAGAGTTTTGATCAGTGAAATGAAGAAAATTGGAATGACAGATATATCAGAAAAGAATTCTAGAGTATGGAGGGGAAGGAAAAGGAGTAAAGGTGTTGTTTAATTTCTTGAGGGCCTCTGGCCTTATAAAAAGGATATAATGTAAAGACATGAGGACTGTGGAGTGAAGCCAGAAGGTGGCAGCAATGCAACATTGTGGATGCCGGCTGCCGTAAAACTCCAAAAGAAGAAGAGGAAGTATGTTTGATACAGAGAGTACAGGCTGCAGCCCTTCCCCCTCCCTTCCTCCCTCCCTCCCTCCCTACCCACCCACCCCTCTTCCCGCTGCCTGCCCCAGTGGACAATGTGTGTGAGGTACAGACAGTGCTGGCCAAAGATCCTATAACGGAGCAAGATAGTTTACTGCTGCCAAATGCAATGGGCTGACGTGTAGTCCGCTACGGAGGGGATCCTGGGCATTTTTCTCCGCTCATTTTAGTAACCGGAACCTACCCGACCCGACCCGACTCGCAATGTAATCCAAAGATCTTATAGCAGAGCTCTAGGATCTCTGGTGTCATTCTGTTAGTTCACACCAAAGATCTTATAGCAGACTTTGGTGGTGTGAAAGATGCTGGAGTCAATTATTAAAGATGTAATAATGGGGCATTTGGATAGCAGTAAAATAATTAGTCCAAGTCAACATGGATTTATGAAAGGGAAATCATGTTTGACTAATCTTCTGGATTTTTTTGCCGCAAGGCTTGGTGTTGGGGCCGCAACTGTTTACCATATATATTAATGATTTGGAAAAGGGAATTAGGAGCAAAACTAATGCATACATACCTACATATTTAAATTCATCTGATAAGTTGGTCAAATAACATGGGCACCTTCTTGCTTTTTTTGAGACATGGATTTTTTAAATGTGAATGTCTCATAGCAACACATTTGTGGGTCAGCAGTATTTTGTACCAACCCCCACAATTTCAAATAATTCTAAATTGAACTTCTTAAACAAGGAAAACAATTTTTATTTACATCATTTTGTGTGGCTGTCAAGGCGGCTGTGTTGACTGTAATTATGAGACTGCCGGGCAGTATCACTGTGAATGGCGGTGGCTGTGTGTTTTAATGCAAGAGTGAAAAGGAGAGTAAATTTAAAGAGACAATGTGAGAACCATCAGGGTTTCATCCAAGAACCAATTTAAAGGCAAGGTTCTATCAATTACAGTATTTTAATTGAAAATCTTACTCTTAATATTCTTCCTAATTAGGCTTTTTGTGTTCCCTCTTGAACCTTGTGTCTCCCAGAGCCTCTGGGGAGGTTCTGGAGATACAATAATCCAATCTTTAAAACTGGCATTGCCTCTGCCTTTAATTCTACATTCTCCGAGGATGCTGGATGCCGCGACAATCTCTTGCAACAAGTACAGAAAGGCAGTCAACTGCAAAAAGATCAAAGAGAGGAAAGAGTATGGAAGGGAAAGGCTTTTCAGAATCATAATCAGATTTTATTTGCCAAGTATGTTTTGCAACATACGAGGAATTTCATTGGCCAGGTCAGTCATACAATTAAAAGCAACAGCACTCAAAAACACATTTTAATACGGACATTCACCACAGTGACTCCTACACATTCCTCACTGTGATGGAAGGTGAAATAAAGTTCAAGTCCCTTCCTTTTGTTCTTCCTCGGTCGGGGGCCCCAAGCCCCCCGTTCAAACTCCGTTCAATGGTGAACTCCTCTTGGTCTCCAGGCCTATAGTGCTGCACAAATCACTGCACCACATGCATCTATTTATTCCCTTTTCACATGGTTCATGCAGCTGGATATTAACTTGCCGACATGGAAAGAGATGCAGTGAGCATTCAATAGTTCAGACTTCTGGGTGAATTAAGGGGCTGCTTGATGGGCTGAGGGTAATCGAGATTGTCTGATTGTCATTCTTTTGGAAGTTCTTATGGAAAAGCTGATGAATTGACTATGAGTTGGTGGGCTCGAGGATTGCTGGATGAGTGTTCGAGAAACATAGAAAATAGGTGCAGGAGGAGGCCATTTGGCCCTTCGAGCCAGCACCGCCATTCATTGTGATCATGGCTGATCAGCCCCAATCGATAACCCGTGCCTGCCTTCTCCCTATATCCCTTGATTCCACTAGCCCCTAGAGATCTATCTAACTCTCTCTTAAATCCACCCAGTGATTTGGCCTCCACTGCCCTCTGTGGCAGGGAATTCCACAAATTCACAACTCTCTGGGTGAAAAAGTTTTTTCTCACCTCAGTCTTAAATGGCCTCCCCTTTGTTCTAAGACTGTGGCCCCTGGTTCTGGACTCGCCCAACATTGGGAACATTTTTCCTGCATCTAGCTTGTCCCAGATAGAACAATTAAATTCTTACTTTCAGCAGCACAACAGAATCTGTAAACATAGTACACTGTAAACAATATGATAAGATTCCCCCTCATCCTTCTAAACTCCAGTGAATACAAGCCTAGTATTTTAAATATTTCCTCATATGACAGTTCTGTTAGGTTATTTGATGGTTAGGACAGGTTTAGAGGGGTATGGGCCAAATGCAGGCATGTGGGACTAGTGTAGATGGAACATGTTGGCCAGCGTGGGCAAGTTGAGCCGAAGGGCCTGCTTCTATGCTGTGAGACTCTATGACTGGGTGATCTGCTGAGGCTGGTGGTATGCCATGAGGAACAATGGGCATGGACCTTTGTAAACCACCACCTGGTTGAGTCTCCTTGAGTCACCATCGGCATTGATAACATCAGTCAGGGGTTGAAGATCTGCAAAAAACAAGTTGGTCTCATTCTTGTTCTCTCATGCGATACAGGCAGCAGCTCTGAACTGCCTGTGTTTGCCCTCTTGGCTGTCTTGTCAAATTACGCTGGAGATTAGAGTCACCCCTGAAACAAACAGTGCCTTGTGATCCACAGGGGAAAAAATAAAATCTAAATGCAGAACAATGGATGGTTTAAATCAAAGAAAATGATACAAGAGGCCATTAGAGCAATACCGATCTAGGAAACTGAGAGCAGATTTTACAATGCATTTAAACCTCTCCCATTTTTATGAGATGCATTCCTGGAATATGTAGGAAGTTTATTGTAACCTAGTGCCCTAGTGGATTAAGGGCGGCATGGTGGTGCAGCGGTAAAGTTGCTGCCTTACAGTGGGTGCTGTCTGTACAGAGTTCGTACATTCTCCCCCGTGACTGAATGGGTGTTCTCCGAGATCTTCGGTTTCCTCCCACACTCCAAAGACATACAGGTTTGTAGGCTTGGTATAAGTGTAAATTGTCCCTAGTGTGTGTAGGATGGTGTTAGTGTGCGGGGATCGCTGGTCAAAGCGGACGCGGTGGGCCAAAGGGCCTGTTTCCGCGCTGTATCTCTCTAAGAAATAGAAGCAAGGATAAGCCATCTAAGTTCACACCACCATCAGTAAGATTATTGTTGATCCTGCACCTCAACACCTTATTCCCACATTCTCTCCATTATCCTTCAACCTTTTCGTATTTGAGAAAAAAATCTCTCCTTTCAAGGACTCGACTTCCACCATCTCACGCGATAAAGAATTCCAAGATTCCCAGCCCTTGAGTGAAGAAACTGCTCCTTGTCAATTTCACACAATGTACATAAGACGGCAGTTATTTGACAAATACTCTGCAGTTCGGTGCAGGAGATCTTGTCGACGAGTATTCTGGACCCACTGTTGACATCTGAAATTACAGGAGATATCATTTAGGATTAACTAATAAGAAAAAAGATGATCATAACTACATGCCTGAACAATGGATGATATATCACTTAAATGCAATTGTTTTCAGTTGTGTGGAAAGACCTGTATGTTGAAGATGCTTTTTGCCTCTAATATGTCAATTTACCTTAAATGTAGAAGAGCTTATTAAAATCTTCTTTCAAAGACCATTAAGTATTTTCTTTCTATCCTCTTTTGGACCCAAGGCATAGCAGAGTTGCCAACTCTCATGAAGAGGTAAGGGAGGGAGAGAGGGAAGGGAGGGAGAGAGGAAGGGAGGATCGAGAGAAGAGAGAGAGAGAGATCGGAGCAGAGAGGGGAGAGAGAGTCAATAGAAGAGAGGGGTGATGAGAGATCGAGTGAAGAGAGGTCGCGTTAGATCGAGAGAAGAGAGGAGAGGGGGGGAGAGGGAGATGGGGGAGAGAGAGAAGGGGGGGGATGGGGGGATGATCTTCGCGGGGGGTTTTTTTTATCATTTTTTTTCTTTTCCCTTGGGCTTAGTCCCTTTTTCTCGGGTTTTTTTTCGGACAGGGAGGGGGGCGTTTTTCAGCGGTTTTGGAGATTTCGACGGGCTTTTTCCCTAGTCTCCCCGAGAAACCTTTTTCTTTCAGATGGAACGATAGCACATTATCACTTCATCCGTCCCATTCGACCAAAGATTATAGAGCAGGTCCCTCTCGTATCTTTGATTGCGGCGCTCCGAACCCCCTGGCCCACCATTGCACCCAAAGATGATAGAGCAGAGTTGTATAATATTTGATTGCACCCTTCTTCACGGTGGGCTTGTGATCTTTGCTTGTGATGTCTCGACAAATCGAGGGATATAACGGGTAACAGCCGCCGCGTTCTCGGACTCGAATCTGAGCTCGAAAAATCTCCTGGTCACTGGGCCTAATGTGTCCCGCGGGCCATATTTTGGAGACCAATCCCTTGCAAGAACAAAACCAAAAACGTACAGAAGTGTTAAAATTGTCTTTATTATTATGGTAAGTAAAGATCTATTAAAAATAAGTCTAATAACTTTCTAATGTACCGACAAACCTAGTTTCCCAATGGCCGTTGATGGGAGAACAGAAAATAACATTTTCACGACAGAATATCGACTGAAAATAATAATAATATTTTCTCACCTTTCTTTTTTATTGGGGAACCTAAAGAATGACAGGTCGGGTCGTTTAGATTTACGATTAGAACAATTGATAGCGGAGCAGTGAGGTGAAGATTTAGATAAGGACGCCATCACAGTGTGGGGGGGGGGAAGCCCAATGAAATGCCTCAAAAAATGGCGTCGACAATCACACACGTCATACTACGCGTTTTTCGAGGACTGGTCTATCTTGCTCTGCTATAATCTTTGGTTCACACCTCTGTTCATTCTTGTCAAGAATAACATTTGACTCTGGCAATAACCATATAATAACCATATAACAATTACAGCACGGAAACAGGCCATCTCGACCCTTCTAGTCCGTGCCGAACACATAATCTCCCCTAGTCCCATATACCTGCGCTCAGACCATAACCCTCCATTCCTTTCCCATCCATATAACTATCCAATTTATTTTTAAATGATAAAAACGAACCTGCCTCCACCACCTTCACTGGAAGCTCATTCCACACAGCTACCACACTCTGAGTAAAGAAGTTCCCCCTCATGTTACCCCTAAACTTCAGTCCCTTAATTCTCAAGTCATGTCCCCTTGTTTGAATCTTCCCTACTCTCAGTGGGAAAAGCTTTTCCACGTCAACTCTGTCTATCCCTCTCATCATTTTAAAAACCTCTATCAAGTCCCCCCTTAACCTTCTGCGCTCCAAAGAATAAAGCCCTAACTTGTTCAACCTTTCTCTGTAACATAGTTGCTGAAACCCAGGCAACATTCCAGTACAATTTTAACATTACATCCCAACTTCTATACTCAATGCTCTGATTTATAAAGGCCAGCACACCAAAAGCTTTCTATACCACCCTATCTACATGAGATTCCACTTTCAGGGAACTGTGCACAGTTATTCCCAGATCCCTCTGTTCACCTACATTCTTCAATTCCCTACCATTTACCATGTACGTCCTATTTTGATTTGTCCTGCCAAGATGTAGCACCTCACACTTATCAGCATTAAACTCCATCTGCCATCTTTCAGCCCACTCTTCCAACTGGCATAAATATCTCTGTAGACTTTGAAACTCTACTTCATTACCCGCAACCCCACCTATCTTAGTATCATCTGCATACTTACTAATCCAATTTACCACACCATCGTCCAGATCATTGATGTACATGACAAACAACAGTGGACCCAACACAGATCCCTGTGGCACCCCACTCGTCACTGGCCTCCAACCTGACAAACAACCATCCACCATTACTCTCTGGCATCTCCCATTCAGCCACTGTTGAATCCATCTTGCTACTCCACCATTAATACCCAACCATTGAACCTTCTTAACCAACCTTCCATGAGGAACCTTGTCAAAGGCCTTACTGAAGTCCATATACACAACATCCACTGCTTTACCCTCATCAATTTCCCAAGTAACATCTTCAAAAAATTCAAGAAGATTAGTTAAACATGACCTTCCAGGCACAAATCCATGTTGACTGTTCCTAATCAGACCCTGTTTATCCAGATGCTTATATATATTATCTCTAAGTATTCTTTCCATTAATTTGCCCACCACTGACGTCAAACTAACAGGTCTATAATTGCTAGGTTTACTCTTAGACCCCTTTTTAAACAATGGAACAACATGCGCAGTACGCCAATCCTCCGGCACTATTCCCGTTTCTAATGACATTTGAAATATTTCTGCCATGGCCCCTGCTATTTCTACACTAACTTCCCTCAATGTCCTAGGGAATATCCTGTCCGGACCTGGAGACTTATCCACTTTTATATTTCTCAAAAGTGCCAGTACTTTCTCTTCTTTGATCCTCATAATTTCCATAGCTACTCTACTTGTTTCCCTTACCTCACATAATTCAATATCCTTCTCCTTGGTGAATACCGAAGAAAAGAAACTGTTCAATATCTCCCCCATCTCTTTTGGCTCTGCAGATAGTTGGCCACTCTGACTCTCTAATGGACCAATTTTATCCCTCGTTATCCTTTTGCTATTAATATAGCGGTAGAAACCCTTCGGATTTACTTTTACCTTACTTGCCAAAGCAACCTCATATCTTCTTTTAGCTTTTCTAATTTCTTTCTTAAGATTCTTTTTACATTCTTTATACTCCTCAAGCACCTCATTTACTCCATGCTGCCTATAACTATTGTAGATCTCACTCTTTTTCCGAACCAAGTGTCCAATTTCCCGTGAAAACCATGGCTCTTTACAATTTTTACGATTTCCTTTCAACCGAACAGGGACATAAAGATTCTGTACTCTTAAAATTTCACCTTTAAATGTAACAATTACAGCACGGAAACAGGCCATCTCGACCCTTCTAGTCCGTGCCGAACACATAATCTCCCCTAGTCCCATATACCTGCGCTCAGACCATAACCCTCCATTCCTTTCCCATCCATATAACTATCCAATTTATTTTTAAATGATAAAAACGAACCTGCCTCCACCACCTTCACTGGAAGCTCATTCCACACAGCTACCACTCTCTGAGTAAAGAAGTTCCCCCTCATGTTACCCCTAAACTTCAGTTCCTTAATTCTCAAGTCTTGTCCCCTTGTTTGAATCTTCCCTACTCTCAGTGGGAAAAGCTTTTCCACGTCAACTCTGTCTATCCCTCTCATCATTTTAAAAACCTCTATCAAGTCCCCCCTTAACCTTCTGCGCTCCAAAGAATAAAGCCCTAACTTGTTC
Organism: Amblyraja radiata; assembly: GCF_010909765.2. NCBI lineage: Eukaryota > Metazoa > Chordata > Chondrichthyes > Rajiformes > Rajidae > Amblyraja > Amblyraja radiata. The sequence goes on along the minus strand of NC_045972.1, from coordinate 2,557,918 downwards.
AGCCTTTCCACACTCCCCTGATCCCAGCTTTGACAGCACACCTAGTACTATTCCAGACCTTGACTCTGGATGCACACTTGGCCTTGCTCCTAGCTCCTTTTCACTGACAATATATCTGGCCCACACATAAAGCCCCATATCTGACCTCCTAGACTTAACCTATTACGTTCAAGTCCACAGGTGCTTATCTAATGCAGTAATCTTTTATGGGGCACTTCACAGACCAAATTATGCATAACAAAATTTGCTCCATTCATTGGCTTCCTTGTTATCTAACATGCTAATTACTTTGTCAATAGTCTTTTTTAATGTTTTTTAAATCATTTCTTTTTAAATAGTTCATATGCTGTGTTTGAGTTGATTTTGTATTCCACTTGCACTGTGTAATTCATTCATCTAATCACATGAATGTAATCACACTGTTCACATCTGCAGTATTTACATCTCCACTAGAGGAGCTTTGGTGCTGCCTCCCCCCCCCCCCCCCCCCCCCCCCCCCCCCCCCTCTCCCCGGCACGTGACGGGGACAATCCGGCTTATCCCTTTAACCTTCGCCATCCCTACGAGACTCAGCATCAGTTCTCGCGATGTTTATGCGGCGCGGGAGCGGGTCGTTGATGGACGTTTCCTTTCCCGCCGGAACGGAGGGAGACAGACGGTAGATTTGTTTCCACAAACATCATCTGTTTCTACTAATGATGGGTTGATTTTGGTGAACAAGCGTCAGCACAACATCAATGGCCAATACAAATGAGGGCTGAATACTAAGTTAGTGTCTCTCACTGATAGGTCAGGTTTTTAAAATGTAATCAAAATAAACTTTATTCAGGTAAATAAATATGTACAATACAGGAACCGGGCAAAACAATAATCTGACCTGCATTGTGAGGCTAAACATACATTCAATACTGTTTACACAAATCACAGGTCAGGTGTCGCCTCGTTTTGTGGCCTGGAGTTTTTCCCTTCAAGTTGTCTGATTTGATTTGTCTCAACTTCCATCCAGAGACACCCTCTGTCTAAGTGCAGTGAACAGATGGTGGGGGTCTGGTTGAAGACCTCTGGTGCAAATGTGCTGGAATTGAGTCCAGGCCTGCCAACATTGGGTGAGAGTTGGGAGTGAGAACTTGCGAGAGACCAAGCCCGAGGGAGCTAAGTGACCGGGGAGAGGGTGTGAGAGGAGGTTGTGTGTCCCCCCCCCCCTCCCATTGGTAAGGAACTTTTGCATTTTTCAGCTTGAAATTGTGCAATATGGTGCATACTGTTGCGAGTCTTTTAACGCACCCTTGAATGCAATATTTATGCTTTAAATTGTATTAGCTATGAATAAGGTTAGACTAAATTACATTCCTAATTACATTCCACAGTAGAGCCCAGGCTCTGATCAACACGTGCAGCACATGAATGATCTCTAGTGTATTCATGTATGGAAATCAGGTTATAATCAAACACTTGGCCCATGTTGGCCAACCTGGGTCACACTGCACACCTGGTACTACTCCTGGCCCTGACTCCAGATGCATACCTTCTCTCATTCCTGTCTCTGAGTCCAGCCTTATACCTGGCCCCCTATTCTACCCTTTTCATAGCTGCTTACCTGCTTAGGTTCCCAGTGTTGAACACTCCCCTGGTCCCAGCTTTGACAGCACACCTAGTACTATTCCAGACCTTGACTCTGGATGCACACTTGGCCTTGCTCCTAGCTCCTTTTCACTGACAATATATCTGGCCCACACATAAAGCCCCATATCTGACCTCCTAGGCTTCACCTATTACGTTCAAGTCCACAGGTGCTTATCTAATGCAGTAATCTTTTATGGGGCACTTCACGGACCAAATTATGCATAACAAAATTTGCTCCATTCATTGGCTTCCTTGTTATCTAACATGCTAATTACTTTGTCAAATAAGTCTTCAATTCACCTGTACACTACTCCCACTAGCGTTTTATGCCCCTTAGTGTTTCGCAGCTCTACCCATATCGATTCCACATCCTCCAAGCTAATGTCCTTCCTTTCTATTGCATTAATATCCTCTCTAACCAGCAACGATACCCCACCTCCTTTTCCTTTCTGTCTATCCCTCCTGAATATTGAATATCCCTGGATGTTGTTCCCAGCCTTGGTCACCCTGGAGCCATGTCTCCGTGATCCGAACTATATCATATTAATTAATAACTATCTGCACATTCAACTCATCCACCTTATTACGAATGCTCCTTGCATTGAAACACAAAGCCTTCAGGCTTGTTTTATGTTGAAAATGGCTCTTTTTGATTTTTGCCCTGGATTTATCTGCCTGCCACTTTTACTTTTCACCTTGCTACCTATTGCTTCTACCCTCATTTTACACCCCTCTGTCTCTCTGCTCTTGCACCCATCCCCATAATAAGTAATATTATTCTATTAAATGTGATCTTGAGAGTATATAATATTTTCTGTGGTATTCATAGCACAACAATGATAAAAAGATCTTTGTTTTGATTACACCTACCAACATGCATACATTATTACATTACAGTTAATATGTACCAAGGGCAAACTTTTGTTCCAATACTCCCCATTCCCAATTACTTTTAGATTTAAGTGATTAAAATCCAAGTGAAGTTTAAATGACATCATAAAGTAAAACCTCCGTAAAGAATGATATTAATTACGTGGTTGGTTGGGGTCAATATCAGCACAATTACTGTATTAAACGTTGAATCTTCAGATGTCCTGGGTCAAGCTAAAACTAAAGACAAATAACAATCTCCTCACACGTTGCCTTGCAAGAATCTCTGTCACTCCTTTAAAATATGCCCCTTCTTTGAACAAGCTCTTAAATATCGCATCTGAATCAGTTTCCATCTGATTACACTCCTTGAGGATGTTCATCTACGTGTTCAATTAATAAAACAATGAGATTGGGGACATTTCTATTCAACCTGTCAAAGGAATTGGGGGGGGGGGTTAGAAATAGTCAGTGAGGTAAACAAACATAATAATTGAGTGGCAAATGACAATAGTGCTACCTTCCCAATATTTTACTGAAGGAAATAATGGGTTATCAGGGCTGTATGTTGTGACAGACAGCCTGACACCTTGCATGTCATTTTAATATTACACTTATCCCATCCCCCTGGATATTCCGGATTAATAAATTAAGGTTTTGTCAACTTCTGTCTATCTAACTCATGGCTATCTAACTCATGGCTATTCATCTAAAATCAGTACCTCTTTCCTGTTTTTTCCCCATATCCCTTGATTTCGTTAGCCCCAAGAACTAAATGTAACTCTCTCTTAAAATCATCCAGTGAATTGGCCTGCACTGTCTTCTGTGGAAGAGAATTCCACAGATTCACAACTCTCTGCGTGAAGAACGTTTGGCCTCATCTCAGTCCTAACTGGCCTACCCTTTATTCTTAAACTGTGAGCCCTGGTTCTGAAATCCCCCAACATCGGGAACATTTTTCCTGCAGTTACAGTAAGTGAAAATCTAGCAGGCAAGCAGGATGCTTTCTCCAACCACTCCCATTTGAAGTCTACTATCTTCCACCGTTTCTACCCAGTGCTTGGTACTTACTTCCAGCAGCCACTGGTTGTCCTCCAGGATGCACCAAGCCGCAGCCTGATCCATGCCGGTCACCTGGGCGAATTCGGCAGAGATACACATGGCAGCGGCGCAACGGTTCTGATGCCTCTGATGGCCCGGGATTCTTGCACATGGCTGGAGCTGCAGTGAGCGACTCGCCAGCCCGGCAAACACTCGCCAGCCCCGCTCCCCGTCCGATTCTCACGCTCAATGCATGGGAGTTGGCCCTGCCTCTCTATCCCCCTCTCTCCCCACTTTCTTTCTCCCCCTCCCCCCCTCTCTCTCTCCCCCTCTCTCACCCTACCACCTCCTCCCTCTCTCTCTTCCCCCTCTCTTCTGCTCTCTCTCCTCTCACGCCCCTCTCTCTCTCCCCCTCTCATCTCTCCCCTCTCATCTCTCACCTCTCTCTCTCCCTCTGTCTCTCCCTTTCTCTCCTCTCCCCTCCCCCCGCTCTCTCTCTCTCCCCTTCCCTCTCTCTTCTCTCTCTCCTCTCTCCCCCTCTCCCTCCCCTCTCTCTCCCTTCTCCCCCTCTTCTCCCTCCCCTCTCTCCTCTCTCCCTCTCTCCCCTCTCTTTCCCCTAACTCTCTCCCCCTCTCTCTATCCCCCTCTCTTTCTTCTCTCTCTCCCCCTCTCCTCTCTCTCCCCCTCCCTCTCTCTCTCTCCCTCTCGCTCTCTCCACACACTCTCTCCCCTCTATCTCCCTCTCTTTCTCTCTCCCCCTCTCTCTCTCTCTCTCTCTCTCACCTCCTCTCTCCACCTCGCTCGCTCTCTCTCTCCCCCTTTCCCCCCATTTCTCCCTCCCACCTTACTCTCCCCCTTGCTCTCTCTCCCCTCTCTCTTTCTCCTATGTCTCTCTCCTCTTTCACTTTGCCCCCGCCGCTCTCTCTCTCACTTTCCCCCGTCTCTCTCTTTCCCATTCTTTCCCTCTTCCCACTCTCTCCCTCTTCCCCCTTTCTCTTTTACCACCCCTCTCTCTTCCCCCTCTCTCCCATTCTCTCATACCCTCTCTCCTCCCTCTCCACCCCCTCTCTCCCCCCTCTCTCTCCTCTCTCGCTTCCTCTTTCCCCCTCTCTTCGCCCTCTCTCTCTCTCGCCCTCTCTCCCTCCCCCTCCCTCTCACCCTTCTCTCTCTTCCCACCTCACTCTCCCCCCTCATCATCTCTCTCCCCCCTCTCCCTATCTCTCTCCCTATCTCTCTCTCTTCTCTCTCTCCCTCCCTCTCATAGATACATAGAAAATAGGTGCAGGAGTAGACCATTCGGCCCTTCGAGCCTGCACCGCCATTCAATATGATCATGGCTGATCATCCAACTCGGTATCCCATACCTGCCTTCTCTCCATACCCCCTGATCCCTTTAGCCACAAGGGCCACATCTAACTCCCTCTTAAATATAGTCAATGAACTGGCCTCAACTACCCTCTGTGGCAAAGAGTTCCAGAGATTCTCCAATCTCTGTGTGAAAAATGTTTTTCTCATCTCGGTCTTAAAGGATTTCCTCCTTATCCTTAAGCTGTGACCCCTTGTCCTGGACTTCCCCAACATCGGGAACAATCTTCCTGCATCTAGCCTGTCCAACCCCTTAAGAATTTTGTAAGTTTCTATAAGATCCCCCTCAATCTCCTAAATTCTAGCGAGTATAAGCCGAGTCTATCCAGTCTTTCTTCATATGAAAGTCCTGACATCCCAGGAATCAGTCTAGTGAACCTTCTCTGCACTCCATCTATGGCAATAATGTCCTTCCTCAGATATGGAGACCAAAACTGTACGCAATACTCCAGGTGTGGTCTCACCAAGACCCTGTACAGCTGCAGTAAAACCTCCCTTGGTTCTTGGATTCTTGGTCCTCCAAAATATTCCAACTGGAATTTAAACTGGAGGTGGTGGTGAAGGGAGGGATTAAGCCAGAAAGGGTTATTGGGAAGAAAGTGCTACTTTAAATTTAGTTGCATCTGGTTGGGTAACTATAGTTGGGTGGAGATTATTCCATGCTTTAATTGTGCGGGGGAAGAACGAATTGCTGTACACATCTGTCTTTGTAGCTGGGATCACAAATTGGATCGAATGCCCTCGTCTGCTCCTAATTGGTTTGTGGTTGGTGTAGGTCTTGTGATCTATGTCTAGCTGACCATTTAACATTTTGTAAAAACAGGTCAAACGGTGAGCTTCACGTCTGTCTTGGAGAGGGTTCCACCCCAGAGAATTCAGAAGTTTGGTGACACTCGCTTCTCTCTCATAGGTGTTAGTAACAAATCGAGCTGCCTGTCTTTGGACACGTTCGATGGATGAAATGTTTTTATCTGTGTATGGGTCCCAAGCTGCAACTGCGTAGTCCAAATGAGGTCTAACGAGGGTGAAATATAGCTTCTCCTTGACAGAAGCTGAACAATGATGAAAGTTGCGCCTCAGGAAGTTTAGGACACCTGTTGCTTTCACTGTTGCATGATCAGTCTGACCATTCCAACGCAGATCATTCTGCAATTTGATGCCAAGATACTTGGTTTGTTTGGATTCTTCAAGGGTGACTCCCTGCTCCTATACTCAAATCCTTTTGCTATGAATGCTAACATACCATTCGCTTTCTTCACTGCCTGCTGCACCTGCATGCATACTTACAATGACTGGTGTACCATGACACCCAGGTCTCGTTGCATCTCCACTTTTCCTAATCGGCCACCATTTAGATAATAGTCTGCTTTCCTGTTTTTGCCACCAAAGTGGATAACCTCACATTTATCCACATTATACTGCATCTGCCATACATTTGCCTACTCACCCAGCCTATCCAAGTCACCTTGCAGCCTCCTAGCATCCTCCTCACAGCTAACACTGCCCCCCAGCTTAGTGTCATCCGCAAACTTGGAGATGTTGCATTCAATTTCCTCGTCCAAATCATTAATATATATTGTAAATAGCTGGGGTCCCAGCACTGAGCCTTGCGGTACCCCACTAGTCACTGCCTGCCATTGTGAAAAGGACCTGTTTACTCCTACGCTTTGCTTCCTGTTTGCCAGCCAGTTCTCTATCCACATCAATACTGAACCCCCAATACCGTGTGCTTTAAGTTTGTATACTAATCTCTTATGTGGGACCTTGTCGAAAGCCTTCTGAAAGTCCAGATACAACACATCCACTGGTTTTCCCCTATCCACTCTACTAGTTACATCCTCAAAAAATTCTATAAGATTCGTCAGACATGATTTACCTTTCGTAAATCCATGCTGACTTTGTCCAATGATTTCACCACTTTCCAAATGTGCTGCTATCCCATCTTTAATAACTGACTCTAGCAGTTTCCCCACTACCGATGTTAGACTAACTGGTCTGTAATTCCCCATTTTCTCTCTCCCTTCCTTTTTAAAAAGTGGGGTTACATTAGCTACCCTCCAATCCTCAGGAACTACTCCAGAATCTAAAGAGTTTTGAAAAATTATCACTAATGCATCCACTATTTCTGGAGCTACTTCCTTAAGTACTCTGGGATGCAGCCTATTTTCCCTTTCCTAATTAAGCCCTTTGTCCTCCTCTGCTGGTCTCTGAATTTTTCCCAGTCCTCTGGTATGCTGCTTTTTCTGGCTAATTTGTACGCTTCATCTTTTGCTCTGATACAATCCCTGATTTCCCTTGTTATCCACGGATGCACTACCTTCTCTGATTTATTCTTTTGCCAAACTGGGATGAACAATTTTTGTAGTTCATCCATGCAGTCTTTAAATGCCTTCCATTGCATATCCACCGTCAACCCTTTTAGAATTAATTGCCAGTCAATCTTGGCCAATTCACGTCTCATATCCTCAAAGTTACCTTTCTTTAAGTTCAGAACCATTGTTTCTGAATTAACAATGTCACTCTCCATCCTAATGAAGAACTCAACCATATTATGGTCACCCTTGCTCAAGGGGGCACGCACAACAAGACTGCTAACTAACCCTTCCTCATTACTCAATACCCAGTCTAGAATAGCCTGCTCTCGTTGGTTCCTTTACATGTTGGTTTAGAAAACTATCCCGCATACATTCCAAGAAATCCTCTTCCTCAGCACCCTGACAATTTGATTCACCCAATCTATATGTAGATTGAAGTCACCCATTATAACTGTTTTACGCATTTCTAATTTCCTGTTTGATGCCATCCCCAACTTCACTACTACAGGCAGGTGGGACTAAGGGAAAAACGTTGTTTGGCACGGACTTGTAGGGCCGAGATGGCCTGTTTCCATGCTGTAATTGTTATATGGTTATATGGTTAGGTGGCCTGTACACAACACCCACTAGCGTTTTCTGCCCCTTAGTGTTTCGCAGCTCTACCCATACCGATTCCACATCCTCCAAGCTAATGTCCTTCCTTTCCATTGCGTTAATCTCCTCTCTAACCAGCAACGCTACCCCACCTCCTTTTCCTTTCTGTCTATCCCTCCTGAATATTGAATATCCCTGGCTGTTCAGCTCCCAGCCTTGGTCACCCTGGAGCCATGTCTCCGTGATCCCAACTATATCATAATCAATAATAGCTATCTGCACATTCAACTCATCCACCTTATTACGAATGCTCCTTGCATTGAGACACAAAGCCTTCAGACTTGTTTTTACAACGGTCTTACCCCTTTTACAATTATGTTGAAAAGTGGCCCTTTTTGATTTTTGACCTGGATTTGTCTGCCTGCCACTATTACTTTTCACCTTGCTACCTGTTGCTTCCACCCCCAATTTACACCCCTCTGTCTCTCTGCTCACCCATTTAAGAACCCCACCACTCTCTGCCACAGAGGGTAATTGAGGCCAGTTCATTGGCTATATTTAAGAGGGAATTAGATGTGGCCCTTGTGGCTAAAGGGATCAGGGGGTATGGGGAGAAGGCAGGTACAGGATACTGAGTTGGATGATCAGCCATGATCATATCGAATGGCGGTGCAGGCTCGAAGGGCCGAATGGCCTACTCCTGCACCTATTTTCTATGTTTCTATGTCTGTTGGTTTGAGGTCACCAATTTTGTTTAGAGATACAGAATAGAAATGCTCTTCGGCCCACCCAGTCCATGCCGACCATCTATCGCCCGTTTACACAAGTTATCTCATCCCATTTTCTCGTCCACTCACTATATACTAGAGGCGATTTACAGAGGCCAATTAACATGCAAACCCGCACGTGTTTGGAATGTGGGAGAAAACCAGGGCACCAGGAGAAAACCCATGTGGTCATAGGATGAACGTGCAAACTCCACACACAGCATTGGAGGTCAGGATTAAACCGAGTCTCTGGCGTTGTGGGGCAGCAGCTCGATCAGCTACACCACTGTGCCCACCATTCTCTAATGCCAATTCAATCCAGTGGTGTCCATGACTGGGCAACAACAATCTTTCAGTTTTGATTTGTCTACAGTTTCATCAGGGAAAGAGGTCTGGCTGGTTTAGGGAAGGTGCTTTGAAGGTAGAGCTGTTATGCCCCATGTTTCTGGAAGCTTCCATCCCCATTTCTTGGGATTTCCTGTTTATTAACAGCTTGTCTCTGGACCAGTTGTTGTCTGCAAAAGTTGCTCCTGTTATATTGGCCAGAATCAGATCATGGCCACTGTCCCAACCTCTTGGCAGCTCTAGTTAATAAGGATTTGTAAATTTTTAAAAATTGGATGTTTTCATTTAATCTATTCTATTTGGTCATTTAGTGGCACCTGACAGATCTTGTTCTCTTTATTTATTCAAATGGAACAGGTTTTCTGTGGCCACGGTTTACCAGCGTCCTTTGAAAATGGATTCCGCAGGGCCCGAAGCAACTGCCTGGTCATTTGTTGTGCAGTTTGGCTATTAACCCACTGATTCTGCCTGTCTTATTTTAGTTTGGAAGGAATCTGGTCAGTGTCCTATTTCCGATTCAAGACGAGAGCGGTTCTTCAATTTTTAGTAGAACTGCTTTCCCTTTTGTACGTTTAGAATTATTATAGATTTGGGGGGGTAAAGGAACCTATTGTTCATTGCTGCCTTTTCATTGAATAGATTTGTGTTATCTAAAGGCATTATACTTGAGTCTCTGGACTGGTTCTACTACTTCTACAGTTTGGGTTTTAAGATCGTACTCTGAATTACTGGGACTGGTTTTCAGTGTACGGGGCTGTGGGAGTTGGATAATTGTTGTGGGAATTCATGGGCTTTTTGGTGAGGGTGTTGTATTCTGGAGCTAAATCAAACGTGGTTTCTCTGGTTCCAGTTTGGGTTTATCTTTTTCAATTTGGTTTTGGGATCCTGGGGTCTCCTCTGTGTTATCGCGAGGACAAGGGAGTAACGAGGAGCACATCGCTTTGAATATTAGGGTGTCAGTTTGAGTGTAGTGGGATAATCATTCCTCTTGTGCTTACTGTTCTCACAATTGGAGATTGACTGTGTATCTGTAGAAGTTTGTAAGAATTATTGCAGACATGCTGAATTTCTCCCGAGAGAGTTAAGAGTTTCAATGAAATTGTTACTTGCAGCACAACAGCTGTGTAAACACAGTGCTCATAGATAATGCTATAAACAAATAAAAAGTTCAATCGATTTAAAAAGACCAATGTTAATGCAAAAAGGTTGAAATCCTCGGTGCAACCATAGTTCATAGTTTAGTTGGTGTTTGTAGTGTTCAAAAGCATAATGGTTGATGGGAAGAAGCTGTTCCTGAATAGTGAGTTTACGGTTCCCAGACTCCTATTGTTCATTTATTATTGTCATTCGATAAAAACATGCTTCCACATGAATCATGAACGAAATTTGTACTCGGGTCCGAGCAGCGTAATAGTGCAGTAAGATATCAATAAAGTAGAGTAAAGACATCAATAAATTCTAACATATAAAAACCTTCCACAATAAATCTAAATAATAATGAGCCTATAAATAAATAAATAGTAAAAAGTAGAAAAGCAGCCTGGTTAAAAGCCAGCAGCATAATAATGTCCATAGCAGCAGCAGTAGCGGCAGACAGTTCACTGAGGTAGTGAGGGTTCAGTCAGTGAGGTAGGGAGTTGAAAATTCTCATGGCCTCGGGGAAGAAGCTGGCTTTTAGCCTTGTTGTCCTGGCTTTTATGCTGCGCAGCCTTCTCCCTGAGGGGAGGGGGACAAAGAGTACATTTACTGGGTGGGTGGGGTCCTTCATAATGTTTGAGGCTCTGCTCTTGCACCTGCTGATGTAAATGTCCTCAATGGCAGGGAGGCAGTTAGTTGTGATTTTTTGGGCATATTTGACCACCCTCTACAATGCATCATTAATTTTTAATGATGCTGACGTGTTGCAGGTCCAGGTGGGGTCGTTAGAAATGTGCACCCCCAGGTATTTAAAACTGGACCCCATCTCCACAGCTTCTCCTCTGATGTAGAAGGGGGGGGGGGGTGTAGCTGCCTTTCCTGAAGTCCACAATCACCTCCTATGTCTTCCCCACGTTGATGTAGAGGTTGTTTGCTTTACACCAGACTTCAAGTTCTCCCACCTCCTGTCTGTAGCCCGACTCGTCATTGTGGGACATTAATCCCACCACGGCCGTGTCATCTGCAAATTTCACAATATGACTGTTCGGGTGTTTGGCTGAACAGTCATAAGTGAGAAGAGTGTACAGCAGGGGGCTCAGGACCCATCCCTGTGGGGAGCTGGTGTTGAGGGTAATGGGGGGGTGGGATGAGACACCGTAGATTTTAACAGACAGTGGCCTGTTGGTCAGGAAGTCTAGTACCCAGTTGCACATGGATGGTTTAAGTCCAAGCAACAGCAGTTTGTTGACTAAAGTCTGTGGAATGATGGTATTGAAGGCAGAACTAAAGTCCAAGAAGAGCAATCTGACATATGAACTCCTGTTCTCCAGATGAGTGAGGGCTGAGTGAATGACGGATGAGATTGCATCAGATGTAGACCGGTTCTTCCTGTAGGTGTACTGATGAGTGTCCACATTGATGTTAATGCTGTCTTTTATGTGGACCATAACCAGCCTTTCGATGCATTTTGTGATTATCGGGGTGAGAGCCACCGGACGGTAATCACTCAAGCCTGACACCACTGACTTTTTTGTCACAGGGATGATGGTGGCGATCTTGAGACATGTGGGCACCACAGCTTGGGAGAGGGAGGTGTTATAGATGTCAGTCAGTACCCCAGTGAGTTAGTGAGCGCAGTCTCTCAGAACCTGTCCCGGGATATTATCCGGGCCTGCTGCTTTGCGGGGGTTGACTCTCATCACGGACCTCCTCACATCCTCAGCAGTCACCCTGAGAGGCAGCTCACCTGGTGGAAGTGTGAACCTGCAGCTGGGGAGGTGTAAAACGAGCATAAAAAGTGTTCAGGGCATCAGGAAGAGATGGGTCCCTGGGGCATGCAGCATCTGTTTTGCTGTGCCCTGTGATGGCCTTGATGCCCTTCTACATGCTCTGGGGGTCATTGGTGGAGAAAGGACCTTGGATTTTGAGAGCATAGTTGGCTTTTGCTCTCTTAATTCCAGCTTCCAGCTTCCTCCTCGCTGCTCTCAGCACCGATGCATCTCCCAGCCTGAATGCTGAGTCCCGTGCCTTCAGAAGAGATGGTACTTCTCCATTCAGCCAGGGGGATGCAAGCAGAAGCCTCCACGTGGTGCACCCCGGGCAACGCTGACGACAGAAACTGTACCACAGTGACTGACTGAAGTAGCCAATTCTGCAAACACCGACCGTCAACCGTCACTGACCGACCGGAAAGACGTGATATGGAAGATGGCCGGACACGAGGAAGAAGAAGATTCAGCCAGGGGTTTTGGTTGGGGTGGGGGGTGATTTTATTGGTGGTGGTAACATCATCGATACACTTGCTGATATAGCTGGTGACAGATGAGGCATATTCTTCCAGGTCCACCTTATCACCGTCTGTTGCTGCTTCACTGAAGATCTGCCAATCAGTGCGGCCAAAACAGTGTTGAAGCATGGAGGCTGCATGACTGGGCCACACAGTGATGGTTTTTTGTGTGGGCTTGCTGGCTTTGAGCACAGGATGGTGAGCAGGAAGCAGCATCATTGACATGTGATCGGAGAAACCCAGGTGGGGGTGGGGGGGGGGGGGCACCACTCTGTATGCACCCCGTCTGTTTGTATACACACCATCCAGTGTGTTGTTCCCCCTGGTTGCTATGGAGACGTGCTGGCAGAACCGTGGCAGAGTGTCCGACAGGTTTATGTGGTTAAAGTCTCCTGCAACCAGGAAGAAAGCCTCTGGGTGCTTGTTGTGGAGCGCACAGATGTGGTCATGGAGCTCCCTGAGAGCTTGGCTAGCATTAGCACTCAGCGGTATGTAAACAGCCACAATAACCACCACTGTAAACTCCCGGGGGGGCAAATAGTACGGCCGGCATTTCAGTGTTAGATGTTCAACTGCTTCACAACAATGGCTGCTTACCAGGGACGTTTGTACACCACCCTCTGTTGATGTAAACACAGAGTCCACCTCCGCCAGTTTTCCCCGACAGCATGTTGCGGTCCGCTCTGAAGAAGAGTAGTCCATCGATCTGGTACGTTGAGTCCGGCATGTTATTATGTAGCCATGTTTCCGTCAGGAGAAATACACAGCAGTTTTCCATGTCCCTGTAGCTGCTCATTCGGAACCACATCAGGTCCATCTCGTTGTCCAGCGAGCGAACATTAGCCAGGAAAAGTGATGGAAAAGCGGGTGTGTTGTTAGCCCTTAGCCTGGCTAGCAGGCCGGCTCACTTACCCCTCTTCTGCCTCCGTGAACACCGCTTCCTCCTCCCTCTCAGCCGGTGTATTATCCTGCTCCAACTCACTCTCTTCAGGAGCCTCAGTCTGCCCAGCGCTGCTTTTAGATGTAAATGTAAAAGATGTAAAGAGACATCGTTTAGATGTAAAAGTTCGGCTGAACTGTATTTCACCGCACACTTTCCGAAAGGGATTAGAGATACGTTTGCCGGGAGCTGAGAAGCCGCTGCTCTGCTGCGCGCCACCATCTTGGATGTCCCACATTCCCACCTATTCCACCTTCCCCATGGCAGGAGTAATGAGAGAATGGCCAAGTTGATGTGGGTCCTTGATGTTTCTGGCTGTCTTTTTTGTCTTTCCCCATGAAGGAAATAGTCTATGCCTTTATTCCTTCCACCATAGGGAAGCACAGTGGTGCAGTGGTAGAGTTGCTGTCTCACAGTGCCAGAGATCCTGACGACACGTGCTGTCTGTACGGAATTTGCACCTTCTCCCTGTGACCACGTGGGGTTTCTCTGGGTGCTCCGGTTTCCTCCCACATTCCAAAGACGTGCGGTTAAGACGTTGGTTAATTGGCTACTGTAGCCAGTGTGTGGGATGTCAACATGCAGTGTCAACATGGGACAGAATACTAAAGTGTGTGGGAGTTCTGATGATATTTGAAGCCATGGGCCTATTGTGGGTCATTTTTTCAGCCTTGTTTCCATGCCTATTCATTCTTCAACAATCTCGTGGTCCTTGGTTTGAATGAAATCAATATTAGCCAATTATATTATAATCTGGCCAATAATATTATCTGATAGGAAAGATGTCCGGCTGGAAAGGGTACAGAGAAGATTTACAAGGATGTTGCCAGGACTAGAGGGTCTGAGCTATAGGGAGAGGTTGAGCAGGCTGGGACTCTATTCCTTGGAGTGCAGGAGGATGAGGGGTGATCTTATAGAGGTGTATACAATTATGAGAGGAATAGATTGGGTAGATGCACAGTCTATTGCCCAGAGTATGTGAATTGAGAACCAGAGGACATAGGTTTTAGGTGACAGGGGAAAGATTTAATAGGAATCTAATAGGAATACATTTTCACACAAAGGGTGTTGGGGGTATGGAACAAGCTGCCAGCGGAGGTAATTGAGGCTGGGACTATCCCAACATTGAAGAAACAGTTAGACAGGTATATGGACAGGACAGGTTTGGAGGGATATGGACCAAACGCAGGCAGGTGGATCTAGGTAGCTGGGACATGTTGGGCTGAAGGGCCTGTTTCCACACTGTATCACTCTATTATTCGCTTCCACGTGCTCTAAAGTTGTTTCGCAACCTGTGTGGGTTTTAATCAAAAGCCATCTGGAATTATAACTCGCCAACATCCACTTTCCTTGCTATCTAATCTACCTGTTGTATTTTCAAAGTACCTTGAAAAATTAGTCTCATGTGATTTTTCTTTCATTAATGCAGAAGGGTGCTGTTCATTCTGTTTTTCTCTTCCTGGTTCTCTGTTCTTTCTTTCATTATAATTTTCATGAGTTTCCTTACCACTGATGTTGTATGATTAACTCTCTTAGTTACTTTTTTCTCCGTTTTTTCTAAAATAGCGTGGTCACTCTTAGCTACGGTTCAATGCCACATCATCCAGATTAGTGAATTGTTGCTATTAGTGCAGTGTTTTTATATTCCTGGTTCTAGTATTAATTGATTTTTGTGTACAATTATTCCCAACAAAGCTGAATTGTGAATTAAAGCTGATAAAGCTCGGGATCTCATCACTGAAACATTTCAACCCAAACCAAATCCTGGCATATTTCTGCTGCACCGGGCCTCTTCAGTTCCATCATGTTCTTCCCATAATATCCAGAACAGAATTGCACATAGTACTCCAATTATGGCCTAAGCCAAGTTTTATAAAGTCATACCGTGATCTTCATGTTCTTGTATTCCATGTCTTGGCCGATGAAGGCCAGCATAAAGTCATACAGCACTGATGAAGACCCTTCAGCCCAACTCATCCATGCCAAGATGTCCCATCCAAGCTAGTCCCATTCACCTGTATTTGGCCACATACCTCTAAACCTTTCCTATCCAAGTCCAAGTGTCTTTTAAATGTTGTTATTGTACCTACCTCAACTAGCTCCACTGGCAGCTTATTTCATATCTCCTCCCCACCCACCCTATCAGAATGTAAAATGTTGTTCCTTGGGTTTCAATTAAATCTTTCCCCTCAAACCTTAAACATGCACTGTGATTCCCTTACCCTGGGTAAATGATTCTGTGCATTCACTCTATTAATTCCTCTCATGATTTTGTACACCTCCATAAGATCACCCCTTATCCTCCTGTGCTCCAAGGAACAAACTCCTAGCTTGCACAATCTCCCCTTGTTGCTCAGTCCACTGGCAACATCCTCGTCCTCTTTGTCTTCCAAGGTTATCAGTATATGAGGCGATGAGGGGGGATCTTATAGAAACATATAAAATTATAAAAAGACTGGTCAAGCTAGATGCAGGAAAAATGTTCCCAATGTTGGGCGAATCCAGAACCGGGTGCCACATAGACATAGACAGAGACAAAGAAAATAGGTGCAGGAGGAGGCCATTCGGCCCTTCGAGCCAGCCCCGCAATTGAATGTGATCATGGCTGATCGTCCCCTATCAATAACCCGTGTCTGCCTTCTCCCCATATCCCTTGACTCCACTAGCCCCTAGAGCTCTGTCTAACTCACTCTTAAATTCACCCAGTGATTTGGCCTCCACTGCCCTCTGTGGAAGGGAATTCCATAAATTCACAACTCTCTGGGTGAAAATGTTTTTTCTCACCTCAGCCTTAAATGACCTCCCCTTTATTCTAAGTCTGGCCCCTGGTTCTGGACTCGCCCAACATTGGGAACATTTTTCCTGCATCTAGCTTGTCCAGTCATTTTATAATTGTATATGTTTCTACAAGAACCCCCTCATCCTTCGAAACTCCAGTGAATACAAGCCTAGTCTTTTCAATCATTCCTCATATGACAGTCCCGCCATCCCAGGGATCAATCTTGTGAACCTACGCTGCACTGCCTCAATCACAAGGATGTCCTTCCTCAAATTAGGAGACCAAAACTGTACACAATTGTCCAGATGTGGTCTCACCAGAGCCCTATACAACTGCAGGAGAACCTTTACTCCTATACTGAAATCTTCTTGTTATGAAGGCCAACATTCCATTAGCTTTCTTCACTGCCTGCTGTACCTGTAAGCCAACTTTCAGTGAACGGTGTACAAGGATGCCCAGGTCTCGCTGCACCTCCCCCTTAATTAACCTGACCCCATTGAGATAATAATCTGCCCCCTTGTTTTTGCCGCCAAAGTGGATAACCTCACATTTATCTATATTATACTGCATCTGCCACGCATCTGCCCACTCACTCCACCTGTCCAGGTCACCCTGCAGCCTCCTAACATCCTCTTCACAGTTCACACTGCCACCCAGCTTTGTGTCATCCGCAAACTTGCTAGTGTTGCTCCCAATTCCCTCCTCCAAATCATTAATACATATGGTAAACAGTTGCGGCCCCAACACCGAGCCTTGCGGCACTCCACTCGCCACTGCCTGTCATTCTGAAAAGGACCCGTTCACTCCTACTCTTTGCTTCCGTCCGGTCTGCCAACCAATTTTATATCCATGTCAACAGCCTACCCCCAACACCATGTGCTCTAATTTTAGTCACCAGTCTTCCGTGCGGGACCTTATCAAAGGCTTTCTGAAAGTCTAGATACACTACATCCACTGGCACCCCTTCATCCATTTTACTTGTCACATCCTCAAAAAATTCCAGAAGATTAGTCAAGCATGATTTCCCTTTCATAAATCCATGTTGACTTGGACTAATCCTTTTACTGCTATCCAAATGCTCCATTATTACATAGAAACATAGAAACATAGAAATTAGGTGCAGGAGTAGGCCATTCGGCTCTTCGAGCCTGCACCGCCATTCAATATGATCATGGCTGATCATCCAACTCAGTATCCCGTACCTGCCTTCTCTCCATACCCTCTGATCCCCTTAGCCACAAGGGCCACATCTAACTCCCTCTTAAATATAGCCAATGAACTGGCCTCGACTACACTCTGTGGCAGAGAGTTCCAGAGATTCACCACTCTCTGTGTGAAAAATGTTCTTCTCATCTCGGTTTTAAAGGATTTCCCCCTTATCCTTAAGCTGTGACCCCTTGTCCTGGACTTCCCCAACATCGGGAGCAATCTTCCTGCATCTAGCCTGTCCAACCCCTTAAGAATTTTATAAGTTTCTATAAGATCCCCTCTCAATCTCCTAAATTCTAGAGAGTATAAACCAAGTCTATCCAGTCTTTCTTCATAAGACAGTCCTGACATCCCAGGAATCAGTCTGGTGAACCTTCTCTGCACTCTCTCTATGGCAATAATGTCCTTCCTCAGATTTGGAGACCAAAACTGTACGCAATACTCCAGGTGTGGTCTCACCAAGACCCTGTACAACTGCAGTAGAACCTCTCTGCTCCGATACTCAAATCCTTTTGCTATGAAAGCTAACATACCATTCGCTTTCTTCACTGCCTGCTGCACCTGCATGCCTACTTTCAATGACTGGTGTACCATGACACCCAGGTCTCGCTGCATCTCTCCTTTTCCTAGTCGGCCACCATTTAGATAATAGTCTGCTTTCCTGTTTTTGCCACCAAAATGGATAACCTCACATTTATCCACATTATACTGCATCTGCCAAACATTTGCCCACTCACCCAGCCTATCCAAGTCACCTTGCAGTCTCCTAGCATCCTCCTCACAGCTAACACTGCCCCCCAGCTTAGTGTCATCCGCAAACTTGGAGATATTGCCTTCAATTCCCTCATCCAGATCATTAATATATATTGTAAATAGCTGGGGTCCCAGCACTGAACTTGCGGTACCCCACTAGTCACTGCCTGCCATTGTGAAAAGGACCCGTTTACTCCTACTCTTTGCTTCCTGTTTGCCAGCCAGTTCTCTATCCACATCAATACTGAACCCCCAATGCCGTGTGCTTTAAGTTTGTATACTAATCTCTTATGTGGGACCTTGTCAAAAGCCTTCTGGAAGTCCAGATACACTACATCCACTGGTTCTCCCCTATCCACGCTACTAGTTACATCCTCGAAAAATTCTATAAGATTCGTCAGACATGATTTACCTTTTGTAAATCCATGCTGACATTGTCCAATGATTTCACCACTTTCCAAATGGTGAATTGATAATTGATAATTGACTCCAGCATCTTTCCCACCACCGAAGTCAGGCTAACTGGTCTGAAATTCCCCGTTTTCTCTCTCGCTCCTTTCTTGCTATCCTCCAATCCACAGGAACTGATCCTGAATCTATTAAACATTGGAAAATGATCAGCAATGCGTCCACTATTTCTAGATCCACCTCCCTGAGGACCCTGGGATGCAGACCATCAGGCCCAGGGGATTTATCATCTTTCAGTCCCATTAGCCTACCCAATACTATTTCTCGCCTAGTGAAAATTTCTTTCAGTTCCAGATTTCCCTTAGATCTTCTGTCCTCCAGACACAAACAACTAGGGGGCGGATTATTATCTCAATGGGGTTAGGTTAGGTAAGGGGGAGGTGCAGCGAGACCTGGGCGTCCTTGTACACCGGTCACTGAAAGCTGGCTTACAGGTACAGCAGGCAGTGAAGAAAGCTAATGGAATGTTGGCCTTCATAACAAGAGGATTTCAATATAGGATTAAAGAGGTTCTTCTGCAGTTGTATAGGGCTCTGGTGAGACCACACTGGAGTATTGTGTACAGTTTTGGTCTCCTAATTTGAGGAAGGACATCCTTGTGATTGATGCAGTGCAGCGTAGGTTCACGAGATTGATCCCTGGGAAGGTGTGACTGTCATATGAGGAAAGATTGAAAAGACTAGGCTTGTATTCACCGGAGTTCAGAAGGATGAGGGGGAATCTTATGGAAACATATAAAATTATAAAAGGACTGGCCTAGCTAGATGCAGGAAAAATATTCCCAATGTGGGGCGAGTCCAGAACCAGGGGCCAGCCTTAGAATAAAGGAGAGGTCATTTAAGGCTGAGGTGAGAAAAAACTTTTTCACCCAGAGAGTTGTGAATTTATGGAATTCCCTGCCACAGAGGGCAGTGGAGGCCAAGTCACTGGATGGATTTAAGAGAGTTAGATAGAGCTCTAGGGGCTAGTGGACTCAAGGGATATGGGGAGAAGGCAGGCACGGGTTATTGATAGGGGACGATAATTTGGGTTATTTTACTGATGAATGCAAGCAACAGGATATCTGAACAGAGGATGCAACCAGGACATGATTTCTTCCCCTCCCCTTTCCTTTGATTAGCTTTTCGAATTCCAATCAGTACCTGAAGAATTACTGCAGCTGTGTGACATTTTACGTTAACGCTGATACCTACAGATATGAACGGTAGTTCATTTACAATGTACTTTCTGGTCATATCGCCAGCCGACATTACCCTGCTTCAGTGCTGGACTGGCGAGGAGAGGGGCATCAATTCACTGGTCGATCCACAAGTCCAAGGCAGCAGCCTGGAGCTTGCCTGGATTGGGCAATGCCCATAAGATCTAGAGCACAGACAGGACTTTGCAAAAAGTGGCAAAACCTGGCACCTCTTACATGTGTCGAGCTCAGTAGACTATTTCTGTACACTTTGCTAATGGGGAATTGTGCTTGTATATGGACTGTATGTAAGAAAAGCACTGTTTATTTGCACAAGTGACAATGAAACCACCATTGAGGGTGGGCCCACAAGTTACAATTCTGAATTGGGGCAAGGCTGACTTTCATGGTATTAGATGGGTTGTTTGCTGGCAAAGGAACGTCTGGTAAATGGGATGTTTTTAAAAGTGGTGACAAGAGTTCAGGGCATGCATGTTCTTCTTCGAGTGAAGGGCAAAGCAGATGGGAGTTACTTGGATGACGAGAGAAATTGAAGCTCTTGTCAGGATAAAGGAGGAATCGGACAGGTGTTGGAAGTTGGGACCTTAAGGCGTATGAAGGAGGATAAATCTTGGCCAGAACAGATATTATATCCAAGGACATTGTGAGAAGCTCGAGAAATTTCAAACTCCCTGGCTGAGGTATACGAGTGATCATTAGTGAAGTTGCGGAAGAATGGAGGGTGGCTAATGTTGCGGTTCTATTGAAGAAGGGTTGCAATGAAAGGCCTGAGAACTACAGACTAGTGAGGGATCCAGAAGGGAGTGTTAGAGGAGCCTCGGCCTTTGGGCTTGTCTACCAGGTCTGACATTGTTGCTCCCTGTGCAGACAATTGTGGCGGCTGTAGGAAGGATGAGCAATGGCACTGTGGATCAGGCAGCCCTTCAAGAGGGACTAAATTAAAAAGCAGATCCTCAGAATCATAATCTCTGGCTTACTACCTGAGCCACTAACAAGCAAATTGCTTCAACGTGTGGCTCAAAGATTGGTCTGAGAGAAGTTGGTTCAAATTGGTGGGACATTGTGGTATAAGGGAAACAGGGTACTGTTCCAATAAAACCACCTGCTGGGACCAGGGTCCTGGAAAATCACATCATTAGGGCTGGATGTAGATAGAGCTTTCAACTAAATAGTTGGGGGGGGGGTTCAACAAATTGGAAATGTATTCATGAAGTTAAAGGGAAGGAGAACCCAGGAGAGGTTATTCATGTCCAGAAGAAGTAATAGGAGCGAAAGATTAAACAATCGATAAGAATCTAATGTCAGGCAAAATGGGAACCAATTTAAAAGTGATAGCAGATACAGTAAATCCTTGTTTTAACTGACCTCTTATAACAAATTTCAATGATAGCGGACAGACTTCCCGACCCAACCCCGGCTCACAAGGTGCGCTTCTTCACCATCTGTATGAACTGATGACAGTGGCTGTTGTTGCGACTCTCATTGTAGCCCCTGGTCATCAGCGCTTTCTTCAGGTTCCCTCCACCTGCCCACCGTCGCCTGCTCCTCCTCCTCCCTCGGACATTCCACCTTCGAAGCGGCAGCAGGTGAGAGGGGAGGGGGCCCCAGGGTGACATTGCGTGCCGTATCGTTGGCCGCAGCTTGAGGAAAGCTCAGTTCCCAGGGGCTACAACATGAGCCGCAACAACAGCCGTCTCCCCGGACCGTGCGATGGGTGAAGAAGGGCTCGTGGTGCAGAGCAGCGGCATTGCCGCCCAGTTTTAAGGTGAAATGTTAAAGTGCTGGAGTAACTCAGCAGACCGGATCAGTCTGAAGAAGGGTCCCGACCCGAATCGTCACCCATTCCTTCTCTCCAGAGATGCTGCCTGTCCCGCTGAGTTACTCCAGCTTTTTGTGTCCATCTTTGGTTTAACCCAGTATCTGCAGTTCCTTCTTGGTAAGTAAAAACATTGTAATTGAATGCACACAGTGTACGCAACAAGGTGGATGAGCTCATCGTTCAAAATTGGTTGGTACGATGTATGCATCACGGAGACTTGGCTGAAAGGGGGTCATAGCTGCGAGCTAAACATGCAAGGATACACATCCTATCAAGACAGGCAGGTGGGCAGATAGAGTGGGGTGGCTCTGCTGGTACAGACATGAAATTCAATCAAGGGATGACATAAGGTCAGAAGATGAGGAAGGTAGAGTTAAGAAACTGCAAGGGTGAGAATACCCTGATGGGAGTTATATGCAGGCCTTAAAACAGTAGCCACACACCCTTCCCCCCACCTCCCCTTCCCCCCCCACCCCCCTCCCTCACACACCCACTTCCCCACACCCCCTCTTCCCCACACCCACCTCTCCCACCATTAATGAAAAACATTCAAATTAAGGATCATTCTAAATATATTTAATATAAAATAATGATCAATAATTTAAAACACTATTAACATTTATGACAGAAATTGACATTGTTGCAGGAAATCAACTTTGAATTGAGATTACATCGAGGTTGTTAGTGTTGCACAGCGCGGGGTAGCTGACCTCCAGAATCACATCGCTGCTTCTCCGTGGACACGGAACCAGTAGAGGCAAGTGTATTCTGGATGGCCCCAGTTGTTTTGCACCCGCAGTTCAATTAGTTTGACTGCTGCAGCATCTTTATTCTACAAAGCAAAAAAAAAATGACGACAGATCAGAGAACCTGTGCTTCAGTATGAAAGTACTGCAGGCAGGAGAGAAGGTGGATTAGCTTCAAATCACTTAAAACATCCTACTGATCATGGATTTCTGAACATTCTATTCAATTACATACAGCATTGATAACAAGCATTTTATCATGGAAAAGGTCGATGCTTTAGAGGTATGAGAAGAACATGGATCTCAAATGACAGCAGGAAATGCTGGGAGCAACAGGTTTACTGCATGTAGCATCGTGGATGGGGAGAGAAGAAGCTTACTTACACAGGCTTGCTTTGTGGCAACTGACAAATTGTGAATAAAGTGGCCATGAAAAATAAACTTCTATTCTGGAAAGATAAAATGCTGGAGAACTCAGTGGGTCGGCAGGATTCCTGGACCTGCCTGACCTGCTGAGTTACTCCAGCATGTTGTGTCTTTCCTCGGTAAACCAGCATCTGCAGATTCTTGTTTCTACAATCTGTAATCTGGATTGGTTCAGCAAGTTTGATGTAGATGCTTCAAGTAGCTCAGCCACCGATCCAGCTCTCCTCGGTTTCCCTATCTTTGCATCTGAAAACATGTTTATCCTTGACCAGATTGCATGAATGGTCAATTTAAAAAAGTATCTCTGCGCACCTGCTGCCTGACCCGAGTATTTCTAGCATTGTGTTTCAGTCCTCCATCACCTGCAGATTTGCAATTTTCTATTTGTAACTTGTCATTTGTTCCAGTCAATACGATATTTGCGATAATACAATTCTGAAGAAGGGTCTCAAACCAAAACTCCTCCCATTCCTTCTCTCCAAAGATGCTGCCTGTCCCACTGAGTTACTCCTGCATTTTGTGTTCATCTGCGGCATAAAGCATCTGCAGCATCAACATTTCCTTCTTACACAATGCGCTATTTGCAAATCACAAACTCCTGACATACTTGCCAAACATATTTAATCTTCAGCAAAAGACACATGTGAGAGAACTTACTGACAGTCCGTCTGATCCCTTGGTGCAGGGACGGAAATCCTGGGGGGTACAAGGGGGGGACTCGTGCTTTGAGAGGTGGGGGTCAATCCCCCCCATGTTTTGTCATCCAAACTTTATCAGCCACTTTCTAAGGGCTGAATCGGCCCATTCGTGGGGCCTTTCAGCGCCCGTCACGGCTTAAAATCAAACTGCTGCATCGAGGCAATCAAGGCTCCCGATGATGAAGCTTCCGCCGGCCGATGAAAGACCCCGTGAACGGGCCGATTCAAGCCCACGGCCCAAGCCTCGCACTAATGCATCTCGCTCTCTCCTCCAGCCCAGTGCGCCGCTTGACTCGGGGGTGATTCGGTACAGCGTGGAGTCGGCGCCCGAAAGCAGATGGAACCGAGACCGGGTCATCACCAGGGATGTGGTTCTCTATCTGGAAGGTGGAGGGTCTGCTGCGGCTGCTGAGAGGGAGACGGGGAGAGGGCCAAGTCACTGCCTGAATGGTTGTTGGAAGCAGAACTCACATTTACTGGGCACCTGGACCAGCAGTAGAACAGGCTGTGAGCGTGATTCACCTGGCCTCCCAGCACGTAAAACAGAAGCTGGGAACTATAGGTCAATTGACAGGTACATGGATAGGACAGGTTTGGAGGGATATGGACCAAACGCAGGCAGGTGGGACCAGTGTAGCTGGGACATGTTGGCGGGTGTGGGCGAGTTGGGCCGAAGGGTCTGTTTCCACACTGTATCACTCTATGATTCTAATTCATCCAGCACTCATAGTTCGCAAGAGGAAATAACTAATCATTTGGTCAGCTGCATCTAATCAAATGTAGCCAACATGGTTTATTGAAAATCATGTGTGACAAAACTTGACAGGATGTGATAGGGAGTTGATAAGGGAAACGTGTAAATGTAGTAGGAAGGAACTGCAAATGCTGGTTTAAACCAAAGATAGACACAATAAGCTGGAGTAACTTAGCGGCTCAGATAGCATCTCTGGAGAAAAGGACTTTTCTATTTGTTTTCTCCAGAGATGCTGTCTGACCCGCTGAGTTACTCCAGCGTTTAGTGTCTATCTCCTGTAAATGTTGTGTGTATTTAGATCTCCAAAAGGCATTTGCCACATATGAGGCTGCTGCAAAAAAATGAAGAGCCCAAGATATTGGAGGAAGTGTGCTAACATGGACTGAAAGGTGGCAGTCATATAGAAAAATAAGTTAGAATAAATGCGTGAAAACTGCAGATGGAATAAATCTAAAAACAAAATGCTGGGAGCACTTGGGTCAGGCTGCATCTGTGGCGAGAAAAACAGAATTCATGTTTCAAGTCAAAGACCCTTCGTCAGAACTGGGGAGGTGACAAAAGAAACTTGTTAAGCTGCACAGGTGGGTGGATGGCTCTGATAGTGTAAAAGCAGGTGACCATGGGGATAAGCTGCACACAAAGTTATCTGGTCAAGGAGTGAATAGGAGCGGTTAGGTGATAAGAAAAATAGACAAAAGATCGTAGCAGTTGCAAAATGCAGAGCAAGAAGACATGTCTAGGAAGGAACGGCAGATGCTGGTTTAAACTGAAGATAGACAACGGGACAGGCTGCATCTCTGGAGAGAAGGAATGGGTGACGTTTCCGGTGGAGACGCTTTTCAGACAAGACATGTCTGGCAGGTCAGCATGGACATGCCCTCCACTTTTGGATAGAGATTTTAAAAACAAGCTAACCCAATTGTCACAAATGGACAACTGATACTAACAGAGGAATCAAGTTACCCAAGATTATCGAATTCAGTTCAAGTCTAGATGACTGCCATGAGCCCAAATGGAAGGTGAGATGCCATTCCTCAAGATTGCTTTGAGCCTCATTGCAACAATGCAGGGAGTCACAGACTGTTCGTTCACTGCCACATCCAAGAGTCAGAATGAGATAGCAGGCAGCTCAGCAGTGCCCCATGGATCGAACACAGGTCCTCCGCAAAGTAGAAACCCAACGTCTGTTTGGTTTCTCCAGTGTAGAGGACGCCACGTCGTGAACACAGGGAAAGGAGCAGAGGGGGAAAAGAAGAGACAGTGAGAGAAAGGGAAGAACGCAGTAGAGAGGGAGGGGGAGAGTGGGAGTTGAGTGTTAAAGAAGGGGAGGGAAGAGGGCAAGATACTTTCCACACTTTCCTCTTCACCTCAATTTCTTTGATCATCTCCAAGGCAGAAGAAGTGTTAAGTTTTGGCCTTTTACAGTTAAATAAAAAACTATTTGGGAAAACTTAGTGCCAGTGCAGTCAGTAGCTGCTTCTGTTCATCTGTCAACCTAGAATAATAATAATCAATATAATTTTATTAGCCAAGGATGTACAAGGAACTTGCCTTGATGCTTTGCTTGCAAGGATAAAAACATGATATACAGTAGACAATTAAAAATAAAATATTATAATTTAAACATGTGGAAATAAAGTACCAGAGTAAACAGAGGCTACAGATTTTTGGCTGTTGAGTAGAGCTACTGCTTGTGGAAAAATACTGTTTTTATGTCTGGCTGTGGCCCAGACAAAATCTGTCCTATACAGGGCAAAGCAAGCCATCAGAGCGCAGGAGCAGAGGCAGCACGGTGGTGCAGCAGTAGAGCTACGGCCTTACAGCGCCAGAGACCCGGGTTCAATCCTGTAAGGGTGATTGTTGGTCTGCACGGACTCGGTGGGCTGAAAGGCGTGTTTCCACGCTGTACCTCTAAACTAAAGACGATGTTGACCTGTTGCACGCAGCAACCGACGAAGCCCCCCCCCCCTCCCTCCAGGGTCTGCTGCTACTCCACTCCTGGCTGGAAACGCACAGCATCAGCGTTATACTACTCACAGCTCAGCCACAGGCAAACCTGCTGCCGTGCCACAACCCCAGGGGAATCTTGATGCATCAGCAGATACTGTGGCCGACAACATCAACACCAAAACATTTGTGGCGTGACGTGGCGTGATGACGTATGACGCACGGTGTTTTTTCAAGTGTCACAACATTTATTTTGTCGCCGCTGTATTTTGAAATGTTCAAAATCTTTTGGCGACACTGATATGACGCCGGCAGTCACCGAACAAAATTGCCAAGTGGGACAGGCCCTTAAATGAGTTATTTATCTCTATCGTTGTGAGCAGTTGATGCAGTCTGGAAACTGCCGCAGCTCAGCTCTGCACCTTTCCACAGCTGATTCCATTTCCTTCACCTTCTGCAACAACATCTAGGAATAGAAATTAAAAACAAAGTTTATTTGCAAGTTTGGAGGCTTTTTAATTCTACTCGCAGCTACTTATGTCACAACATACACGTCAAAGTTACAAATATGTAATGCAGAAAAGTCACTTTTCCATACTTCATATTTCCTTATGACATAGGCCATTTCAGCCCATCAAATCATTGCCAGCTCTCAGAGAATCCCAGTCCTTCACAAATTTTCCTTGAAACTAGTTCCTCACGAATTCCCGTCGATTGCCCGCAGAATCCACCATTCAAGTTAAAGCAAACTTCACTGAACTGTAGCAGCTTAACACCTAAAGGATGGGAAATGCAGGGAATTCTCTGCCCAAGTGGCTACGGAGACCAGTCCTTGAGACCAGTTCAACAGCGAGGGGACTGGCCTTAATATAACGGAATTGAGAGTATGGCGTTAAATGTGCTGAGATAAATGGTCTGACTGAGAGGTAGAGCAGCTGAGGGGCAGCATGGTGATGCAGCGGTAGAGCTGCTGCCTCACAGCACCAGAGCCCCAGGTTCGATCTGTACGGAGTTTTTACATTCTCCCCGTGAGCTCCGTGGACTTTCTCCAGGTGCTCCGGCTTCCACCCACGCTCCAAAGACGTACAGGTTTGTTAGCTAAATCTATATAATTAAAACTCTGATCTTGACCACTTCCTGTTGCACTGCATATTGATTTAAGAAAAAACGCTACCACTTACGGCTGTGATTTTTGGCCATCTTACTCAGAGTCCCCATCCGCTGTGCAGGGCCAGAGGATTTTTCCCATTGATGAAAAATAAAAGACTTATTAATGTTTTAAAAATGTTGAGATTCTCTCCCTTGTCCATCACACCATGAAGGCCATACCAGGGACTATAAAACCCGCAAGTGTAGAGGTGCCTCAGTTCTCTGGAAGATGGTGGGGAGCGACTGGTCACAGCTCAGTCTGAGCTGTGAATAACACTGAACAGATGTCTACTAAACTGTGAGTGGTTTTACTGACCTGTCAGTGCCATTAATGTGGTTTGAAAATGTAGTTTGAAAATGCAGAAGTGTGTTTTGGTTTGAAGACTCTAAAACTGCCTTGCCTTTGGTTTGAAGACGTTAAAGCTGCTTTTGGTTTCAAAACGCTAAAGCTGCCTTTGGTTTCAAAACGCTAAAGTTGCCTTTGGTTTCAAAACGCTAAAGTTGCCTTTGGTTTCAAAACACTAAAGCTGACTAAGGTTTGAACACGCTAAAGCTGCCTAACGTTTGAAAAAGCTAAAGCCACCTTTGGTTTCAAAACGCGAAAGCCACCTTTGGTTTGAAAACGCTAAAGCCACCTTTGGTTTGAAAACGTTAAAGCCGCCTTTGGTTTGAAAACGCTAAAGCCGTCTTTGGTTTGAAAACGCTAAAGCCGCCTTTGGTTTGAAAACGCTAAAACATAGAAAATAGGTGCCGGAGGAGGCCATTCGGCCCTTCGAGCCAGCACCGCCATTCATTCTGATCATGGCTGATCATCCCCTATCAATAACCCGTATCTGCCTTCTCCCCATATCCCTTGACTCCACTAGCCCCTAGACCTCTATCTAACTCTCTCTTAAATCCATCCAGTGACTTAGCTTCCACTGCCCTCTGTGGCAGGGAATTCCATAAATTCACAACTCTCTGGGTGAAAATGTTTTTTCTCACCTCAGTCTTAAATGACCTCCCATTTATTCTAAGCCCCTGGTTCTGGACTCGCCCAACATTGGGAACATTTTTCCTGCATCTAGCTTGTCCAGTCATATTATAATTTTATATGTTTCTATAAGATCCTAAGGTCCCATTCGCCTACACAATACTATTCCTCGCCTTATGAAAATTTCTTTCAGTTCCTTTACCCCCTTACAGTACATCTGGGAGATTGTTTGTGTCTTCCTTAGTGAAGACAGATCCGAAGTACCTATTCAACTCTTCTGCCATTTCCTTGTTGCCCATAATAATTTCACCCGTGTCTGCCTTCAAGGGACCCACATTTGACTTTGCTACGCTTTTTCCCTTAATATATCTAAAGAAGCTTTTACTGTCCTTCTTTATATTCCTGGACAGCTTCCCTTCGTACTCATCTTTTCAGCCCTTATTGCCCGTTTTGTTTCCTTCTATTGTCCTATGAAAGTTTCCCAATCCTCTGGCCTCCGGCTACTCTTTGCTGTGTTATACATCTTTTCTTTTAGTTTTATTCTATCCCTGACTTCTCTTGTCAGCCACGGTTGCCTCCTACTCCCCTTAGAATCTTTCTTCCTTTTTAGAATGAAATGATCCTGCGTCTTCCGGATTATGCCCAGAAATTCCTGCCATTGCTGTTCCACCTTCATTCCTGCTAGGATCCCTTTCCAGTCTACATTGGCCAGCTCCCCTCTCATGCCTTCATAGTCCCCTTTGTTCAACTGCATCACTGCCACTTCCGATTTAACGTTCTCCTTCTCAAATAAAGCTGCCTTTGGTTTCAAAACACTAAAGCTGACTAAGGTTTGAAAACGCTAAAGCTGCCTAAGGTTTGAAAAAGCTAAAGCCACCTTTGGTTTCAAGACGCTAAAGCCTCCTTTGGTTTCAAAACACTAAAGCCGCTTTTGGTTTGAAAACGCTAAAGCCGCCTTTGGTTTGAAAACGCTAAAGCCGCCTTTGGTTTGAAAATGCTAAAACATAGAAACATAGAAAATAGGTGCCGGAGGAGGCCATTCGGCCCTTCGAGCCAGCATCGCCATTCATTGTGATCATGGCTGATCGTCCCCTATCAATAACCCGTATCTGCCTTCTCCCCATATCCCTTGACTCCACTAGCCCCTAGAGCTCTATCTAACTCTCTCTTAAATCCACCCAGTGACTTGGCTTCCACTGCCCTCAGTGGCAGGGAATTCCATAAATTCACAACTCTCTGGGTGAAAATGTTTTTTCTCACCTCAGTCTTAAATGACCTCCCCTTTATTCTAAGACTGTGGCCCCTGGTTCTGGACTCGCCCAACATTGGGAACATTTTTCCTGCATCTAGCTTGTCCAGTCATATTATAATTTATATGTTTCTATAAGATCCTAAGGTCCCATTCGCCTACCCAATACTATTCCTCGCCTTATGAAAAATTCTTTCAGATCCTTTACCCCCTTACAGTACATCTGGGAGATTGTTTGTGTCTTCCTTTGTGAAGACAGATCCGAAGTACCTAATCAACTCTTCTGCCATTTCCTTGTTGCCCATAATAATTTCACCCGTGTCTGCCTTCAAGGGACCCACATTTGACTTTGCTACGCTTTTGCCCTTAATATATCTAAAGAAGCTTTTACTGTCCTTCTTTATATTCCTGGACAGCTTCCCTTCGTACTTCATCTTTTCAGCCCTTATTGCCTGTTTTGTTTCCTTCTATTGTCCTCTGAAAGTTTCCCAATCCTCTGGCTTCCGGCTACTCTTTGCTGTGTTATACATCTTTTCTTTTAGTTTTATTCTATCCCTGACTTCTCTTGTCAGCCACGGTTGCCTCCTAATCCCCTTAGAATCTTTCTTCCTTTTTAGAATGAAATGATCCTGCGTCTTTCGGATTATGCACTTCAAAGCCAGCCTCCCCCCCACACTGGACCCCCATCAGTTTGCCTACCGGACCAACAGGTCTACAGAGGACGCCATATCGGCGGCCCTACACTCTGCCCTGATCCACCTGGACAGCAACAACACCTACATCAGGATGCTGTTCATTGATTTCAGCTCCGCCTTTAACACTGTCATCCCCGCCAGCTTGATCACCAAACTCAGCGGACTTGGCATCTCCACCTCCCTCTGCAATTGGACACTGGATTTCCTCACCAACAGACCACAGTCTGTTAGGGTCAACAACCTCACCTCCTCCACTATAACACTGAACACAGGCGTGCCACAGGGCTGTGTGCTCAGCCCTCTCCTCTACTCCCTCTTCACCCATGACTGCATCCCTAAGAATGGCTCCAACGCCATCATTAAATTTGCCGATGACACCACGGTGGTAGGACTGATCAGTGACAACGACCAGTCAGCCTACAGGGATGAGGTCCAGCACCTGACAACCTGGTGTGCCAACAATAACCTCGTCCTCAACTCCAAGAAGACGAAGGAAATTATTGTTGACTTCAGGAAGATCAGAGGGGGCAGACATACCCCCATCCATATAAACGGGACTGAGGTGGAGCGCGTCTCCAACTACAAATTCCTCGGGGTACACATCTCGGAGGATCTGTCCTGGTCCCTCAACACCTCCAAGCTGATCAAAAAGGCGCAGCAGCGCCTTTACTTCCTGAGGAGGCTCAAGAAAGCTCACCTGTCCCCCCAGATCCTGACCAACTTTTACCGCTGTACCATCGAAAGCATCCTGACCACCTGCTTCACGGTATGGTACAGCAGTTGCACCGTAGCGGACAGGAAGGCACTACAACGGGTGGTGAAAACCGCTCAGTACATCATCGGTGCCCCGCTCCCTGCCATGGATGCCCTCCACCGAAAACGGTGTCTGAGACGGGCCAGGAAGATCATCAAAGACCCCTCCCACCCCAACCATGGACTGTTTGCCCTCCTCCCATCATGGAGGCGGTACAGGACCGCAGGTCTCGTACTAGTAGGATGAGGAACAGCTTCTACAACAACACTATCACATTGCTGAACTCGGAGTCCCGCCGATAGATTTCTCCAGTCTCTCCGTCCACATTGTTTGCTTATTCTGTATTTTTATTTCTATATTGCACTATTACTACGGACTGACGCTAAACTGCATTTCGTTGTACCCATACTTGTATTTGTGCAATGACATTAAAGTTGAATTGAATTGAATTGCATTGAATTGAATTCCTGCCATTGCTGTTCCACCTTCATTCCTGCTAGGATCCCTTTCCAGTCTACATTGGCCAGCTCCCCTCTCACGCCTTCATAGTCCCCTTTGTTCAACTGCATCACTGCCACTTCCGATTTAACATTCTCCTTCTCAAATAAAGCCGTATTTGGTTTCAAAACGCTAAAGCTGCCTTTGGTTTGAAAACGCTAAAGCTGCCTAAGGTTTGAAAACGCTACAGCCACCATTGGTTTGAAAATGCTAAAACATAGAAAATAGGTGCCGGAGGAGGCCATTCGGCCTTTCGAGCCAGCACCGCCATTCATTGTGATCATGGCTGGTCGTCCCCTATCAATAACCCGTACCTGCCTTCTCCCCATATCCCTTGACTCCACTAGCCCCTAGAGCTCTATCTAACTCTCTCTTAAATCCATCCACTGCCCTCTGTGGCAGGGAATTCCATAAATTCACAACTCTCTGCGTGAAAATGGTTTTTCTCACCTCAGTCTTAAATGACCTCCCCTTTATTCTAAGACTGTGGCCCCTGTTTCTGCACTCGCCCAACATTGGGAACATTTTTCCTGCATCTAGCTTGTCCAGTCATATCATAATTTTATATGTTTCTATAAGATCCTAAGGTCCCATTCGCCTACCCAATACTATTCCTCGCCTTATGAAAAATTATTTCCGTTCCTTTACCCCCTTACAGTACATCTGGGAGATTGTTTGTGTCTTCCTTAGTGAAGACAGATCCGAAGTACCTATTCAACTCTTCTGCCATTTCCTTGTTGCCCATAATAATTTCACCCGTGTCTGTCTTCAAGGGACCCACATTTGACTTTGCTACGCTTTTTCCCTTAATATATCTAAAGAAGCTTTTACTGTCCTTCTTTATATTCCTGGACAGCTTCCCTTCATACTTCATCTTTTCAGCCCTTATTGCCCATTTTGTTGCCTTCTATTGTACTGTTGAGTATGTGATAGAAGTGGTGTTATCTCCCTCCAAGTTAAAGGGGGAGGAGTGTTAGGTATGTACTAGAAATGGTATTACCTTTCAATACTGGAAAACACTCCCCATTTCAATGCTTGGGAGAATTAATGCTATAAAAATGATTTTTTTACCGCAACTGCTGTACCTACTTCAATTAATTCCGATATATATCCCAAACACTTTTTTCAAAAAAGTCGATTCCATTGTTACAAGTTTTGTCTGGGATTATAAGAATCATAGAATAAGTAAAAAACATTTATGTAAATCAAAGATAAATGGAGGTCTGGATTTGCCAAATTTCTTATTTTATTTTTGGGCAGTCCATATTAAAAACATGAATTTTTGGCTGGAAGAAATGGATCAACAACCAGATTGGCTAATGATGGAAAAGGAAGACTGTCTACCTTTTGAAATTGGACCGATCATATTTGCCCCCACAAAACTGCACAAAAAAACCTATAAAGAAAACCCCATAATACATAGTGGAATACGAATTTGGAAACAAATAAAAAAAGATTTAAAATTGAATAATATACCACTCTGCCTTCCCATTGTAAATAATCCTTTATTCAAATCATCCTTTATGGACAAAGGTTTCACACAATGGAAAAATCATGGAATCAAAAATATAGGACATCTTTATGGGAAAGGTACTTTTCTTTCATTTCAAGAGTTACAACAGAATTATGGACTGCACTCAAATAATTTCTTCAGATATCTACAAATTAGAGATTATGTTAAATCTAATACACAAGTTTACAGGAATAGGGAATCAGAAATTCTTGATGAATGTCTGAACAAGCATCCTAATACTGAAAAACTAATAGCTTATATTTATAACACCCTACTAAATAACGAGGTACCACCGACCGAACCATATAGATACAAATGGGAAAATGTAATAGGTCATCCTATCACGAAAGATATGTGGGACGAAAGTTTACAACAAATACATCAATGTTCATTAAATGCCAGACATACTTTAATACAATTCAAGGTCTTACATAGACTACACTTCTCTAAAATAAAACTAAATAGAATCTTCCCACAAATCTCTCCTATTTGTGATAAATGTCTACATTTAGGGGCTAATTTAACACATACGTTTGCAAACTGTATAAAACTTAAACATTTCTGGACAGATATTTTTGAAATAACTTCAGAAGTTATTAATACAAAACTGGACCCAGACACAAAATTAATAATACTTGGAATATCAGAACAAAGCTTAACACTCACAACAAACCAAAGAAACTTCCTCAATTACAGTATAATAACCGGAAAAAAATTAATATTAAAATTTTGGAAAGGCCCTACAACCCCCACAATTAAAATGTGGATTACGGAAATGTCGGAGACCCTATACTTAGAAAGAATTAGACTTGTCTTAATGGACAAACAAGATCTTTTCCATAAAATTTGGGCTCCATTCATTAACTATCTGAAGGGATAGATTGGCACAGCACGAGCACCCAGCTGAAACTTGAACTCAGGAACAGATGAAAAGCTATACTTTATAACCTACGAACCTATCTCTCCATTGATGTATTACAGGTAACCCATTCCACCTCCCTTGTTTTTCTGTTGTGTTTTTTTTTTAATTTGTAACTTTCTACCCTCTCTTTTTCTCGCTTTCTATAAAAAATAAAAATACTAGAAGCAGAAGTAATTGATAATGGAAAATGTTAATAATGTATGACTGATGTATATGAAAAGTTTTTTTTTTACTATAATATGTAACTACATTTTATAATATGTCTACTTCTAATAAATAAATTAAAAAAAAATTTTAAAAATGGTATTACCTGCCTCCAAGTTAAAGGGGGAGGAGTGTTAGGTATGTGATAATTAGCATGTAATTAGCATATGTAATGAGTGTCTTGTCATATGTTGTGCAAGTACGCATGTACGGGAGACTCAAGGTGGCCTCCTGTAGTAAAGAAGCTTGTATGATTACTCCCGTGTCCGAGCCTTTATTCAAGTGTGCTAAGCATCCCGAATACACCTCCTACCAAGGCCCCTCCTTTCAACATCTCCACTGACATCCTTACCCCTCCTCCACACTGCTTCCTCTCCCAGTTTGACCTGGTCACCCCTACTGAAATCTCCAAACCCACTACCTGCTCCCTCGACCCTCTCCCCACTCCCCTGCTGAAGTCCTGCCTCCCCGTTCTCTGCCCATACCTCACTAATCTCTTCAACTCCTCATTGTCCCAAGGAATTGTCCCATCCGCTTTCAAAACAGCTGCTGTCACACCAATCTTAAAGAAACCTGGTCTGGATCCCTCCTCTCTCATTAACTACCGCCCAATCTCAAACCTCCCCTTTCTTTCAAAAACCCTGGAGCGTATCGTTGCGTCACAACTTCATTCCCACCTCCTTGCGTATAACCTATTTGAACCCCTCCAATCTGGCTTTCGCCCCCTCCATAGCACAGAAACTGCTCTCCTCAAAGTCCTCAACGACCTCCTCACCTCTGCTGACACTGGTTCCCTCAACATCCTCATCCTCCTCGACCTGAGCGCAGCCTTCGATACAGTGAACCATAACATCCTGCTCACCAGGCTCAAAGACCTCGGCATTGAAGGTTCTGCACTCAGCTGGCTCCGTTCCTACCTTTCCAACAGATCCCACTTCATCTCTCTCCATAACCACACCTCTGCTACAGCCACAGTCACTCAAGGCGTTCCCCAAGGCTCCGTACTCGGCCCCCTCCTCTTCATCATCTACATCCCCCCCCCTGGTCAGATACTCCACCACTTCAACCTGGACTTCCACTGTTACGCCGATGACACCCAGATCTACCTCGGCACCAAATCCCCCCACAACCCCCCCCCCTCTCCCATATCAACACCAGTTTGTCAGCTATAAAAACCTGGATGCAACATAACTTCCTCAAACTCAACAGCGATGAAACAGAATTCCTCCTCATAGGCTCCAAATCCACACTCAGCAAAATCAATAACCCCACTCTCACCATCGACGGCACCACTGTCTCCCCATCTCCCCAGGCCCGCAACCTTCGCGTGATCTTTGATTCCACCCTCTCCCTTGAGCCTCACGTCCGCCATGTCATTAAAACCTCCTTCTTTCACCTCCGCAACATCGCCAAAATCAGACCCTCTCTCACACCTCCTGCTGCTGAAAGACTCATCTATGCCTTCATCTCCTCCCGACTGGACTATTGCAACTCACTTCTCCTTGGCATCAGCTCCACCTACATCAACCGACTCCAACTGGTCCAGAACGCAGCTGCCCGACTCATCACCCACACCAAATCCTGGCATCACATCACTCCAGTCCTCAAACAACTTCACTGGCTTCCCATCTCCCACCGGATCACCTACAAAATCCTGGTCCTCACCTACAAAGCCCTCCACCATCTGGCCGCCCCATATCTCACTGACCTCCTCTCCCCCTACCAACCCTCACGGTCCCTCAGATCCACATCAGCCGGTCTCCTCTACATCCACAAGTCCAACCTCCGCAGTTTTGGGGACAGAGCCTTCTCCAGGGCAGCTCCCAGGCTCTGGAACTCCCTCCCCCAACTGATCCGCGATTCCCTGTCGCTCACCATCTTCCAGTCCCGCCTCAAGACCCATCTCTTAACCTCTGCCTATCCTTAGCCCCACGTCCCCCTCCCTTTTCATGTGCTTGAATTGCCTCATATTGTGTTTTGAATTGAATTCTGTCTTTAATTTGTGTACTAGTCATGTCTCTACTATTTATTTCATTCCGCTTACATGTTTTTCCTCTACTTGCTAAATTTTTGTAAGGTGTCCTTGAGACTCTTGAAAAGCGCCCATAAATAAAATTTATTATTTTTATTATTATTACAACATGTACTATGAAAGTTTCCCAAATCCTCTGGCTTCCGGCTACTCTTTGCTGTGTTATACATCTTTTCTTTTAGTTTTATTCTTGCTAGGATCCAGTCTACATTGGCCAGCTCCCCTCTCATGCCTTCATAGTCCCCTTTGTTTAACTGCATCACTGCCACTTCCGATTTAACGTTCTCAAATAAAGCCGTCTTTGGTTTCAAAACGCTAAAGCTGCCTTTGGTTTCAAAACACTAAAGCTGACTAAGGTTTGAAAACGCTAAAGCTGCCTAAGGTTTGAAAAAGCTAAAGCCACCTTTGGTTTCAAAACGCTAAAGCCACCTTTGGTTTGAAAACGCTAAAGCCGCCTTTGGATTGAAAACGCAAAAGCCGCCTTTGGTTTGAAAACGCTAAATTTGCCTCAGGTTTGAAAACGCTAAAGCCGCTTTTGCTTTCAAAACGCTAAAGCTGCCTTTGGTTTGAAAACGCTAAAGTTGCCTTTGGTTTCAAAAAGCTCAAGTTGCCTAAGGTTTGAAAACGCTAAAGCTGCCTTTGGTTTCAAAACACTAAAGCTGCCGGCTATTGAATCCAACCCCGTCAAAAGCGAGATGGATACAAAAAGCTGCTGTAACTCAGTGGGTCGGGCAGCATCTCTGGAGTCTGAAGAAGGGCGTTGTCCTGAAATGTCACCCATTCCTTCTCTCCAGAGGCACCGCCCAACCCGCTGAGTTACTCTAGCTTTTTGTGTCTATCATTGGTTTAAAACACCATCTCCAGTTCCTTCCCACACACGTTTCAAGCAAATCGAATGCTCCCATCAAACAGACAGAATCAGGTCAATGATTATGGTCAAGAGATGGACAGACCCCTCCATGGACCCACACTGCTGACTGACCTTCACTCCACAAACCCAAAGCTCAGAGCCACGGTGACACTGGTGCAAAGATTAGTCAACCTAGGGTACAGAATCAGAGGGCTGTTCTGTGGATGTATCTGTGGTAGAGTGTGGGCAGGCTATCTTGTAGTCTGTGGATCGAAGGGCCGAATGGCCTACTCCTGCACCATTTGTCTATGCTTATTTCTGTTTCTAGTGGGTTTATCTGGGGTACTACAAGTGGGTTGGCCTGTGGTGGGTTTACCTGGGGTACAATAAATGGGTTATCATTTTTTAAGTTTAGTTTAAAGACACAGCACTGAAACAGGCCCTTCGGCCCACCTAGTCAGCACCGGCCAACGATTCCTGCCCACTAACACTACCCTACACAGACTAGAGTCATAGAGTGATACCATTTGGAAACAGGCCTTTCGGCCCAACTTGCCCACACCGACCAACAATGTTCCAGCTACACTAGTCCCACTTGACTGCCCTTAGTCCATATTCCTCCAAACCTGTCCTATCCATGTACCTATCTAATTGTTTTTTAAAACGATGGGATAGTCTCAGCCTCAACTACCTCCTCTGGCAACTTGTTCCATACACCCACCACCTTATGTGTGAAAACATTACCCTTCGGATTCCTATTAAATCTTTTCCCCTTCACCTTGAACATATGTCCTCTGGTCCTCGATTCCCCTACTCTCAGCAAGAAACTGTGCATCTACCCGATCTATTCCTCTCATGATTTTGTATACCTTTATAAGATCTCCCCTCATCCTGCTGCGCTCCATGGAATAGAGACCCAGCCTACTCAACCTCTCCCCATAGCTCACACCCTCTAGTCCTGACAACATTCTCGTAAATCTTCTCTGAACCCTTTCAAGCTTGACAATAATTTCCCTATAACATGGTGCCCCAAACTGAATGCAATATTCTAAATGCGGTCTCACCAACGTCTTATACAACTGCAACATGACCTCCCAGTTTCCACAATCAAATCTCTGACTGATGAAGGCCAATGTGCCAAATCTTTTTTGACCACCTTATCTATGTGCAACTTGATCCTCAAGGAATCATGAACCTATACTCCTAGATCCCTCTGCTCTACAACACTACCCAGAGGCCTACCATTTACTGTGTAGGTCCTGCCCTTGTTCAATGTCCCAAAATGCAACATCTCACACATCTCTGTATTAAATCTTAAACCTAATCGAACTGTGGTCACTGGACCCAAAAGGCTCCTCCACACACACTTCATTAACTTGCCTTCCCAATTTCCCAATACTAGATCCAGTGTTGCCCTCTCACGTGTGGGGGCCTCCACATACTGTTTAAGAAAACTCTCCTGAACACGTTTGAGGAATTGCACCCCATTTAAATCCTTCACGCTATGATTTCCCCAGTCTATATTGGGAAAGTTAAAATCCCCTACTACAACAACCTTATTTGACCAGCAGCTGTCTGCAATCTCCTGGCACATTTGTTCTTCTAATTCCCGTTGACTATTCGGGGGTCTGTAGTACACCCCCAACAAGGCGATCATCCCTTTCTTGTTCCTCAGCTCCACCCATAGAGCCTCACTAAACGAACCGTCCGTAATGTCACCTCTGAACACTGCCGTGACATCCTCCTTACCCAACAATGCAACCCCCCTCCTCTTTTTCCCTCACCCCTGTCTGCCCTGAAGCTCCTGTACCCCGGGAACATTGAGCTGCCAGTCCTGCCCCTCCCTTAAGCAGGTTTCAGTCATGGCTACAAGGTCCCAGTCGCTCGTACCTATCCATGCCCTCAGCTCATCTGCCTTCCCCGTCAGGCCCCTTTACGTGCAGTTTAAACCAACCCTCCTTCCTCGATCTCTGCCATTCACCTGCCTATTTTGACCGGGGTACTTATTGTGGATGATCAGCCATGATCACATTGCTGGCTTGAAGGGCTGAATGGCCCACTCCTGCACCTATGCTCTATTGTCTATTTATCGGTGGTTCAGTGTGACTGGGTGTCCTGTGGGAGGGTGTGTTCAGTACAGAGGTGGGGAGGAGGCAGTGGGGATGGGTGTGACCAGGTGGAGGAAGGGAGTCTGTGGATCCCCGGAGCACGTACCTGGACAGAGTAAAGACATCGATCAAGGAGATGGCCGTTGTTAACTGGTACCAGGCTGTGCCCAACCACCAGTACACCAGGGGCAGAGCTTTTTCTGAAAGAGACAGCAACACAATATTAGACAACGTTGGGCCCCGATGCTTCACATCAGTGGAAGCGGAGAGAGCTCAGACTCTCCAACACGGAACGCAATGATACTGTGGAACCAAGTCAGGCTGAGAGACCTTCTCCCCTGCAGGGACCACCACAGAAAGTCCACCGCAAGCTGGTGGCAGGAGAACCTAGGGGAGCTTTAGGGAACCTAAGAAAAAAATAGGTCGCAGGGATATCAACGGGCAACAGCACTGATGGGGTACTCCAGAGGCCACAACGGGCCGAATGGCCTCCTTTTGTGTCCAGACTAAATAAACGGGAGTTTGTCAATGACACTTCCACCGAGCAGGGAGTATCACATTTCAACACAGAGAGATTGTCTGGTTGTGGATGGATAGCAGCCCCCTCTGTCCCAGTCAATCTTATCCCACAACCAACATGGGCAAAGAGAGGCACAAAAAGCTGGAGTAACTCAGCGGGACAGGCAGCATCTCTGGAGAAAAGGAATAGGTGACGTTTCCACGCCGTTTCTCTAAACTAAATTAAAGGAAGGATGTCAAAAGCCTAAGATAGACACAAAGTTCTGGAGTAACTCAGCGGGTCAGGCAGCATCTCTGTCTGAAAAAGGATGGGTGATGTTTCGGGTGGGGACCTTTCTTCAGACTTCAAGCCGAAGAATTGATTTAGAGAGTGTCTAGAATTACAGTAAAGAGTAATTTGGAAAAGTTAGGAGTCCTGTCGGAACAGAAAAGGTAAAAGAGATGACCCATCAAACGTTCAAGATTGTAGCAGGGTTTTACACGAGAAAGGTTTTGCTATTGAGGGATCAATAAACAGAGGTCACAGCATCAATACTGACAGGATCCAGAATATTCTCTCCAAAACGCTGCAGGAAATGGATTCATTCATGATTTTAAGTGGATGGATACACAGGGAGTTGCTGCTGATACAACCTGGAGATTGCAATGGAACGATGCTCTTTAGCAGAAGCTGCATCACTTTCCACACCTTGCTGAACAGGCGCTATGCAGGGGGAGTTTGTGTCGTCAAATGGCAGCACCCTATTTTTGTGTGTGTGTGTGTGTGCGTGTGTGTGTGCGTGCGTGCGTGTGAGTCTATGAGTGTGAGTGTGAGTGAGTGAGTGTGTGAGTGAGTGAGTGACTGAGTGAATGGCGATTAGCTGCCCCAAATAACAGCTCAGTCCCCCTGATGTAACCCAGCCAGCATCTGGGAAATCTACAATCCTGTACAACACGTTCAGCTCCTGCCCAGTGTCAGTCCACGGCCCACTCACCCACCCACAGCCCACCTCACTAACAGCCCCTCACCTGCCCCAGTAACGGGACCCTCACACCCCACCAACTCCATTTACCCTCTCAACCGTCAGCCCGCTTACATGTCCCTCACCCCCTTCCCAGTAACAGCACATACACCCATCCCATGTCCCACACCCGCGTCTTGTAATAGCCCACTCAACCTTACCCTCCCCCACACCCCCCAACATCCTCCACTCACCCCTCTCCTGTCCGCCTCCCAGCACCCGGCGGGATAGGCAAAGTCTCACAGCAGCTGTGCGGTGATCGCTGGTCAGCGCGGACTCGTTGGGCCAAAGGGCTCGTTTCCAACTAAAACTGAGATACTGTAGCACGAGTCTCCGACGTGCACCAGTGATCGCAGTACTTTAAACCAAGGAGAAGCCTTAACCAGTCTGTTGGAGGGAAGGGTTAAGGCTTTAAGAACACTGACGTCAAAAGATAATTTGACATTAGGAGAATTAGTCCATTCGGCCCATCAAGTCTACTCCGACATTCCACCATGGCAGAACTATCTCTCCCTGCTGACCCCATTCTCCTGTGTTCTCCCCGTAACCCCTGTACTAATGAAGAATCTGTCTATCTCTGCCTTAAATATATCGACTGACTTGGCCTCCACAGCCTTCAGTGGCAATGAATTCCACTGATTCACCAGCCTCTGACTAAAGAAATGTGCCGGTGCCCTGCTTCCACCCCCCGCGCTGCCCTCCCCGGACACGTACCGACGGGCTCCTGACAGCCGCTGCTGCTGCCGAGGTGCAGAGAGCGCTGAGAGTGCTGAGAGCACTTGGAGGAGTTGCTGACGTTGCTGATGTAGCTACTCAGACTGTTGACTGAACTGTTGGACGGTGAACGTTTGACACCAGGCACAGGTCCCGGCCTCTTGCTGTTTGACCTTTTCTTGTGCAACCTGAAACGATAAAGGGCAATGATTTAGGACGGAGGCAGACCAGGACTGCGAAAGAGAAGCAAAAAAAGTAACAATGATAAACGAAAATGAGAAGCTGGTGCGACTTGGGTAGGGGAGGGATGGAGAGAGTCGCTTGTCAGTGCTAGGAAAGGGGGGGAGGGGGAAAGAAGATTGGTTCACACGGGGAAGAAATATCATGATTCTCTCTCTCCCTCCCCCTCTCCTCAAGGAACTGCAGTTGCTGGTTTATAACAAAAAGTCACAAAGTGCTGGAGTAACTCAGCGGGTCAGGCAGCGCCTGTTCACGTTCCCTCCAACATCCCTCATGAGCCCATCAACCGAAAAGGCTTGATCAACAACTTATTGGCACGGCAACCCTGCCCTTGGCCTATGGAAGTTATACCCTGCATCCAATCATCCTCCACCTGAGATTCCAAGCAGGAAAGAAGAGGCTGTTGGAACTTTCCTTGAGGTTTTGTCTAGAAGTTTTTCCTGTAGGGAAAGGTTCAGTTGGGGTTGGGGGGAGGGAGGAATGGGAGGGAGGGAAGGGGGCGATTGGGAGGGGAACCCGTGCTGCGGGAGGAGAGGGAAGGGGGGTGGGGGGAGGGTTGGAGTTGTGATACACAGCTCCCTGAGTGAGGTACGAGGGTGGAGGCTGCATCTTTACTGTTAGAAAGGAGCATAGCTCAGAGAGTAAAGAGCGAGAGGGAGGGGGGGAACGAGACAAGAGAGAGTTAGAGAGACATACCTGACGGGAGTCTCCATGTAAGAGGGAGCGCCGGATTTGGTGGAGCCGCCGCTGCTGCTGGAGGCGGCGTCGTTGTGCTGGTTGTAGCCGCTGGTGGCCAGACGGGGACTGAGGAGGATGCTATGAGAATGCAGGGCGACTTGGACAGGTTGGGTGTGTGGACAGATGCATAGCAGATGCAGTTTAACGTGGATAAATGTGAGGTTATCCACTTTGGTCACAAAAACAGGAAGGCAGATTATCTAAATGGTGTCAAGTTGGGAAAAGGGGAAGTACAACAGGATCTGGGGGTCATTGTTCATCAGCCAATGAAAGGAACCATGCAGATACAGGAGGCAGTGATGAAAGCAAATGGCATGTTGGCCTTCATAACAAGAGGAGTTGAATATTGGAGCAAAGAGGTCCTTCTGCAGTTGTACAGGGCCCTAGTGAGACCATACCTGGAGTATTGTGTGGAGTTTTAATCTCTAAATTTGAGGAAGGACATTCTTGCTATTGAGGGAGTGCAACGTAGGTTCACAACGTTAATTCCCGGGATGACGGGACTGTCATATGCTGAGAGAATGGAGCGGCTGGGCTTGTATACTCTGGAATTTAGAGTTGTGAGTCTGTGGAATTCTCTGCCTCAGAGGGCGGTGGAGGCCGGTTCACTGGATACTTTCAAGAGAGAGCTAGATAGGGCTCTTGAAGATAGAGGAGTCAGGGAATATGGGGAGAAGGCAGGAACTGGGTACTGATTGTGGAAGATTAGCCATGTTCACATTGAATGGCGGTGCTGGCTTGAAGTGCCGAATAGTCTACTCCTGCACCTATTATTGGGGAATCTACAACTAGGGGACAGAGGCGTGGGTGACAGGAGAATGATTTTACGGGCAACCTGAGGGGCAACCTTTCCAACAGAGAGTGGAGGGGACATGGAACGAACTGCCAGAGGAG
Organism: Amblyraja radiata; assembly: GCF_010909765.2. Classification (NCBI taxonomy): domain Eukaryota; kingdom Metazoa; phylum Chordata; class Chondrichthyes; order Rajiformes; family Rajidae; genus Amblyraja; species Amblyraja radiata. The sequence continues at coordinate 2,514,784 of NC_045972.1, read as the reverse complement.
TTGATTTACAGTGTTTAAACGATGTTTGGTGAGGGATATGGATTGGAAAGGTTTAGAGGGTTATGGGCCAAACACAGGCAAATGGGAGCAGCCTGGGAAGGCTCCTTTGTCAGCATGGACGAGGAGTAGGGCTGAAGGACCTGTTTCTCTGTTTTATGTCTCTTTCAATGGAGGGTCGGTGACCTGACACATTAATGGGGTCAGACCTACAAAGCCTACAAAGCGTCTCCCGTTTTCATTTCGGACTTCCAGCATCTGCGCGTTTTGCTTTTCAACTGGCTAGCGCCAGCCAGCACCAGCTGCAGGGGCAACTCTGCTTCCACTCAACATGCGAGGCTGTGCCCAAACAGCAGATAACATCTCAGACAACACAAGGCACAGGCCACGTGACAACTGGCAAAGATTCCCACAACACTGCATCTCAGTTTAGCTCAGTATATTTCAGAGATACAGCGTGGAAACTAGGCCCTTCCGCTCACCAAGTCCATGCCGACCAGCGATCCCCACACATTAACACTACCCCACACAGGCTAGGGTCAATTTACACGTATACCAAGCCAATTAATCTACAAACCCCTACGTCTTTGGAGTGTGGGAGGAAACCAAAGATCTCGGAGACAACCCACGCGGTCACGGGGAGAACGTACAAACTCCATACAGACAGCGCCTGTAGTCGGGATGGAACCCGGGTCTCTGGCACTGTAAGGCAGCAACTCTACCGCTGTGCCACCATTCACAGAAATATACACGGCAGAGCTTCGTTTCAGAGCACTGTTCCCTCCAGCTCACCATTGCCCTGGCTTCCTGGCATCTGATGACGGGGCAGAGCATTTTGTGGGCAGCAATCATCAAAAATGGGCATCATCAGAAGGGATGGGAGAGTAACCACACACACAGCAAGTCTCTGGATACAGCACGTGGCAGGCCAATTGTCTGATTAATAGAACGATCATCAACTGTGACGTGGAGACGATGTTTCCACTAGTGGGAGAGTCTAGGACCCGAGGTCATAGCCTCGGAATTAAAAGACGTTCCTTTAGGAAGGAGATAAGGAGGTATTTCTTCAGTCAGAGGGGTGTGAATTTGTGGAATTCATTGCCACAGAAGGCTGTGGAGGCGGTCAATGGATATTATTAAGGCAGAGATAGGTAGATTCTTGATTGGTACGGGTGTAAGGAGATATGGGGAGGAAATGGGGTTCAGAGAAAGAGATAGATCAGCCATGATTGAATGGCGAAGTAGACTTGATGGGCCGAATGGCCTAATTCTTCTCCAATCACTTATGAACTAATGAAACTGGGGTACTGTCCAATTCACCTCCACCCCATTGTGCACATTGGACAGTCTCTGGAACTGATGCACTACAATGCTGAGAACTATATTCTGCACTCTGTATCTTCCCCTTTGCTCAACCTATTGAACTTGATTTGGCTTGATTGTATTGATGAATATTTTGTATCTGATTTGATTGGATAGCTTACAAAACAAAGCTTTTCACTGTACGCCAGCACATGTAACAATACTAAAGTGAAACCTGAGGTACAGAAAGGATCCAGGAGCCTTGGCCCATCGAGTCCATGCTGACCATCAATCTCCCTTTTATACTAGTTCTATGTTCATTAGTTCATATGTTCAAGGAGCAGAATTGCCATTCGGCCCATCATTTACTACACCGTTGAATCATGGCTGATCTATCTTTCCCCATCAGCTCCATTCTCCCGCCTTCTCCCCATAACCCCAAAGCGACCTCCTTTTCACATCCACTCCCTTACACACTAGGGACAATTTACAGAGGCCAATAAAGCTACAAATCCACACGTCTTTGGGACTAGTTATAACTAGCTGTATCAAGTGTCTAACACATGGCTGCCTGCGCCCGCTGCCTGAACGGAAGATAGTCACAAATGCTTGAACAATCACCAATCCCCCTGCCCCTCGCTCTTCCCCCACTGGTCAGTAAACCCATTCCATTTCCATCATTTCTCCAGTTTCTTTGAGAAGTTTCACCGGATCTGCTTCCTTCTGTGTTTCAGAACAAATGTGACCAAAAACCAAGAAACCCAGAGGCAGCGCTGGTTGTTTCCTATCACTTGAGAGTTTAGGTACAGTGCGGAAACAAGCCTTCGACCCAACGAGTCCACACCGACCAGCAATCCCCGCACATTAACTCTACCCTACACACACTAGGGACAATTTTACATTTATACAAAGCCAATTAACCAACAAGTCTGTATGTCTTTGGAGCTTGGGAGGAAACGGAAGATCTTGGAGAAAACGCACGCGGTCTCGAGGAGAACATACAAACTCTGTAAATACAGCACCTGTAGTCGGGATCGAACCCTGGTCTCTGACGCTGCAAGGGCTGTAAGGCAGCAACTCTACACTGCGCCACCGTGCCACCCTTTTAAACCAGCACCGTCAACACAGTGACCTTGTCGTCCTTACTCATGACTTCTCCTCACTCATTATCCTTTGTGATTTTACACGTCTCCCCCAACCCCTCCTACTCAACCCCACCGGCCTGTCCACATGGCTTGTGTAGGAAGGAACTGCAGATGCTGCTTTACACCAAAGATGGACACAAAATGCTGGAGAAACTCAGCGGGACAGGCATCATCACTGGAGCGAAGGAATGGGTGACGTTTCCTGTCGAGATTCTTCTTCAGACTGATGTCAGGGGAGTGGGAGATATCCTTATCTATACATTTATAGATTTCCTTGTCTTTACACTTCCTTATCTATGTACCCCCCACTCCCCTGATATCTGTCTGAAAAGCGTCTAAACCAGAAACGTCACCCATTCCTTCTCTCCAGAGATGCTGCCTGTCCTGTAGAGTTACTCCAGCATTTTGTGTCTATCTAAGACAATACAGAGACCAGACAATCCAACTGGAACCAAGTGGAGCTTTACAGCCCCCACCTGACTGTGAGCCCATAAACAAGGCTTCCTCAACAGTCTAAAGGGCCTGTCCCACTTACGCTATTTTTTTCGGCGACTGCCGGCACCCGTCATAGTCGCAGTAGGTCGCCAAAAATGTTCAACACGGTGAAGATCTAGCGACGACCAGGAAAAGGTACGACTCTTTGGACGACTATTCACGACCATACAGGCGTCACGTGTCGACAGGTCTGGAGCCATGGGAGGGAGAGGCTGAGGCTGCGGTCTGGGGGAGGTTCTTGCCCCAGGTCCAGCTCCTCTCCCTGCCCACGGGCTCGGAGCAGCAGCCCCCGGACCCCACACCGGCTCGAACCCCAGCCCAGGGCCCGGAGCCGCACTCAGGGCCCAGTCCGTGTCTGTGTCTGCTCCTCAGCGACCAAAGCCCGGGCCCGGCTACAGCCCCGAGGCTCAGCCCACACCAGGCATCTTCCTTCACCTTCCCTCTTCTTTCCCCTCTCCTCCTCCCTCAATCACCTCTCCCTCCCTCAGTCACTCCCTTCCTCCCTCCATAACCCCTCTCCCTGCCTGCCTGCTTCCCCCACTCCTCACCTCTACCCTATCCCACCCCACACGATGTTTAATGTCAATGAGATTCGGATTCCCTGTGTGACGTTATTGTGAATGAAAACGGGAGAATTAGAATGAAACAGATTTTGTTTAGAATTTGATGTCAATGAGATTCGGGATTCCATCGTGATGTCATTGACAGGCAGGGCAAGTGGAAGCGGCTTTAAAAGTAGTTTTTGTAAAGTTACAAATGGCAATAACTTGTACAATACGTCTTTAAAGTAGCGGTTGGTTCATTCAGCGGTGCGGCGCCCCTGGGCTCTGACAGCGCTGCCGTGGGTCGGTGTTTAAGGGGAGGCAGTCAAGGGGGTGAGGCTGGGAGCCGCCCCCGTCCGCAGGGCCCCCGGCGCCGGGAGGAGCGGTCACCTGTGCGGGGCCAGGGACCGACATGACAGACAGACAGACAGACTCACCGAGCGATGGTCCCTGCAGGGTCCGAGCAGCAGAAGCTTCGCCGCGGCGTCGGGAACAAGGAGCGGGAGCGTGGCCACTTCACCCACTCCCCTTCTGGTCGCCACCCGTCCCCGCCGCACCTAGAGTATAATATAGTATAGTAGATGATGGTAGGGTAGAGTATAGCTGAGCTGAGCAGAGCAGACACCAGACACGACCTCCTCCAACGCCGTCTGTCTGTGTCTCTGTCTATGTCCCGCCCCCGATGCCGCTGCCCATTGTCTGCATCGTTCAAAATGCTACATTCTAGAGTGTTAGTTTGTGTCGCGGCTCCACCCCACCGGGGGGTGGGGACAGGAACCGTGACAACTGCGGCACCACCACCCCCACGTTCCAACCAGCACCACCCTCCCTGATACCCACCTCCACACAATGACCTCACTGACTATAAAAGATGAAATAGTGACACATTGGATAGCATCTGTTGTAGAATCAGTGTGTCCCACCACAGGGGCCTCATCAGGCACCTCTATACCCACAGAACTAGAGTGGAAGCAAGTCATCCTCATTCCTGAGAGAATACCAGTGAAGAATTGTTCACCCCCACTCAGGAAAGCACTTGGCATAAAAATTGTCCCTAGTATGTATAGGGTAGTGTTAACTTTAATCTCATCTATTGGTTGTAAAGTTGCTTCATCACTGTAGGGTGGATGTGGAAAGGATGTTTCCACTGGTGGGTGAGTCTAGGACCAGAGGCCATAGCCTCAGAATTAAAGGGTGTACCTTTAGAAATGAGGTGAGGAGGAACTTCATTGCCACAGAGGAGGCCAAGTCAGTGGATATTTTTAAGGCAGAGATAGACCAATTCTTGATTAGAACAGATGCCAAGGGTTATTTTGGGAACAGGGATGGGTTGTTGGGGTGGGGGTTGCTATGGCAGGAATCTGCAGTCTCGATCACTCAATGTTTTCTCCCAATTTACCTCAACCCTGCACAATGAGAAAACGTGCTACAATTTTCCAGCAGAGCCCATTGCTGCTTTTGGTTCATGGTGTGACAATTATTAAGTTAATGCAGAGAACAGGAGTTACTGAGACATGTTTAACACACTGCCCCCAACACAGATACTCTCACACCATTTACAAAGTATCAGGACAAGTACCTGAACCAGCAGGACCTCTGTATCGGGCAGTGTGATCAAATGCAACACAAAAATGCTTCCTCTGATTTCCTCTAAATCTTTCTTTGTTTTAAAACCTCAACCCTCTGGACTTAGGCACCTCTGTAAGCTACAGGCAAATGGGATAAGTTGTACAGGGATGGTTGACGTGGACGTGTTGGGCACAAAGGGCCTGTTTCTGTGCTATATGACTCCATAAGTGGATTTTAAAAATCTGAACTCAATTGATGATTTGACAAACATACTGGCAATCTACATCCAGGTGATGGGGAGCAGAAAGCGTCAGAGTTTGGTTAAAGCAGATGGAAGGAGCCCACTTTTCCTTAAGGAAGGATATTTTTGCTATGGAGGGAACACATCAAAAGTGCAGCAGATTAATTGTAGGGATGGCAGGGGTGACGTATGAAGAGCAATCTGGTCAATATTCACTGGAGTTTGGAAGGAATGATAATTTTATAGAAACATACAAAATTTAGAAGTTCTAACAGGACTGGAAAGATTAGAGGTAAGATGTTCCTGATGCTGGGGAGTTTCAGGACCAGGATCACAGTGCGAGGATAAGGCAAGGTCATGTAGAACTCAGAGGGGGAGAAATCTCTTCATCCAGAGTGGTGAACCAGAGGAATTCTCTATCATGGAAGGCAATTGAAATCAGATAGTTGAATATACTCATGAGTTAAATATTGTTCTTGTAGCTAGAGGGACCAAGAGGTATGGGGAGAAAGGTATGGGGAGTCCCCCAACTGGGGACTCAATTTGGATGATCAGCCATGATCACACTGAGGGGTTAAGTGCGCTTGAAGGGCCACATTGCTTACTCCTGTTCATAATTTCCATGTTTCTATTCCATATCCCACAACTGTGGTACTGAACAAGCACGCATGGTGGGCCAATACATGATGTTTTTGACATATACATCAATACCTTGCATTCTTCTGACTGGGAAGAACTGTTATGCAGACAGATTATGTCTCACATAAAACTGGGGCAAGCAGAAGACACACACTAGTCGTGGTTCCCCCAGCAGCAAATCTTGAAGTTGTGGACCTATAGGGTCCCTGTACCTTTCTGCCTCTAGGAGAGTATTCGAAGGTGACTGCTTTCAAGACAGAAGGGAGCAGCAGTACAAGGATTATATTCCTGAATGACAGCTCTGGGTGAGTGAGATTGGTACCACAGTGGAATGCCAAACAGACTAAGAATAGTCTTGGTCTCTAACGTCTCTGTGCAGTGCGTGTGGATCACACTGCCACCTAACAAGAGAAAACAGAATCATTATCATATCACTGAATGGACAAAGTTAATCATGAATCCTTCAAGAAATATGCAGGTTTGCAGAGAACTGCAAAACTCTGGCAGAGGGATTGGAAGGTTTTTGCTTGAGTGCTGACCACTAAGAAGAATTTTCCAATTTGTCCAAGAACTCAACACATCCAGCACAACTGCAGAAATAATTTAATGTTACAATCGCAATTGTTTAAGTAAACTTGAAAGCTAATTTTCATACAATGTCCAACAGGTTGGAGCACAGAATCCAGCTGAAACTTTAAAAGCACAACTGAATGGCCACCAGGTTTCAGTGGTTGGATAAGTAACCTCCCAAATCTCAACCATTTACTTGCTCTCATCATTTTTCCATTCAATACAACTATAATAAACAAGGAGCTGTTTTTGCAAAAAATTAAGTACAATGAGAAAGATTTCTGCAACATAAAATGGAAGCAAAACTTCTACCCGCTGACCAAGATATAAAAATATTGTTATTTGTGGGCAGTTGGCTGGGAACATGTGCAACCAATGACTGCTGTCTGCATATGTTCTTTTTCTCAATTATATAAAGCCATATAGCATTACATCTGACCTAGTTTAGAGAATAACCAGAAAGGACAATTTATTTTGTAGAACATATATTTTTCATAGATTGTAGAACATTTATTTACATCGCAGAAACAGGCCATTTTGTCCCACTGTGTCTGCACCGACCATGATGTCAGCCTAACTCATCCCATCTGAATGGACATGGTCTGCATCCCTCTACTCCCTGTCTGTACATGTATCTGTCCAAATGCCTTTTAAAGATTACTATTGTATCTGCTTCCACCACCTCCCCTGACAGCACACCTGCAGCTGTGCAAGAAAAACTTGCCTCACACATCTCCTTTAAACATCCCTCCCTCTCACCTTAACTCTATGCCCTCTCGTATTTGATATTTCCACCCTGGGGAAAAGACTGCCTACTCCATCTATATATCTCTCATAATTTTATATACTTCTATCTGGTCTCATCTCAGCCTCTGACGCTCCGGCAAAAACATTCCGTTTGTCCAACCTCCCCTTATAGCTAATATTCTATTGTAGCATTCTGTCTAATCCAGGCAGTATCCTGGTCATTCTGCAGATGGCTGAAACCTAAAGTAGATCTTCAGCTTTCTACACAATTCCAATTAAGTCCAATGTTAGCTTGAGAAGACCCAAGCTTCTATCCACATTTCAAACCATGAGCTTGTCTTCTTTTCTTGCACTTCTACAGGTGTTTAAGATTTCATTTGTCTGCCACTAGTTGCATCTCCACCGATCCAGCTGGTATCGACATTCATCTCAAATGTCTCTTGGTCTCCAGTCTATCTATTTTGTTCTCACTTTCTCTGCAACGTAAACTTTGCTTCAAGGAATAAAACTGGCTAACCAACAGAAGAGGGGAGCAATTAAATCAGGGCAGCACAGTGACGGATCGGTAGACCTCCTGCCTGACAGCACCAGAGACTTGTGTTTGATCCTAACTACAGGTTGCTGTCTGTACGGAGTGTGTACATTCTCCCTGTGACTGCATGGGTTTTCTCCGGGTGCTCTGGTATCCTCCCACACTCCAAAGATATCCAGGTTTGTAGGTTAATTGTAAGTTGTAAAATTGGCCAGAGGGCAGAATAAGACCCACCTTTTCTTCACACGCATTAAATGACCTGGAGTTCCAGATTTGCAGATGATACTGTGAACTGGGGATATTCATGGAATTGGAGGCAAATACAGAATTGGGTTTGAACAGGCTGGTTACAGCTGTAATTCAAATGTGAAATATTTCATTTTAGGAGGAAGAATAAGGCAATGCAAATTAATTCTAGTTTGGGCACAATTCTAAAAGGAATGAAGAAACAACAGTGTCTCTGGAATGGGTGACGTTTCGGGTCGAGACGCTTCATCAGACCTTCGCATCCCTCTTACACACGTGGGTGATATATGTGCCTAGTTTACTGAAAGAGGAAGTTTAGGATGTTGTTTAAAAACGCCTGTACTTTATAAATAACGGCTCAGGGTACAAGAACAAAGTGATGGGGAACTTTATAAAACTTTGTAAAACACAGGCTTGGCCACAGCTGGAGTGGTGCATCCAGTCCTGGCTGCCTTGCCCTCAGAAAGGCACGAAGCTTCGGAGAGAGTGCACAAGAGATTAACCAATGTGTTTGCAGGGATGGTGGAGCAGTGGACAGAATGAAGATGGCCAATGGTGCCCCAGGGCAAGGCCATCCCATCGATGGCTCGGCCTTTAACTGAGTTGTGGCTGGCGCAACATCAAGCAGTTACAAGCTAAATTAACATTCAGCAGTGTGAACTTCAGCAGCTCTGGGGAAACCTGTACTGTGAACATAGATTTGTACTTGCCTATTCAGGACATATCGCCCAGTGTGAAAGAGCACCCCATTCCTTGGGAGCAAGTCACACATGACTAAAGTGCCAGCCCACACAACACGCTTTCAGTCTGTTACATTCACAGTTTTACTTGGCCCGGGCTTTTGTCTGATACTTACCAGCAAGTTCCAGTGCATAATCCACCAATCCAACCCTGTCAGCGCTGTAGTTTCAGGGCTTGCTCCACAATGCTTTCCACTTCCTACCAAAGGAAAAAGTAACAATAATGTGGGATAAGAAGGGGGCAGTAGCGTGCAATAGAGTGCAGAGCCCACACACATACTGAAACCAGACGGGCAATGTCCCTTTAACAGTTCCCACAAAATGATCCCTCTTATCCATTCCCATAATCTAGAATTAGCAAGGTGTAATAAAAGTGAGCAATGGAGAGGCCAAGTATACTGCATAGAAGGCGGCAGGATTATGTGATCAGGTCAATAATTATTACAGTACATTGACATGGATAGGACAGGTTTGGAGGGATATGGGGCAAACGCAGGCAGGTGGGACTGGTGCAGCTGGGACATGTTGGCCGGTGTAGACTTGTGCAATGAGCCACAGGCACTGTGGGAGAAGGACTCGATGGATCCCATCAGATGGCTCCCCAAGCAGACAGAGGAACTCGCCAACAGTAATGTGAGGAGACCTCCCAGTCAGACCCTGCTGGCTCTGTCAGTAAAGCACCCCACTGCATGCTGCCATTGAGATGGTCGTGGTGTGGACAACATTCACCTCCTTATGCACTGGGTGTTTGACAGGAAGGTCAGAAGAAGAATACAAGGGCTCTTGTCATGGTTCATCCTGAGCAGTTGTGCATCAGTGATCTGTGAGCTGTTCACAGGGACGCACAACAAGATAAATGTCAACTGCTGCTGGAAGATCATTATCTCAGCGGAAGACTCACTTTTGTCTGCCCAAAAATTGATCTTCCCGCATAAGATGTGGGTAAATGAATTGCTGCCGAATGGCACATTCCAGGGTACGGGAGTATGTGGTGTGAGGGACACACTGAAGCTCAGTACAGTCACCGCAAAGGCTGTGGTGGAGTGACCTTGGTCTAAGGTCCGGCCACCACTAGACACTGAGGGACTCTCTGACACTTCATGGGAGCACTGTTTAAGAATGTGGTGTTCATTGACACATTGCAAGCAAAATTGCTGAATTGATGGAACGTAGAGCAAGACATGCCCCAATTTCATTAACTGTATATCTATATAATTAAAAGTCTCATCTTGACCACTTGCTGCTTGCACTGCATATTGATATTAGAAAAAATGCTACCACTTACGGTTGTGATTTTTGGCCATCTTACTCAGAGTCCCCCTCCGCTGTGCAGGACAAGAGGATTTTTCCTATTTATGGTAGGAAACTGCTTTTGAATTTGGTGGCCTTGTACCCTGCTTGAAATGGTATGAAACTGCTTTTGAATTTGGTGACCTTGCACCCTGCTTGAAATCGTAGGAAACTGCATTTGAATTTGGTGACCTTGCTCCCTGCTTGAAATGGTCGGAAACTGCATTTGAATTTGGTGGCCAGCACTCTGCTTGAAATGGAATTTCAAGGAATAGCCTTGAGTCAACTGCCAGCCCACCAGCCGTGAGCGAGTGAGCTGCCAGCACACCAGGCTTGAGTGACTAAGCTGCCAGCCCAAGAATCCATTCAGCCCACAATATCCATACTAGCCCTCTGGAAACCAGTCACTTCAGCCCACAACACCCATACTAGCACTCCAAAAAGCTCCCCCCCCCCCCACCACTGGCCACTAATATTGGAATTGGTGGAGAGGTGGAATATTGCGTTGGGGGACCAGCCCTCCCGTGTGAACATGGGACCGAACGGTTCCACCTTGTCGAGTATTATGAATAAATGACTTTTCTGAAATACAATAATGTGTTCCAGAGTTAGAGCCACTGACTGCTTGTATGTTTGTACCTTAATAATCCCTGCTCTGACAGCTGCCGAGTGTGCCTCCATTGCCGGACCAGGATAAAGTGAAGCATCTGAGAGGATCTTCTTCTCCAAGCCAGCGAGGAGGGCCTCGAGTTCCTTGTGATGCACCAGCTGTGCTGTCAGTGGTTCCCCTGTGCTGTCTTGTGATGAATCGAAGAGCAGCTTGTGGACAAGTGGGGGCAACGCCGTCTCCTTCTAAACACACAAGAGCTGGATAGTCAGTGCTCCTCCTTGTAAACATTGAAATCAATACAAAGCAGTATCTTTGTCATCGTAAAAAAAACATTATTTCGTGACCCCACCACCGCAACCGCAAGAAATGCAACACTTGTCCCTTTACCTCCCCCCTCGACTCCATTCAAGGACCCAAGCAGTCGTTCCAGGTGCGACAGAGGTTTACCTGCATCTCCTGCAACCTCATCTATTGCATCCGCTGCTCTAGATGTCAGCAGATCTATATCGGTGAGAACAAGCGGAGGTTGGGCGATCATTTCGCCGAACACCTCCGCTCGGTCCGCAATAACCAACCTGACCTCCCGGTGGCTCTGTACTTCAACTCCCCCTCCCACTCCGTATCTGACCTCTCGGTCCTGGGTCTCCTCCATGGCCAGAGCGAGCAACACCGGAAATAGGAGGAACAGCACCTCATATTCCGCTTGGGGAGTCTGCATCCTGGGGGCATGATCATTAAATTCTCCCAATTTTGTTAGTCTTTGCTGTCTCCTCCCCTTCCTCAGCCCTCCTGCTGTCTCCTCCCATCCCCCAGCCTTCGGGCTCCTCCTCCTTTTTCCTTTCTTCTTCCCATCCCCGATCAGTCAGAAGAAGGGTTTCGGCCCGAAACGTTGCCTATTTCCTTCGCTCCATAGAAGCTGCTGCACCCGCTGAGTTTCTCCAGCTTCTTTGTGTACCTATTATTTTACAATTGTTGATCCTTTGTCGAGGGTGACAAGGCAAGGGAATATATTATAGCTGAAAGGATAGTGAACCGTGGTGGAGAACAGAAAGATCTTGGAGAGCTTGTTGTGTAGGAAGGAAATGCAGATGCGGGTTTACACTGAAGATAGACACTAAATGCTGGTTACTCAGTGGACCAGGCAGCATTTAATGCTCCAGAGATCCCTGTCAATCCCGCTGAGTTACTCCAGCATTTTGTGTCTATCTTTGGAGAGCTTGTTGGTGGATCTTTGAAGGTAGTGGGACAGTCATCTTGGAACTGTGGAAAACGTTAGCTCCGCCGTACCTGTAACATTGTGTGGATTCTGGTTGCCTCCCTACAGGATTGATGGGAGTGCACTAGAGAGATACAAGAAAGGTTTACGACATTGGCAGGACTGCAGAAGAAAGGTTGCGAGGAGAGAGTCGCCAGGAACTGCAGCAGGTAGATTGTTTGAGTGGTTATAATATTATAGAAAAAATACAAAATGCTGGAGTAACTCAGCAGGACAGGCAGCATCCCTGGAGACAAGGAATGGATCATGTTTCGGATTGAGACCCTTCTTCAGATGTCTCGACACAAAATGTCATCTATTCCACCCCCCCAGAGATGCTGCCTGTCTCGCTGATGTCTATCTGTGGTGTAAACCAGCATCTGCAGTTCCTTCCTACACATAAGGTTATGCTATTCTGACTGGTCCATTCAGAGTAAACTAGGTAACTATCTTTCCTACACAAAGTTGGAAATGTAATTCAATTGGCACAAGGGTTTGATGCAATTAGTACATTGGGCCAAGGGTTCACTGCATGAATGGTTGTTGGAAGCAGAACTCACATTTACTGGGCACCTGGACCAGCAGTAGAAGAGGCTGTGAGCGAGATTCACCTGGCCTCCCAGCTTGTAAAACAGAAGCTGGGAACTATAGGTCAATTGACAGGTACATGGATAGGACAGGTTTGGAGGGATATGGACCAAACGCAGGCAGGTGGGACCAGTGTAGCTGGGACATGTTGGCAGGTGTGGGCGAGTTGGGCCGAAGGGTCTGTTTCCACACTGTATCACTCTATGATTCTAATTCATCCAGCACTCATAGTTCGCAAGAGGAAATAACTAATCATTTGGTCAGCTGCATCTAATCAAATGTAGCCGACATGGTTTATTGAAAATCATGTGTGACAAAACTTGGCAGGATGTGATAGGGAGTTGATAAGGGAAACGTGTAAATGTAGTAGGAAGGAACTGCAAATGCTGGTTTAAACCAAAGATACACACAATAAGCTGGAGTAACTTAGCGGCTCAGATAGCATCTCTGGAGAAAAGGACTTTTCTATTTGTTTTCTCCAGAGATGCTGTCTGACCCGCTGAGTTACTCCAGCGTTTAGTGTCTATCTCCTGTAAATGTAGTGTGTATTTAGATCGCCAAAAGGCATTTGCCACATATGAGGCTGCTGCAAAAATATGAAGAGCCCAAGATATTGGAGGAAGTATGCTAACATGGACTGAAAGGTGGCAGTCATATAGAAAAATAAGTTAGAATAAATGCCTGAAAACTGCAGATCGAATAAATCTGAAAAACAAAATGCTGGGAGCACTTGGGTCAGGCTGCATCTGTAGCCAGAGAAACAGAATTCATGTTTCCAGTCAAAGACCCTTCGTCAGAACTGGGGAGGTGACAAAAGAAACTTGTAAAGCTGCACAGGTGGGTGGATGGCTCTGATAGTGTAAAACCAGGTGACCATGGGGATAAGCTGCACACAAAGTTATCTGGTCAAGTAGTGAATAGGAGCGGTTAGGTGATAAGAAAAATAGACAAAAGATTGTAGCAGTTGCAAAATGCAGAGCAAGAAGACATGTCTAGGAAGGAACGGCAGATGCTGGTTTAAACTGAAGATAGACAACGGGACAGGCTGCATCTCTGGAGAGAAGGAATGGGTGACGTTTCCGGTGGAGACGCTTTTCAGACAAGACATGTCTGGCAGGTCACCATGGACATGCCCTCCACTTTTGGACAGAGATTTTAAAAACAAGCTAACCCAATTGTCACAAATGGACAACTGATACTAACAGAGGAATCAAGTTACCCAAGATGATCAAATTCAGTTCAAGTCCAGAGGACTGCCATGAGTCCAAATGGAAGGTGAGATGCCATTCCTCAAGATTGCTTTGAGCCTCATTGCAACAGTGCAGGGAGTCACAGACTGTTCGGTCACTCCCACATCCAAGAGTCAGAATGAGATAGCAGGCAGCTCAGCAGTGCCCCAGGGATCGGACACAGGTCCTCCGCAAAGTAGAAACCCAACGTCTGTTTGGTTTCTCCAGTGTAGAGGAGGCCACGTCGTGAACACAGGGAAAGGAGCAGAGGGGGAAAAGAAGAGACAGTGAGAGAAAGGGAAGAACGCAGTAGAGAGGGAGGGGGAGAGTGGGAGTTGAGTGTTAAAGAAGGGGAGGGAAGAGGGCAAGATACTTTCCACACTTTCCTCTTCACCTCAATCTCTTTGATCATCTCCAAGGCAGAAGAAGTGGTAAGTTTTGGCCTTTTACAGTTAAATAAAAAACTATTTGGGAAAACTTACATCAGTCATACTTTTAAGTCTGCTTTCCAAAGCTTGCATGCTGGAGTCCATGTCCGATTTAAAGTTCTCCTTCTCGAATAAAGCCGTCTTTGGTTTAAAAACGCTAAAGTTGCCTTTGGTTTCAAAACGCAACAGCAGCCTTTGGTTTCAAAACACTAAAGCTGACTAAGGTTTGAAAACGCTAAAGCTGCCTAACGTTTGACAACGCTAAAGCCACCTTTGGTTTCAAGAGGCTAAAGCCGCCTTTGGTTTCAAAACGCTAAAGCCACCTTTGGTTTGAAAACGCTAAAGCCGCCTTTGGTTTGAAAACGCTACAGCCACCTTTGGTTTGAAAACGCTAAAACATAGAAAATAGGTGCTGGAGGAGGCCATTCGGCCCTTCGAGCCAGCAACGCCATTCATTGTGATCATGGCTGATCGTCCCCTATCAATAACCCGTATCTGCCTTCTCCCCATATCCCTCGACTCCACTAGCCCCTAGAGCTCTATCTAACTCTCTCTTAAATCCATCCAGTGACTTGGCTTCCACTACCCTCTGTGGCAGGGAATTCCATAAATTCACAACTCTCTGGGTGAAAATGTTTTTTCTCACCTCAGTCTTAAATTACCTCCCCTTTATTCTAAGACTGTGGCCCCTGGTTCTGGACTCTCCCAACATTGGGTACATTTTTCCTGCATCTAGCTTGTCCAGTCATATTATAATTTTATATGTTTCTATAAGATCCTAAGGTCCCATTCGCCTACCCAATACTATTCCTCGCCTCATGAACATTTCTTTCAGTTCCTTTACCCCCTTACAGTACATCTGGGAGATTGTTTGTGTCTTCCTTAGTGAAGACAGATCCGAAGTACCTATTCAACTCTTCTGCCATTTCCTTGTTGCCCATAATAATTTCACCCGTGTCTGCCTTCAAGGGACCCACATTTGACTTTGCTACGCTTTTTCCCTTAATATATCTAAAGAAGCTTTTACTGTCCGTCTTTATATTCCTGGACAGCTTCCCTTCGTCCTTCATCTTTTCAGCCAATTTTTGCCCGTTTTGTTTCCTTCTATTGTCCTCTGAAATTTTCCCAATCCTCTGGCTTCTGGCTACTCTTTGCTGTGTTACACATCTTTTCTTTTAGTTTTATTCTCTCCCTGAACACTCTTATCAGCCACGGTTGCCTCCTACTCCCCTTAGAATCTTTCTTCCTTTTTAGAATGAAATGATCCTGCGTCTTCCGGATTATGCCCAGAAATTCCTGCCATTGCTGTTCCACCTTCATTCCTGCTAGGATCCCTTTCCAGTCTACATTGGCCAGCTCCCCTCTCATGCCTTCATAGTCCCCTTTGTTCAACTGCATCACTGCCACTTCCGATTTAACGTTCTCCTTCTCAAATAAAGCCACCTTTGGTTTCAAGACGCTAAAACCTCCTTTGGTTTCAAAACGCTAAAGCCACCTTTGGTTTGAAAACGCTAAAGCCACCTTTGGTTTGAAAACGCTAAAGCCGCCTTTGGTTTGAAAATGCTAAAACATAGAAACATAGAAAATAGGTGCCGGAGGAGGCCATTCGGCCCTTCGATCCAGCATCGCCATTTATTGTGATCATGGCTGATCGTCCCCTATCAATAACCCGTATCTGCCCTCTCCCCATATCCCTTGACTCCACTAGCCCCTAGAGCTCTATCTAACTCTCTCTTAAATCCACCCAGTGACTTGGCTTCCACTGCCCTCAGTGGCAGGGAATTCCATAAATTCACAACTCTCTGGGTGAAAATGTTTTTTTCTCACCTCAGTCTTAAATGACCTCCCCTTTATTCTAAGACTGTGGCCCCTGGTTCTGGACTCGCCCAACATTGGGAACATTTTTCCTGCATCTAGTTTGTCCAATCATATTATAATTTTATATGTTTCTATAAGATCCTAAGGTCCCATTCGCCTACCCAATACTAATCCTCGCCTTATGAAAAATTGTTTCAGTTCCTTTACCCCCTTACAGTACATCTGGGAGATTGTTTGTGTCTTCCTTTGTGAAGACAGATCCGAAGTACCTAATCAACTCTTCTGCCATTTCCTTGTTGCCCATAATAAATTCACCCGTGTCTGCCTTCAAGGGACCCACATTTGACTTTGCTATGCTTTTGCCTTTAATATATCTAAAGAAGCTTTTACTGTCCTTCTTTATATTCCTGGACAGCTTCCCTTCGTACTTCATCTTTTCAGCCCTTATTGCCCGTTTTGTTTCCTTCTATTGTCCTATGAAAGTTTCCCAATCCTCTGGCTTCCGGCTACTCTTTGCTGTGTTATACATCTTTTCTTTTAGTTTTATTCTATCCCTGACTTCTCTTGTCAGCCACGGTTGCCTCCTACTCCCCTCAGAATCTTTCTTCCTTTTTAGAATGAAATGATCCTGCATCTTCCGGTTTATGCACCTCAAAGCCAGCCTCCCCCCCCACACTGGACCCCCATCAGTTTGCCTACCGGACCAACAGGTCTACAGAGGACGCCATATCGGCGGCCCTACACTCTGCCCTGACCCACCTGGACAGCAACAACACCTACATCAGGATGCTGTTCATTGATTTCAGCTCCGCCTTTAACACTGTCATCCCCGCCAGCTTGATCACCAAACTCAGTGGACTTGGCATCTCCACCTCCCTCTGCAATTGGACACTGGATTTCCTCACCAACAGACCACAGTCTGTTAGGGTCAACAACCTCACCTCCTCCACTATAACACTGAACACAGGCGTGCCACAGGGCTGTGTGCTCAGCCCTCTCCTCTACTACCTCTTCACCCATGACTGCATCCCTAAGAATGGCTCCAACGCCATCATTAAATTTGCCGACGACACCACGGTGGTAGGACTGATCAGTGACAACGACCAGTCAGCCTACAGGGATGAGGTCCAGCACCTGACAACCTGGTGTGCCAACAATAACCTCGTCCTCAACTCCGAAAAGACGAAGGAAATTATTGTTGACTTCAGGAAGATCAGAGGGGGCAGACATACCCCCATCCATATAAACGGGACTGAGGTGGAGCGCGTCTCCAACTGCAAATTCCTCGGGGTACACATCTCGGAGGATCTGTCCTGGTCCCTCAACACCTCCAAGCTGATCAAAAAGGCGCAACAGCGCCTTTACTTCCTGAGGAGGCTCAAGAAAGCTCACCTGTCCCCCCAGATCCTGACCAACTTTTACCGCTGTACCATCGAAAGCATCCTGACCACCTGCTTCACGGTATGGTACAGCAGTTGCACCGTAGCGGACAGGAAGGCACTACAACGGGTGGTGAAAACCGCTCAGTACATCATCGGTGCCCCGCTCCCTGCCATGGATGCCCTCCACCGAAAACGGTGTCTGAGACGGGCCGGGAAGGTCATCAAAGACCCCTACCACCCCAACCATGGACTGTTTGCCCTCCTCCCATCAGGGAGGCTGTACAGGAGCCTCAGGTCTCGTACTAGTAGGATGAGGAACAGCTTCTACAACAACACTATCACATTGCTGAACTCGGAGTTCCGCCGATAGATTTCTCCAGTCTCTCCGTCCACATTGTTTGCTTATTCTGTATTTTTATTTCTATATTGCACTATTACTACGGACTGATGCTAAACTGCATTTCGTTGTACCCATACTTGTATTTGTGCAATGACATTAAAGTTGAATTGAATTGAATTGAATTGAATTCCTGCCATTGCTGTTCCACCTTCATTCCTGCTAGGATCCCTTTCCAGTCTACATTGGCCAGCTCCCCTCTCATGCCGTCATAGTCCCCTTTGTTCAACTGCATCACTGCCACTTCCGATTTAACGTTCTCCTTCTCAAATAAAGCCGTATTTTGTTTCAAAACGCTAAAGCTGCCTTTGGTTTCAAAACGCTAAAGCTGCCTTTGGTTTAAAAACGCTAAAGCCGCCTTTGGTTTGAAAACGCTAAAACATAGAAACATTGAAAATAGGTGCCAGAGGAGGCCATTCGGCCCTTCGAGCCAGCACCGCCATTCATTGTGATCATGGCTGATCGTCCCCTATCAATAACCCGTACCTGCCTTCTCCCCATATCCCTTGACTCCACTAGTCCCTAGAGCTTTATCTAACTCTCTCTTAAATCCATCCAGTGACTTGGCTTCCACTACCCTCTGTGGCAGGGAATTCCACAAATTCACAACTCTCTGGGTGAAAATGTTTTTTCTCACCTCAGTCTTAATTGACCTCCCCTTTATTCTTAGACTGTGGCCCCTGGTTCTGGACTCGCCCAACATTGGGAACATTTTTCCTGCATCTAGCTTGTCCAGTCATATTACAATTTTATATGTTTCTATAAGATCCTAAGGTCCCATTCGCCTACCCAATACTATTCCTCGCCTTATGAAAATTTATTTCAGTTCCTTTACCCCCTTACAGGACATCTGGGAGATTGTTTGTGTCTTCCTTAGTGAAGACAGATCCGAAGTACCTATTCAACTCTTCTGCCATTTCCTTGTTGCCCATAATAATTTCACCCGTGTCTGCCTTCAAGGGACCCACATTTGACTTTGCTACGCTTTTTCCCTTAATATATCTAAAGAAGCTTTTACTGTCCTTCTTTATATTCCTGGACAGCTTCCCTTCGTACTTCATCTTTTCAGCCCTTATTGCCCGTTTTGTTTCCTTCTATTGTCCTATGAAAGTTTCCCTAATCCTCCGTCTTCCGGCTACTCTTTGCTGTGTTATACATCTTTTCTTTTAGTTTTATTCTATCCACGACTTCTCTTGTCAGCCACGGTTGCCTCCTACTCCCCTTAGAATCTTTCTTCCTTTTTAGAATGAAATGATCCTGCGTCTTCCGGATTATGCCCAGAAATTCCTGCCATTGCTGTTCCACCTTCATTCCTGCTAGGATCCCCTTCCAGTCTACCTTGGCCAGCTCCCCGCTCATGCCTTCATAGTGTCCTTTGTTCAACTGCATGACTGCCACTTCCGATTTAACATTCTCCTTCTCAAATAAAGGCGTCTTTGGTTTCAAAATGCTAAAGCTGCCTTTGGTTTCAAAACGCTAAAGCTGCCTTTGGTTTCAAAACACTAAAGCTGACCAAGGTTGGAAAACGCTAAAGCCGCCTTTGGTTTGAAAACGCTAAAACATAGAAACATAGAAAATAGGTGCCGGAGGAGGCCCTTCGGCCCTTCGAGCCAGCACCGCCATTCATTGTGATCATGGCTGATCGTCCCCTATCAATAACCCGTACCTGCCTTCTCCCCATATCCCTTGATTCCACTAGCCCCTAGAGCTCTATCTAACTCTCTCTTAAATCCATCCAGTGACTTGGCTTCCACTGCCCTCTGTGACAGGGAATTCCATAAATTCACAACTCTCTGGGTGAAAATGTTTTTTCTCACCTCAGTCTCAAATGACCTCCCCTTTATTCTAAGACTGTGGCCCATAGTTCTGGACTCGCCCAACATTGGGAACATTTTTCCTGCATCTAGCTTGTCCAGTCCTTTTATAATTTTATATGTTTCTATAAGATACCCCTTCATCCTTCTAAACTCCAGTGACTACAAGCCTAGTCTTTTCAATCTTTCCTCATATGACAGTCCCGCCATCCCAGGGATCAATCTTGTGAACCTACGCTGCACTGCCTCAATCACAAGGATGTCCTTCCTCAAATTAGGAGACCAAAACTGTACACAATACTCCGGATGTGGTCTCATCAGAGCCCTATACAACTGCAGGAGAACCTCTTTACTCCTATACTGAAATCCTCTTGTTATGAAGGCCAACATTCCATTAGCTTTCTTCACTGCCTGCTGTACCTGTAAGCCAACTTTCAGTGACCGGTGTACAAGGATGCCCAGGTCTCGCTGCACCCCCCCCTTAATTAACCTGACCCCATTGAGATAATAATCTGCCCCCTAGTATATTTCAATTCACCTCCACCCCATTGTGCACATTGGACAGTCTCTGGAACTGATGCACTACAATGCTGAGAACTATATTCTGCACTCTGTATCTTCCCCTTTGCTCAACCTATTGAACTTGATTTGGCTTGATTGTATTGATGAATATTTTGTATCTGATTTGATTGGATAGCTTACAAAACAAAGCTTTTCACTGTACGCCAGCACATGTAACAATACTAAAGTGAAACCTGAGGTACAGAAAGGATCCAGGAGCCTTGGCCCAGCGAGTCCATGCTGACCATCAATCTCCCTTTTATACTAGTTCTATGTTCATTAGTTCATATGTTCAAGGAGCAGAATTGCCATTCGGCCCATCATTTACGACACCGTTGAATCATGGCTGATCTATCTTTCCCCATCATCTCCATTCTCCTGCCTTCTCCCCATAACCCCAAAGCGACCTCATTTTCACATCCACTCCCTTACACACTAGGGACAATTTACAGAGGCCAATAAAGCTACAAATCCACACGTCTTTGGGACTAGTTATAACTAGCTGTATCAAGTGTCTAACACATGGCTGCCTGCGCCCGCTGCCTGAACGGAAGATAGTCACAAATGTTTGAACAATCACCAATCCCCCTGCCCCTCGCTCTTCCCCCACTGGCCAGTAAACCCATTCCATTTCCATCATTTCTCCAGTTTCTTTGAGAAGTTTCACCGGATCTGCTTCCTTCTGTGTTTCAGAACAAATGTGACCAAAAACCAAGAAACCCAGAGCTGGTTGTTTCCTATCACTTGAGAGTTTAGGTACAGTGCGGAAACAAGCCTTCGACCCAACGAGTCCACACCGACCAGCAATCCCCGCACATTAACTCTACCCTACACATACTAGGGACAATTTTACATTTATACAAAGCCAATTAACCAACAAGTCTGTATGTCTTTGGAGCTTGGGAGGAAACGGAAGATCTTGGAGAAAACCCACGCGGTCTCGAGGAGAACATACAAACTCTGTAAATACAGCACCTGTAGTCGGGATCGAACCCTGGTCTCTGACGCTGCAAGCGCTGTAAGGCAGCAACTCTACACTGCGCCACCGTGCCACCCTTTTAAACCTGCACCGTCAACACAGTGACCTTGTCGTCCTTACTAATTACTTCTCCTCACTCACTATTTGCGATTTTACACGTCTCCCCCAACCCCTCCTACTCAACCCCACCGGCCTGTCCACATGGCTTGTGTAGGAAGGAACTGCAGATGCTGCTTTACACCAAAGATGGACACAAAATGCTGGAGAAACTCAGCGGGACAGGCATCATCACTGGAGCGAAGGAATGGGTGACGTTTCCTGTCGAGATCCTTCTTCAGACTGATGTCAGGGGAGTGGGAGATATCCTTATCTATACAATCTATAGATTTCCTTGTCTTTACACTTCCTTATCTATGTACCCCCCACTCCCCTGATATCTGTCTGAAAAGCGTCTAAACCAGAAACGTCACCCATTCCTTCTCTCCAGAGATGCTGCCTGTCCTGTAGAGTTACTCCAGCATGTTGTGTCTATCTAAGACAATACAGAGACCAGACAATCCAACTGGAACTAAGTGGAGCTTTACAGCCCCCACCTGACTGTGAGCCCATAAACAAGGCTTCCTCAACAGTCTAAAGGGCCTGTCCCACTTACGCTATTTTTTCGGCGACTGCCGGCACCCGTCATAGTCGCAGCAGGTCGCCAAAAATGTTCAACACGGTGAAGATCCAGCGGCGACCAGGAAAAGGTACGACTCTTTGGACGACTATTCACGACCATACAGGCGTCACGTGTCGACAGGTCTGAAGCCATGGGAGGGAGAGGCTGAGGCTGTGGTCTGGGGGAGGTTCTTGCCCCAGGTCCCGCTCCTCTCCCTGCCCACAGGCTCGGAGCAGCAGCCCCCGGACACCACACCGGCTCGAACCCCAGCCCAGGGCCCGGAGCCGCACTCAGGGCCCAGACAGTGTCTGTGTCTGCTCCCCAGTGACCAAAGCCCGGGCCCGGCTACAGCCCCGAGGCTCGGCCCACACCAGGCATCTTCCTTCACCTTCCCTCTTCTTTCCCCTCTCCTCCTCCCTCAATCACCTCTCCCTCCCTCAGTCACTCCCTTCCTCCCTCCATAACCCCTCTCCCTGCCTGCCTGCTTCCCCCACTCCTCACCTCTACCCTATCCCACCCCACACGATGTTTAATGTCAATGAGATTCGGATTCCCTGTGTGACGTTATTGTGAATGAAAACGGGAGAATTAGAATGAAACAGATTTTGTTTAGAATTTGATGTCAATGAGATTCGGGATTCCATCGTGATGTCATTAACAGGCAGGGCAAGTGGAAGCGGCTTTAAAAGTAGTTTTTGTAAAGTTACAAATGGCAATAACTTGTACAATACGTCTTTAAAGTGTGCGGTTAGTTCATTCAGCGGTGCGGCGCCCCTGGGCTCTGACAGCGCTGCCGTGGGTCGGTGTTTAAGGGGAGGCAGTCAAGGGGGTGAGGCTGGGAGCCGCCCCCGTCCGCAGGGCCCCCGGCGCCGGGAGGAGCGGTCACCTGTGCGGGGCCAGGGACCGACACGACAGACAGACAGACAGACTCACCGAGTGATGGTCCCTGCGGGGTCCGAGCAGCAGAAGCTTCGCCGCGGCGCCGGGAACAAGGAGCGGGAGCGTGGCCACTTCACCCACTCCCCTTCTGGTCGCCACCCGTCCCCGCCGCACCTAGAGTATAATATAGTATAGTAGATGATGGTAGGGTAGAGTATAGCTGAGCTGAGCTGAGCAGACACCAGACACGACCTCCTCCAACGCCGTCTGTCTGTGTCTGTGTCTATGTCCCGCCCCCGATGCCGCTGCCCATTGTCTGCATCGTTCAAAATGCTACATTCTAGAGTGTTAGTTTGTGTCGCGGCTCCACCCCACCGGGGGGTGGGGACAGGAACCGTGACAACTGCGGCACCACCACCCCCACGTTCCAACCAGCACCACCCTCCCTGATACCCACCTCCACACAATAGCCTCACTGACTACAAAAGATGAAATAGTGACACATTTGGGTAGCAGTAGCAGGATCGGTCAGAGTTCTTTGAGGATGTAACTAGGAAAATGGACAAGAGGGAGCCAGTGGATGGAGTGTACCTGGACTTTCAGAAAGCATTTGATAAGGTCCCACATAGGAGATTAGTGGGCAAAATTAGAGCGCATGGTATTGGGGGTAGGGTACTGACATGGATAGAAAATTGTTCAAAAGGGAACTGCAGATGCTGGAATATCGAAGGTACACAAAATTTCTGGGGAAACTCAGCGGGTGCAGCAGCATCTATGGAGCGAAGGAAATAGGCGACGTTTCGGACCGAAACCCTTCTTCAGATATATTTGGTTGGCAGACAGGAAACAAAGAGTAGGGATAAATAGTTGGATACCGCAAGGCTCGGTGCTGGGACCGCAGCTATTTACTATATGCATTAATGATTCAGATGAAGGGATTAAAAGTAACATTAGCAAATTTACAGATGACAGAAAGCTGGGTGGCAGTGTGAACTGTGAGGAGGATGCTATGAGAATGCAGGGTGGACTTGGACAGGTTGGGTTTCTGCCCGAAACGTCGCCTATTTCCTTCGCTCCATAGATGCTGCTGCACCCGCTGAGTTTCTCCAGCATTTTTGTGTACCTTCGATCTTCCAGCATGTGCAGTTCCTTCTTGAACACTTTGTCTACTCCACTGCGATATCTCCTCAAGGTATGCCTACTTTGAAGAAGTTCTCCTCCTCTCTCCGAAGAGTTTCACAACCTCCTCTCTAACTGCAGCTCTTGCTGTCTCCTCCCCTTCCTTAACCCTCGAGCTGTCTCCTCCCATCCTCCCGCACTCGGGCTCCTCCTCCTCCCTTTTTCCTTCCTTCTCCCCCCCACCCCCCATCAGTCTGAAGAAGGGTTTCGGCCCGAAACGTCGCCTATTTCCTTCGCTCCATAGATGCTGCTGCACCCGCTGAGTTTCTCCAGCATTTTTGTGTACCTTGGGTGAGTGGGCAGATGCATGGCAGATGCAGTTTAATGTGGATAAATGAGAGGTTCTCCACTTCGGTAGCAAAAACAGAAAGGAAGATTATTATCTAAATGGTGTCAAGTTGGGAAAAGGGGAAGTACCACGAGACCACGGGGGCGCTGTCCTGTGCACGGCTGCCCAGCCAGCAGCTGTCTGTCTTTTCATCTTTTTATTTTAGTTAGTTAAAGTGTTTTGTTTGGAGGTCTAGACATTTTTGTGTGTGGGGTGGGGGGGGGGGGGGGGGGGGGGAGGGGGAAACTACCTTTCAGGGTCCCTACCTGGTCGGAGAGGCAGCTTTTCTCCGGGCTGCAGCTTCGACCCGTTCTCGCGGCCTACCAGCGGGCCTGGAGCGGCGTTTCCTGTCGGGGACCGCCCAGAACCTCGGCTTCGGCAGCGGCACAGCGCTGGAGCGCTATCGCGGAGCGGGCGATGCCTTGCCCAGGTCGCCGAGCCGGAGCTCCGGTAAGCTGAAGTTCGCTGAGGAAAACATCGCGGAGCTGCGGGACTGTGGACCGACCAGCTGCGGGCGGCGGCGCTGACGGGAGCCTGGGATCTCTAGATGAGATCGCCAGTTGTGGAAACATAGAAACATAGAAACATAGAAATTAGGTGCAGGAGTAGGCCATTCGGCCCTTCGAGCCTGCACCGCCATTCAATATGATCATGGCTGATCATCCAACTCAGTATCCCGTACCTGCCTTCTCTCCATACCCTCTGATCCCCTTAGCCACAAGGGCCACATCTGACTCCCTGTTAGGCGCTTCCCCCTCCTGGTGAATGCTATGTACTTACCTTTCTTTGTTTCTATCCCAAGTACAGGCCTCGTGGCTGTGAGTCTGGAATCGAGGGGTTAAAGGCTCCTGTACCCGATTGGCCCAGCTGCGTCAGGTGACGGGTGACTCATCTGAAGTATAAATACGAGAGCTTCCCAGGATTCTCTTCTCTTCGTCGTAGACTCTGACTGATGAGCAGACTGTTGGTGGGGGCCGAGGCAGCCTGACCACATGGCATAGAACTTTGTGTATTTTCACCATTCCTTGTTAACAGATATTGAGTTGGGACGGATAAGGGCTGACCTTAGAGTTTTCGTGTATTTTGGTTTCAGGGTTGTATCTCTTTGGGCAGGTTTTGGAATCTCCGGTTCGACGGCCCATGGTGTGGCTGGCTGGAGCATTGTTAAATTGTTTGTCGGTTTATCCATATCCCTGACTGGGTTGTTTAAATCAGGTTTGAGTTTTGTGTTCCAATGAATAATTAAAACTGTTTTTTGAACCTGAACCTGGTTTTTTGACTTGTGTTACGTGGCTCTGAAGTACTTGCATTCGGGAGTCGTAACAAAATGGGGGCTCGTCCTAAGTTTTGAGGACCCTAGATGTTTTTAGAGGGGTTTTTTGGTAGGCTTCTGGACTGAGGAAGTCTGTGTTGTGAGGGGATTTTTTTCTTCCCTGTTTGTGGTAGCATTAGTGCCCCAGTTTTAGCTGGAGGTTTGGGGCTACATTAGAAATGGAATTTAAGGTGAAAGAATTTGTTGAGGCTCCTAGTCGGGAGTTGTTTGATAGATGTACGAAAGAGCATTTGATTTTACTGGCTGAGAACTATGCCATTACTATTGACAAGCATTCAAAGAAACACTCCATTAAATCGGAGTTGTGGGCTGCGTTGGTGGAGGGTGGAGTTTTGCCTGGTGGTGCAGACAGTCCCCCACCTTCTGTTCAGCCAGTTCAGAACATGGAGGCCGTCATTAAACTGAAGGATATGGAGCTTGAGTCACAGAGAATTGCCTCTTTGTTAAAAGAGAAAGAGCTCATGCATGTTCTTGAAATGAAACGGCTTGAGGAGGAAACCAAAAGGGCTGAATTTCAGCTGCGGGAAAAAGAAATAGATAATTCCCGGGTTTCTTCTAGGGAACGGGAGTTTGATATGAGCAAGAACATCCGCCTGGTTCCCCCATTTCGTGAGGAGGATGTGGACAAGTATTTCACAGTGTTTGAACGGGTGGCTTTGTCCTTGAAGTGGCCTAGGGACGTGTGGACCTTGCTATTGCAGTGTGTCCTTGTGGGTAAAGCACGGGAGATGTACTCGTCTTTATCTGTTGAAAGCAGTCTGGACTATGAGTGTGTGAAGTCTACAGTATTAAGGGCTTATGAATTAGTTCCAGAGGCGTACCAGCAGAAGTTCCGGCGCTTTAGGAAGTTTGATAGTCAGACTTATGTGGAGTTTGCTAGGGAGAAGGAGGCACTTTTTGACAGGTGGTGCGCTTCTCAAGGAGTGAAGGATTTTGAGCTACTGCGGGCCTTGATAATTATGGAAGACTTTAAGAACTGTCTCCCTGAGAGGGTTACTACTTACCTTAATGAGCAGAAGGTGAATGAGGTGTCTAAGGCTGCAGTGTTGGCAGATGAGTATGTATTGACTCATAAATCTGATTTTGTTGGGCGATCCTATAGTTTTGGTGCACGGCCGGTTGATCGTGGTGGTGTCGCCGGTGGCAGTGTCAAAGCTGTTTCTGTGCCTGCAAGTGGCAGCACGTTGATACAGGGGGAGGTCCGAGCTGATAAGGTTGACGGAAATGTAAGGACTGATGAAGGTCCTGTGTGCTACTATTGTAGAAGGAGAGGGCACATGTTAAAGTCGTGTCCCGTTCTGAAGCAGAAAAATGCAAAGCCTGTGGCTTTGGTGGGTGCACAGAAGGCACCTGTCGTACCTGAGGTGCCTGAGTCTGATGAGTGTAGGAATTATTCTGCGTTCATCATGAATGGTTTTGTTTCTCTAGAGGATGGGGGTGATAAAGTTCCAGTATCCATCTTGCGTGATACTGGTGCTACTCAGTCCTTTATATTGGATGGTGTACTGCCGTTTTCTGGGGAATCATCGGTTGGGTCAAGTGTCCCATTGGTAGGTTTCGGGATGGATGACATGGTAGTGCCTTTGCATACCGTGCGTCTCGAGTCCGAGTTGGTTTCAGGCCGGGTAACTGTTGGGTTACGGCCGTGTTTTCCCGTTGGGGGAGTTTCTGTGATTTTGGGGAATGACTTGGCAGGAGGTAGAGTTTTAGTCACTCCTGAGGTGACGGCTGTTCCGATGGTGCAGAGTCCTGATAGATTGGCTATGCAGCATCCAAAGGTCTTCGCAGCTTGTGCTGTCACGAGGGCTATGGCTAAGAGCCAGGCGAAGTTTGAGGATGTGGTGGACCTGAGTGAGAGCATTTTTGGGGATCAGGATGATAGATCCTGTGTGGTGAAGGGTGTTTCTCCATCTCAAGATGGGATAGTGTCTGGAAATGTGCCGGTGTCACTGTCACGTGACCGGCTGGTTCAGGAGCAAAAGAGTGATCCAGGTTTATCTGATCTGTGCGACTGCGCAGTGCCTGAGGGGGATATGGATTCCACAGCAAAGGGGTATTTTCTAAGGGATGGCTTACTGATGCGAAAGTGGTCTCCCTTGGATATATCTGGGCATGATGATTGGAGCGTGGTTGATCAGATTGTGATGCCTCGTCGGTATAGGGACGAGATACTCTGTTTGGCTCATGATGGTCCTCTGGGTGGACATTTGGGGGTCAATAAGACGTATGACCGCATCTTACGGAATTTTTTTTGACCAGGGTTGATAAAGGACGTGAAACAGCACTGCAGGTGTTGTCACATTTGCCAGGTGGCAGGAAAGCCGAACCAATCGATTGTTCCTGCGCCTTTATATCCAATCCCTGTGGTCGGTGAGCCGTTTGAGCGGATTCTAGTTGATTGTGTGGGCCCTCTACCTCGGACAAGGATGGGCAACAAGTTTTTATTAACAATTATGTGTGCGACTACCCGCTTTCCGGAGGTGGTCCCTTTGCGTAGAATTACTGCCCCTGCAATTGTTAAGTCTCTCACTAAGTTTTTTTTCGTTGTTCGGTTTGCCCAAGGTTGTGCAAAGTGACCAAGGTACCAACTTCATGTCGAAGGTTTTTAGTCAGGTAATGAAGTTGTTAGATATTAAGCATTGTTACTCCAGTGCGTATCATCCTGAGAGCCAGGGAGCTCTCGAGAGGTTTCACCAGACTTTGAAATCTATGTTGAGGACTTACTGCCTGGAGTTTGAAAAAGACTGGGATGAGGGGGTTCATCTAGTTATGTTTGCGGTGCGTGAGGTCGTGCAGGAGTCTTTAGGGTTCAGTCCTGCTGACCTGGTGTTCGCGCATACTGTACGTGGTCCGTTGAGGGTCCTGAAGGAGAAATGGTTGCAGGAGGATACAAAACGAAGTATTTTAGACCACGTCTGTACTTTTCGCTCTAGACTGAGGAGGGCATGCGAACTGGCAATGGGTAATCTTGCCTCTGCTCAGTCTAGGATGAAGGACTGGTTCGACAGGAAGGCTTCTAGTAGGAATTTTTCTCCAGGTGACAAGGTCCTGGTGTTGTTGCCTATTCCTGGTTCCAGTCTGCAGGCTCGGTATAGCGGTCCCTATCAGGTGGTTAAGAAGGTTGGTGAGAGGGATTACGTTATTGGTACCCCTGATCGGAGGCGTAAGACTCAGCTCTGTCATGTTAACATGATGAAACAGTACCATGAGCAGGAGCCTGTGGAGGTTGATGGGTCGGAGCTATGTCCTTCTAAGCCTGTTTTGGCTGCAGTGGTGCTGCCCCCTGACACGGGTGGTGATGTGGGGGAGGCACGGTTGTCTGTGGCAGTAACGTAGGGAAAGCTGAGTAACTCTGAGGCTTTGGAGACGCTTCCCTTGCGGTTGTCTCATTTGACTGGCATATCCGTGGCAAGGATGATGTATTGGCTGATGCATTGTCGCGCCAGTGATGTCTGTGTTACTGAATAGTTGCTGAAATTTGGTGGTGTTTTTTTTGTTCATTTTCAGAAACTTATTCAGTATCTTTGGGTGGGGGTGTTAGGCGCTTCCCCCTCCTGGTGAATGCTATGTACTTACCTTTCTCTGTTTCTATCCCAAGTACAGGCCTCGTGGCTGTGAGTCTGGAATCGAGGGGTTAAAGGCTCCTGTACCCGATTGGCCCAGCTGCGTCAGGTGACGGGTGACTCATCTGAAGTATAAATACGAGAGCTTCCCAGGATTCTCTTCTCTTCGTCGTAGACTCTGACTGATGAGCAGACTGTTGGTGGGGGCCGAGGCAGCCTGACCACATGGCATAGAACTTTGTGTATTTTCACCATTCCTTGTTAACAGATATTGAGTTGGGACGGATAAGGGCTGACCTTAGAGTTTTCGTGTATTTTGGTTTCAGGGTTGTATCTCTTTGGGCAGGTTTTGGAATCTCCGGTTCGACGGCCCATGGTGTGGCTGGCTGGAGCATTGTTAAATTGTTTGTCGGTTTATCCATATCCCTGACTGGGTTGTTTAAATCAGGTTTGAGTTTTGTGTTCCAATGAATAATTAAAACTGTTTTTTGAACCTGAACCTGGTTTTTTGACTTGTGTTACGTGGCTCTGAAGTACTTGCATTCGGGAGTCGTAACACTCCCTCTTAAATATAGCCAATGAACTGGCCTCGACTACCCTCTGTGGCAGGGAGTTCCAGAGATTCACCACTCTCTGTGTGAAAAAAGTTCTTCTCATCTCGGTTTTAAAGGATTTCCCCCTTATCCTTAAGCTGTGACCCCTTGTCCTGGACTTCCCCCAACATCGGGAGCAATCTTCCTGCATCTAGCCTGTCCAACCCCTTAAGAATTTTGTAAGTTTCTATAAGATCCCCTCTCAATCTCCTAAATTCTAGAGAGTATAAACCAAGTCTATCCAGTCTTTCTTCATAAGACAGTCCTGACATCCCAGGAATCAGTCTGGTGGAGCTCCAACCTTGTTGGCTTTGGAAGCCGCGGCCTCCAGTACGGAAGCGGCCATTCCAGGGTTCCCAAGCCGCTGAGGGGACTCTCCCGACGCCGGAGCAACATCACCCGGCGAGAACGGCCTGGAACATCGGGCCTCCGTAGAAGCAACTGTGGAGGCCTCAATGGGCCCGACTGTGGGTGAACTGGGGTTGGGGACTGGACTTTGTGCCTTCCCTCACAATGGGAACCATTGTGGGGGGGATGTTCTTTATGTTTAAAACTCTTATTAATGTTTTGTCTGTATTCCTTCTTTATGTGCTGCAAAATGGCAAGAAGCATTTCACTTCACTACACCTAGGCGTATGTGAATGTGACCAATAAAATACCTTTGATACCTGGGGGTCCTTGTTCATCAGTCACTGAAAGTAAGTATGTTGGTAGAGCAGGCAGTGAAGAAAGCGAATTGCATGATAGCCTTCATAACAAGAGAAGTTGAGTATAGGAGCAAAGAGGTCATTCTGCAGCTGTACTAGTGAGACCATACCTAGTAAGTAAGTAAGTTTTATTTATTTAGCACGTACCTGGAGAATTGTGTGCAGTTTTGGTCTCCAAATTTGAGTAAGGACATCCTTGCTATTGAGAGAGTGCAGCGTAGGGTCACCAGGTTAATTCCTGGGATGGCATATGTTGATAGAATGGAGCATCTGGGCTTGCATACTCTGGAATTTAGAAGGATGAGAGGTGATCTTATTGAAACATATAAAGTCCCTGTCCCACTTTCACGACCTAATTGCCGACCTCTGCCGAGTTTGCCCTTGACTCATACTCGCAGCATGGTCGCCACTAGGTCGTAGGAGGTCTTTGTACCTCTTCCTCATGCTCACGAGTAAAAAAAAGGTCGGCATGGAACAAATGGATAATTTTTACTCGTAGGCAGGACATAGGCAGGTCCTGATGGTAGTGGTAGATAGTGGTAGGTAGTCGTAGGTCGGTAACTGGCCCGAGAATAAAAATGCAAACATGGCATAATTTTATTGTGATCAATCAATACAATACAGTCAGTTTTATTCGTCACTTGCAAGTGAAATGGATTTGCCAACAGCGGTACAATGAAAAAGAACACACAAACACACAATAAAAATTTAACACAAACATCCACCACAGCATTCATCATTGTGGTGGAAGGCACAACATTTGACCAGTCCATTTCCCCCATGGTCGGGACCTCAACCCTCCGCAGCCATCGCTGCGGGCGTCCAGATGTCCAGGACGGAGTCGGAACTTCTTCTTCCCCCGGGTCCCCAGTGAGGGATCCCAGGCTGCGGACGCCGTGCCAGCTGGAGCTCTGCAGACCGCGGCTTCAGGCAGCCGCGGGCCAGCGAACGGAGCTCTCCCCTCCGGCGAGGCCCAGC
This sequence comes from Amblyraja radiata, assembly GCF_010909765.2. Classification (NCBI taxonomy): domain Eukaryota; kingdom Metazoa; phylum Chordata; class Chondrichthyes; order Rajiformes; family Rajidae; genus Amblyraja; species Amblyraja radiata. The sequence continues at coordinate 2,483,450 of NC_045972.1, read as the reverse complement.
GAGGGCACGCACGCTCCACGCCGAAAGTCCGCGCTGCGCCCGCAGCTGAAGCGTCTCCGGGAAAGGCCGCACCGATCCTCGATGTTAGGCCACTGGGGAGGCGACATGGAAAAGGCACCTCTCCGTGGAGGAGGCGACCAAAGCGGTTTCCCCCTTACCTCCCCCCCCCACACAAGACACACAGAGGAACATTAAAAACCCACATTAGGACATACTAAAAAAAAACAAAAAAAGTAGAAAGAACTGACACGCTGCTGGCAGGGCTGCCGGCTTGCAGCGCCCCCACCGACCGGAGATCATTTTCCACTCGTAGTTGGTCTTAGGTGTGGAATACTGTCGAGGGGGGTCTTAAGAGGTCGTAGACATAGTCGTATGAGGTCGTAGGCATAACGTAGGAGGTCGTACACATAGTCGTAGGTGGTCATAGGAGGTCTTTTACTTCAGCGAGTCAACACAACCTTGACATTTTAATCAATTCATCTAGGGTCTTCTAAACTCGTGGATTAGGTCGTCCAAGTGGGACAGGCCCTTAAGATTATTAAGGGTTTGAACACGCTAGAGGCAAGAAACATGTTCCCGATGTTGGGAGAGTCCAGAACCAGGGGCCACAGTTTAAGAATAAGGGGTAAGCCATTTGGAATGGAGATGAGGAAAAACTTTTTCACACAGACTTGTGAATCTGTGGAACTCTCTGCCTCAGAAGGCAGTGGAGGCCAATTCTCTGGAGGCTTTCAGGAGAGAGTTAGCTAGAGGTCTTAAAGATAGCAGAACCCAGGGATATGGGGAGAAGGCAGAAACAGGGTACTGACTGTGGATGATCAGCCATGATCACAGTGAATGGTGGTGCTGGCTCAAAGGGCCAAATGGCCTACTCCTGCACCTATTGTCTATTGACCCCTCATGATCCCATCACAGCACCACCCCCTCCCACACTCTCACACTCTCACCCTTCACCTCCTACACCCCCACCAACCTGACCCTCACACCACCAATACCCTGACAACAGCAGCACCACCCTGACCCTGATCTCCGCCACCCTGACCTCAACATAACAGCACCACCCCAACACTCACACCCTCACCACCCTGACCATCACACACCAGCACCACAGCAGCAGCACCACCCTGTCCCCGATCCCCACCCCCCTGACCCCGACAAAACAACACCAGCACCCCTACACCAGCACCCCTACACCAGCACCACCCGATCACCACCCTCACCACCTGCCCCTCACACCAGCACCAGCCATACCACCATGCCCCCCGTCCCACCCCACTCTCCCATTACCTACCCTCCAACCCCACAAAAGCTCTTCCCACCCCTACCCCAACTTCCTGACTCCCACCTACCCCCCCTTCCCCACCCCACCACCCCCCACCACATCCACCCCCGCTGCCCAACCTCCACACGCCCCAGTCTCGCCCACCCCCACCACTCCCCACCCCATCCCCTCCATCCTCGCGCCACACCCTGCCACTCCCCACCCACCATCCCCCCCGCACCCCCCACCAACCCCCCCGCACCCCCCACCAACCCGAACGTCCAGCAACCCCCATCAACCTCAATCTGTCCCAACACCTCCGGCGACCATTCACCACCACTCCCCTCCATCCCCATCCCCCGCCACCACCCCCATCCCCACACCCTGATACTACCCCCATGCACCACCACCAGCTACACCCCCCAAACCCCATTACTACCTGCCACCCTTCAATCACTCCCACCACCCCATCACCACTCCCACACCCACCCCACAACACCTTCGCTCAGTCAGCCTGGACCCACCTGATCTCCCGCTTAATAAACACTTTAATTCTCTGCCCCATTCACACTCAGACCTTTCTGTCCTCGGTCTCCTCCATTGTCATAGTGAGGCTAAATGAAAATTGGAGGAACAGCATCTCATATTTCGCTTGGGCATCTTACAGCCCAGAATATTGATTTCTCTAACCAAGTAAACCCGGTATTCCCTCTCTCCATCCCTCCCCCACCCAAGTCGCACCAGCTTCTCGTTTACACCCAGCAAACAGCTAACAATGGCCTGTTTCCTTTATCATCGTTACTTTTTTCCATATCTTTCATCCATTGTTCTATATCTCTCTACATCATCATCTATAATCTCTCCTTTCCCTTTCCCGTGACTTTCAGTCTGAAGAACGGTCTCGACCCGAAACGTCCATTCCTTCTCTACAGACATGTTGCCTGTCCCACTGAGTTACTCCAGCTTTATGTGTCTATCTTCAGTTTAAACCAGCATCTGCAGTTCCTTGCTACACATTTTGTCTGCTATTTCAAGTGCTCCTCCCTTCATGTAAAATGTGCTTCCAATGTTTGTCTTCATTTCTTCATCCAACACCTTAAATCAATACCTTCTGGTTATTGCAACCACACCCTTCACAGCTGGGACTGCTTCCCTGATGCGCCCAAAGGGAACTCACACATTCAGAGGGAGAGCGTGCAAACTCCACACAGGCAGCACCCGAGGTCAGGATTGAACCGGGGTCAGAGGAGCTGCAAAAAGGTGGCTCCACAAGCTGCACCACAGTGCTGTTACTGCTCCTCTTGCCCCTCAGCTCTAAGGAAACATCCTTGGCTGCCCTTTCCCACCCACATACACACAAGAACGGTCTCGACCCGAATCGTCATCCGTTCCTTCTCTCCTGGGATGCTGCCTGTTCCGCTGAGTTACTCCAGCATTTTGTGTTTGCCACACATAATTCCTCATCTCTCGAGAGCTCCTGTAAATCCCTCTGGGCCCTCTCCAAACCTCACAATTCTTCTACAGCTAAATTTCTGGAACTGGCCACAGGACACAAGCCAGGCTTCATATAATGCCTTATAGATGTAACTTCCCGGCTGTGTATGCTGTGTGCTTCATGAAATGCTTTGTTAACCACCCAGACCAATTTGAATATTTTTCTCCCATATTGCAGCCTCTTTCATGGTTAAATGCCAAGGATGTCAATGACTTCCACGGCCATGCATCATTTCACAGACCAGCACTGCCCAGTGGTAACAGAGGCATTGCAACAGCAGTTGGTAATTGTGAGGTGATGTTTTTGGATGGAATAATAATGTTAGTATGTACACAGAGGCGGCACCTAGACACAGAGCCAGAGCTGCTGCCAAACAACGCCAGAGAACCAAGTTCGTTCCTGACCTCGGATGCTGTCTGCATGGAGTTTGCACGTTCTCCATGTGACCGTGTGGGTTTCCTCCAGGTGCAGGTTTGTAGGTTGATTGGCCCACTGTAAATTGCCCCTCGTGTGTAGAGAGTGGATGAGAAAGTTTGATAACATAGAAATAGATTGAATGGGCAATGGGCAATCGATGGTCGGCGTGGACTCGGTGGGCCGAAGTGGGACTGGATTATTTTCTCTCTCTTTGTAAAGACTTTATTTCTATAAACATTTTGAAAGTCCAACACTTCCAGTTTATAGCTAAATGCAACCCAAACATTGTATCAAACTACAATGAATAATTGTGGATGTGTAAGCAGGAGGCTTCTCAGCGCAACTTGTAAGCTGACCACTAGCCATCCTGTTTAGTTTAGTTTAGAGATACAGCACGGAAACAGGCCCTTCGGCCTACCGAGTCAGCGCCGACCAACAATCCCACCCACACCAACGCTATCCTGGCTTATATTCAGTGGAATTTAGAAGGAAGAGATGGGATCTTATAGAAACATATAAAATGACAGTGCTGGCTCGAAGGGCCAAATGGCCTACTCACAGTTTATCTTGAAGCTTACAAACTCCACCTCACTGACTACAAAGATGCCCTCATTGCTGCAAAATCTGCCTACCTCTCCTCCATATTCACCGATCCCTGCCTAAACCACAGAACCCTCTTCTCCACAGTGGGCAACCTCCTCAAGCCTCGAGCCAACACTCTCCCTACCTCTACTCCGGTTCTCTGCAACTCATTCCTCCACTTTTTCGCTAATAAAATCAGCACCATCTATCAATCTTTATCCCCTGTACCCGACTCCCCAGCATCTACTCCACCACCTACCAAGGCCCCTCCTTTCAACATCTCCACTGACCTCCTTACCCCTCCTTCACACTGCTTCCTCTCCCAGTTTGACCTGGTCACCCCTATTGAAATCTCCAAACTCATCAGCTCTTCCAAACCCACTACCTGCTCCCTCGACCCTCTCCCCACTCCCCTGTTGAAGTCCTGCCTCCCCGTTCTCTGCCCCTACCTCACTAATCTCTTCAACTCCTCATTGTCCCAAGGAATTGTCCCCTCCGCTTTCAGAACTGCTGCCGTTACACCAATCTTAAAGAAACCTGGTCTTGATCCCTCCTCTCTCATTAACTACCGCCCAATCTCAAACCTCCCCTTTCTTTCATAAACCCTGGAGCGTATCGTTGCGTCGCAACTTCATTCCCACCTCCTTGCGTATAACCTACTTGAACCCCTCCAATCTGGCTTTCGCCCCCTCCATAGCACAGAAACTGCTCTCCTCAAAGTCCTCAACGACCTCCTCACCTCTGCTGACACTGGTTCCCTCAACATCCTCATCCTCCTCGACCTGAGCGCAGCCTTCGATACAGTGAACCATAACATCCTGCTCACCAGACTCAAAGACCTCGGCATTGAAGGCTCTGCACTCAGCTGGCTCCGTTCCTACCTTTCCAACAGATCCCACTTCATCTCTCTCCACAACCACACCTCTGCTACAGCCGCAGTCACTCAAGGCGTTCCCCAAGGCTCTGTACTCGGCCCCCTCCTCTTCATCATCTACATCCTCCCCCTTGGTCAGATACTCCGCCACTTCAATCTGGACTTCCACTGTTACGCTGATGACACCCAGATTTACCTTGGCACCAAATCCCCCCACAACCCCCCCCTCTCCCATATCAACTCCTGTTTGTCAGCTATAAAAACCTGGATGCAACATAATTTCCTCAAACTCAACAGCGATAAGACAGAATTCCTCCTCATGGGCTCCAAAGCCACACTCAGCTAAATCAATAACCCCACTCTCACCATCGACGGCACCACTGTCTCCCCATCTCCCCAGGCCCGCAACCTTGGCGTGATCTTTGATTCCACCCTCTCCCTTGAGCCTCACATCCGCCATGTCATTAAAACCTCCTTCTTTCATCTCTGCAACATCGCCAAACTCAGACCCTCTCTCACACCGCCTGCTGCTGAAAGACTCATCCATGCCTTCTGGACTATTGCAACTCACTTCTCCTTGGCATCAGCTCCACCTACATCAACCGACTCCAACTGGTCCAGAACGCAGCCGCCCGGCTCATCACCCACACCAAATCCTGGCATCACATCACTCCAGTCCTCAAAAAACTTCAATGGCTTCCCATCTCCCACCGGATCACCTACAAAATTCTGGTCCTCACCTACAAAGCCCTCCACCATCTGGCCCCCCCATATCTCACTGACCTCCTCTCCCCCTACCAACCCTCACGGTCCCTCAGATCCACATCAGCCGGTCTCCTCTCCATCCACAAGTCCAACCTCCGCAGTTTTGGGGACAGAGCCTTCTCCAGGGCAGCTCCCAGGCTCTGGAACTCCCTCCCCCAACTGATCCGCAATTCCGTGTCCCTCACCATCTTCCAGTCCCGCCTCAAGACCCATCTCTTCACCTCTGCCTATCCTTAGCCCCACGTCCCCGTCCCTTTTCATCTGTGCATTAATTGCCTCATACTGTGTTTTGTATTGAATTCTGTCTTTACTTTGTGTACTAGTCATGTCTCTACTATTTATTTCATTCCCCTTACATGTTTTTCCTCTACATGCTCAATTTTTGTAAGGTGTCCTTGAGACTCTTGAAAGGCACCCATAAATAAAATTTATTATTATTATTATTACTCCCGCACCTATTTTCTATCTTTAGAGATACAGCGCGGAAACAGGCCCTTCGGCCCACAGTCAGCGCCGACCAGCGATCACCCCGCAAATTAACGCTATCTTACACACACTAGGGACCATTTACACATACACCAAGCCAATTAACCTACATACTTGTACGTCTTTGGAGTGTGGGAGGAAACCGAAGATCTCAGAGAAAACCGGTTACGGGGAGAATGTACAAACTCCGTACAGATAAGCACCTGTAGTCAGAATGAACCCAGATCTCCGGCACTGCAAGCGCTGTAAGGCAGCAACTTTGCCATTGCGCCACAGTGCCACCATGTTTCTATGTTTCCTAAACACACTGGGAACAATTTACTTTTATACCAAGCCAATTAACCTACAAACGTGTACGTCTTTGGAGTGTGGGAAATCTCCGAGAAACCCCACGCAGGTCATGGGGAGAACGTACAACTCAGTACAGACAAGCACCTGTAGTCAGGATGGAACTCGGGTCTCTGGCTCTGTGAGGCAGCAACTACCGCTGTGCCAGTACGCCGCTCCTATTAAAAGACAACTTTCACAAAACTTTGCTCACCTGGCCTTGTCTTTTCCCTCCATCAGCCAGATGCTGGCTCTCCTCTTCAGCAGTAAACTTGGCTTACAATACCCAAATCCTAAGAGAGGTGAAAGACAACAGGGAAATGATCATCAAAGCAGCAGATAAGGGGAAGAACAGAGTTGTCATGGACAAACAACAATACTTATTCAAGGTACACAGACTATGAAGTAAAACAGAGCCCTACACTAAGTTGACAAAGCCTAGAAAGACTAATGGAAATTGAAGACATTTTACAATGCCTCAAAAAATTCATGGTGCATTTATATGTTTAGTTTAGAGATAGACAATAGACAATGTGTGCAGGAGTAGGCCATTCGGCCCTTCGAGCCGCCATTCAATTAGATCATGGACACCCAGCTTTGTGTCATCTGCAAATTTGCTAATGCTACTTTTAATCCCTTCATCTAAATCATTCATCTACATTATAAATACCTGCGGTCCCAGCACCGAGCCTTGCGGTACCCCACTAGTCACAGCCTGCCATTCTGAAAGGGAACCGTTTATCCCGTCTTTGTTTCCTGTCTGCCAAACTATTTTCTATCCATGTCAGTAACCTACCCCCAATACCATGTGCTCTCATTTTGCCCACTATTCTCTTATGTGGGACCTTATCAAATGCTTTCTGAAAGTCCAGGTACACTACATCCACTGGCTCTCCCTTGTCCATTTACCTAGTTACATCCTCAAAAAATTCCAGAAGATTAGTTAAGCATGATTTCCCCTTCGTAAATCCATGCTGACTTGAACCGATCTTGTTACTGCTATCCAAATGTGCCGCTATTTCATCTTTTATAATTGACTCCAGCATCTTCTCCACCACCGATGTCAGGCTAACTGGTCAGTAATTCCCTATTTTCTCTCTCCCGCCTTTCTTAAAAAGTGGGATAACATTAGCTACCCTCCAATCCACATGAACTGATCCGGAACCTATAGAACATTGGAAAATGATCAACAAAGCGTCCACTATTTCTAGAGCCACTTCCTTAAGTACACTGGGAGGCAGACCATCAGGCCCTGGAGATTTATCAGCCTTCAGTCCCATCAGTCTATTCAACACCATTTCCTGCCTGATGTGAATTTACTTCAGTTCTTCCGTTACCCTAGATCCTCTGGCCACTAGTACATCAGGAGATTGTTTGTGTTTTCCTTAGTGAAGACAGATCCAAAGTACCTGTTCAACTCGTCTGCCATTTCCTTGTTCCTCATAATAAATTCACCTGTTTCAGTCTTCAAGGGTCCAACTTTGATTTTAACTAATGCTTTCCTCTTCACATACCTAAAGAAGCTTTTACTATCCTCCTTTATATTCTTGACAAGCATACCTTTGTACCTTATTTTTTCTCCCCATATTGCCTTTTTAGTTATCTTCTGTTGCTCTATAAGAGTGTCCCAATCCTCTGGCTTCCTGCTCATCTTTGATATGTTATACCTCTTCTCTTTTATTTTTATACTGTCCCTGACTTCCCTTGTCAGCCAATGGCCGCCCCTTACTCCCCTTGGAATCTTTCTTCCTCTTTGGAATTAACTGATCCTGCACCTTCTGTATTATTCCCAGAAATACCTGCCATTGTTGTTCCACTGTCATCCCTGCTGGGGTATCTTTCCAGTCACCTTTGGCCAGATCCTCCCTCTTAGCTCCATAGTCCCCTTTGTTCAATTGTAATACTGACACTTATGATTTTTCCTTCTCCCTCTCAAGTTGGAGATTAAAACTTATTATATTATGGCTCGAATTTCCTGATCAAATCCAGTTCATTATACAGTGTGAAACAGGCCAGCGCCAACCTGCAATCCCCGCATACTAACACAATCCTACACACACAAGGGGCAATTAACATTTAAACCAAGCCAATTAGCCTCCAAACCTGTACGTCTGTAGAGTGTGGGAGGAAACCGGAACCTCCTGGAGTAAACCCACGCAGGTCACAGAGAGAATACACACATTGTCACAAACCATTAGAATACCCGAGAATAATTTACATATCAATGTAAATGTGACAATAAAAGACCTTTGAACCACGGGTGTAAAAATTCTACATTTTCCCCAAAATACACAAACACCCGGACAGGTGGACAGAACCTGGGGAAATACGTCCAGGAAGGCCCATTGTGTCTGACTGTGGAAATGAATCCTGTCGGGTAGCAGAATACATCGACTCCCTTCTTAATCCACTGGCACAGCAGCACCTCTACTTCAGACCACGTCACATTCCCTGACTGTGCCACCTGATGTTGTACACTTACATGGACATCCAAGGCCCATCCACAAACAGAACAGACAGGAACATACAACAGTTAAACATATCTCAGAGCAAAATGCTGACCCTGAAAATTTAGACGAGGCTTTGGTCTAGAAGTGGCCCGGGCGATCAATGTCTTTTCACAGAGAACTGGATGACATTTGGGAATGTGACATTCAGAAACAGAGTCAGATGAATTCATTCACATATTTCACATATACCACCAAGGTTAAAACCACCACAAACAAAACATTGACTTTCTGGACTTTCCCTAAACTTGCCGGCCATCTTTCCCTGATGAAGCTGCAGACAAATCAAAACTGGAAGATTGTTGTTGCCCAGTCGTGGACACCACTGGATTGAATTGGCATTAGAAAATGGTGGGCACAGTGATGTAGCTGGTTGAGCTGCTGCCCCACAGCGCCAGAGACTCTGTTTAATCCTGACCTCCAATGCTGTGTGTGGAGTTTGCACGTTCACCCTGTGACCGCGTGTGTTTTCTCCGGGTGCTCTGGTTTTCTCCCACATTCCAAACACCTGCAGGTTTGCGTGTTAATTGGCCTCTGTAAATTGCCCCTAGTGTGCAGGGAGTGGATGAGAAAGTGGGAACTAGTGTGAACGGGTGATAGATGGTCAGCGTGGACTCGGTGGCTGAAAGGGCTGTTTCTAATCTGTATCTCTGAACTAAAATGGTGACCACAAACAAACAGACACCCACAACCTTTTGCGCACAACCAGCCACCGTCCAAAACATACATTCAGAGGGACAGTAAAGACACAACTGATTCACTTCCACCACGTTTACACCACAGGTCTTCAACCAGTCCACCACTGCACTTCACTGCTCTTAAACAGAGGGTGACTCAGGAAGGAAGTTGAAATAAATCAAATCAGACAACATGAAGAGGATAAAAAAACGTAACCATCATTAGTAGAAACAAGGAACTTTAGATGCTGGTTCATACCAAAGATACAAAGCGCTGGAGTAACTCAGGTCAGGAAGCATCTCTGGAGGAAAAGGATGGGTAACGTTTCAGTCAGGATCATTCTGCGAGCCATCATTAATTGATTGCAAATCAGGATGAAGTAAAGCAAAACAAAATGCAGATTCAGGAATTCTGGCAAATCCAAAACTGTGAAATAGCTATTTGCCTGAGATGCTATCCACACCATTGAGTTTGGTCCATATCCCTCCAAACTTTTCCCATCCGTGTACCTGTCTAACTGTATCTTAAATGTTGGGATAGTCCCCTCTGGCAGCTTTTTCCATACACCCACCACCCATTGTCACAAACCATTAGAATACCCGAGAATAATTTACATATCAATGTAAATGTGACAATAAAAGACCTTTGAACCACGGGTGTAAAAATTCTACATTTTCCCCAAAATACACAAACACCCGGACAGGTGGACAGAACCTGGGGAAATACGTCCAGGAAGGCCCATTGTGTGTGACTGTGGAAGTGAAAAAGTTACCCTTCAGATTCCTATTAAATCATTTCCCCTTCACCTTAAGGATGAATCATCTTAATCTGGCAAATTTCCAAACAGGTTGTTTAAAGAATTAGTGAACATCATAATCAGTTATTTCCCAATCTTTAGGAAATGGATTTCCACCTTCTCCACCTGTGGCAATCCTGAAACGGCTGTGAATAGCTGTGTATGGTTCCAGTTTTTCATTCTTTGCTGGGACAACATGCTGGAGGAACTCAGCTCGACAGACACTGCATCTTATCCGCATCCATCTGTTGCTCCCTCCCTGCCTCTCTCCTGCTTTCTCTCAGCTTATGGAGAGCAGTTGTGGTCACCCTGAGTGGAGGGGAAGGGGAGAGTGGTGAGGGTGCGAGGTGGGGGGGGAGAGAAGAGGAGGGTGTATGGGGAGGAGGGGAGAGTGGTGAAGGGGGGGGTAAAGTGGGGGTGAGGGGGGTCATTCTGGTCACAAAACCCAACCCCCCCCCCCCGGGTTCAGGGGCATTTCGGGCGGAAACGAAACGTCCGTCGACGACCCGCACCCGCTCCCGCCCAAACATGGCGAGAAGTGACGTCGTGTCCCGTGGGAATGGCGCCGGTTGAAGGGTGAAGCCGGGCTGGACCCCGTCACGTGTCGGGAGAGCAGCTGCTGGGGGGGAGGGAGGCAGCTTCACTCTTATAGAGGAGCCTCTATAATGTTTGATACAGAGAGTACAGGCTGCAGCCCTTCCCCCTCCCTCCCTCCCTCTCCCTCCCTACCCACCCCACCCCTCTTCCCGCTGCCTGCCTGCCTGCCCCAGTGGACAATGTGTGTGAGGTACAGACAGTGCTGGCCAAAGATCCTATAACGGAGCAAGATAGTTTACTGCTGCCAAATGCAATGGGCTGTCGTGTAGTCCACTACGGAGGGGATCCTGGGCATTTGTCTCCGCACATTTTAGTAACCGGAACCTACCCGACCCGACCCGACTCGCAATGTAATCCAAAGATCTTATAGCAGAGCTCTAGGATCTCTGGTGTCATTCTGTTAGTTCACACCAAAGATCTTATATCTTTGGTGGTGTGAAAGATGCTGGAGTCAATTATTAAAGATGTAATAATGGGGCATTTGGATAGCAGTAAAAGGATTAGTCCAAGTCAACATGGATTTATGAAAGGGAAATCATGTTTGACTAATCTTCTGGATTTTTTTGCCGCAAGGCTTGGTGTTGGGGCCGCAACTGTTTACCATATATATTAATGATTTGGAAAAGGGAATTAGGAGCAAAACAAATGCATACATACCTACATATTTAAATTCATCTGATAAGTTGGTCAAATAACATGGGCACCTTCTTGCTTTTTTTGAGACATGGATTTTTTAAATGTGAATGTCTCATAGCAACACATTTGTGGGTCAGCAGTATTTTGTACCAACCCCCACAATTTCAAATAATTCTAAATTGAACTTCTTAAACAAGGAAAACAATTTTTATTTACATCATTTTGTGTGGCTGTCAAGGCGGCTGTGTTGACTGTAATTATGAGACTGCCGGGCAGTATCACTGTGAATGGCGGTGGCTGTGTGTTTTAATGCAAGTGTGAAAAGGAGAGTAAATTTAAAGAGACAATGTGAGAACCATCAGGGTTTCATCCAAGAACCAATTTAAAGGCAAGAATCCATCAATTACAGTATTTTAATTGAAAATCTTACTCTTAATATTCTTCCTAATTAGGCTTTTTGTGCTCCCTCTTGAACCTTGTGTCTCCCAGAGCCTCTGGGGAGGTTCTGGAGATACAATAATCCAATCTTTAAAACTGGCATTGCCTCTGCCTTTAATTCTACATTCTCCGAGGATGCTGGATGCCGCGACAATCTCTTGCAACAAGTACAGAAAGGCAGTCAACTGCAAAAAGATCAAAGAGAGGAAAGAGTATGGAAGGGAAAGGCTTTTCAGAATCATAATCAGATTTTATTTGCCAAGTATGTTTTGCAACATACGAGGAATTTCATTGGCCAGGTCAGTCATACAATTAAAAGCAACAGCACTCAAAAACACATTTTAATACGGACATTCACCACAGTGACTCCTACACATTCCTCACTGTGATGGAAGGCGAAATAAAGTTCAAGTCCCTTCCTTTTGTTCTTCCTCGGTCGGGGGCCTCAAGCCCCCCGTTCAAACTCCGTTCAATGGTGAACTCCTCTTGGTCTCCAGGCCTATAGTGCTGCACAAATCACTGCACCACATGCATCTATTTATTCCCTTTTCTCATGGTTCATGCAGCTGGATATTAACTTGCCGACACGGAAAGAGATGCAGTGAGCATTCAATAGTTCAGACTTCTGGGTGAATTAAGGGGCTGCTTGATGGGCTAAGGGTAATCGAGATTGTCTGATTGTCATTCTTTTGGAAGTTCTTATGGAAAAGCTGATGAATTGACTATGGGATGAGCTGGTGGGCTCGAGGATTGCTGCATGAGTGTTCTAGAAACATAGAAAATAGGTGCAGGAGGAGGCCATTTGGCCCTTTGAGCCAGCACCGCCATTCATTGTGATCATGGCTGATCAGCCCCAATTGATAACCCGTGCCTGCCTTCTCCCCATACCCCTTGATTCCACTAGCCCCTAGAGATCTATCTAACTCTCTCTTAAATCCACCCAGTGATTTGGCCTCCGCTGCCCTCTGTGGCAGGGAATTCCACAAATTCACAACTCTCTGGGTGAAAAAGTTTTTTCTCACCTCAGTCTTAAATGGCCTCCCCTTTGTTCTAAGACTGTGCCCCCTGGTTCTGGACTCGCCCAACATTGGGAAAATCTTTCCTGTATCTAGCTTGTTCAGTCCTTTTATTCATTTATATGTTTCTATAAGATCCCCTTGCATCTAACAAGAGTGTTTTATTGTCATGTAGAACAATTTCCTGCATCTAGCTTATCCCAGATAGAACAATTAAATTCTTACTTTCAGCAGCACAACAGAATCTGTAAACATAGTACACTGTAAACAATATGATAAGAACCCCCTCATCCTTCTAAACTCCAGTGAATACAAGCCTAGTCTTTTAAATCTTTCCTCATATGACAGTTCTGTTAGGTTATTTGATGGTTAGGACAGGTTTAGAGGGGTATGGGCCAAATGCAGGCATGTGGGACTAGTGTAGATGGAACATGTTGGCCAGCGTGGGCAAGTTGAGCTGAAGGGCCTGCTTCTACGCTGTGAGACTCTATGACTAGGTGATCTGTTGAGGCTGGTGGTATGCCATGAGGAACAATGGGCATGGACCTTTGTAAACCACCACCTGGTTGAGTCTCCTTGAGTCACCATCGGCATTGATAACATCAGTCAGGGGTTGATGATCTGCAAAAAACTAGTTGGTCTCATTCTTGTTCTCTCATGCGATACAGGCAGCAGCTCTGAACTGCCTGTGTTTGCCCTCTTGGCTGTCTTGTCAAATTACGCTGGAGATTAGAGTCACCCCTGAAACAAACAGTGCCTTGTGATCCACAGGGGAAAAATAAAATCTAAATGCAGAACAATGGATGGTTTACATCAAAGAAAATGATACAAAGAGGCTATTAGAGCAATACCGATCTAGGAAATTGAGAGCAGATTTTACAATGCATTTAAACCTCTCCCATTTTTATGAGATGCATTCCTGGAATATGTAGGAAGTTTATTGTAACCTAGTGCCCTAGTGGATTAAGGGCGGCATGGTGGTGCTGCGGTAAAGTTGCTGCCTTACAGTGGGTGCTGTCTGTACAGAGTTCGTACATTCTCCCCGTGACTGAATGGGTGTTCTCCGAGATCTTCGGTTTCCTCCCACACTCCAAAGACATACAGGTTTGTAGGCTTGGTATAAGTGTAAATTGTCCCCAGTGTGTGTAGGATGGTGTTAGTGTGCGGGGATCGCTGGTCAAAGCGGACGCGGTGGACCAAAGGGCCTGTTTCCGCGCTGTATCTCTGTAAGAAATAGAAGCAAGGATAAGCCATCTAGGTTCACACCACCATCAGTAAGATTATTGTTGATCCTGCACCTCAACACCTTATTCCCACATTCTCTCCATTATCCTTCAACCTTTTCGTATTTGAAAAAAAAATCTCTCCTTTCAAGGACTCGACTTCCACCATCTCACGCGATAAAGAATTCCAAGATTCCCAGCCCTTGAGTTAAGAAACTGCTCCTTGTCAATTTCACACAATGTACATAAGACGGCAGTTATTTGACAAATACTCTGCAGTTCGGTGCAGGAGATCTTGTCGACGAGTATTCTGGACCCACTGTTCACATCTGAAATTACAGGAGATATCATTTAGGATTAACTAATAAGAAAAAAGATGATCATAACTACATGCCTGAACAATGGATGATATATCACTTAAATGCAATTGTTTTCAGTTGTGTGGAGAGACCTGTATGTTGAAGATGCTTTTTGCCTCTAATATGTCAATTTACCTTAAATGTAGAAGAGCTTATTAAAATCTTCTTACAAAGACCATTAAGTATTTTCTTTCTATCCTCTTTTGGACCCAAGGCATAGCAGAGCTGCCAACTCTCACGAAGAGGTAAGGGAGGGAGAGAGGGAAGGGAGGGGAGAGGGGAAGGGGGGAGATCGAGGAGAAGAGAGGGGAGAGAGAGAGATCGAGAGCAGAAGAGAGAGGAGATCGAGAGAAGAGGGGGAGAGAGAGAAGAGAGGGGGAGCAGAGTCGAGAGAATGAGAGAGGGGAGGGGAGAGAGTGGGGGAGAGGGGGAGGGGGAGAGAGAAGGGGGGAGAGGGGAGAAGAAGGGGGAAGAGGAGGAAGGGGGGGGAGAAGGGGGGAGGGGGGAGAGTGAGAATGGGGAGAGCGGAGAAAGGAAAGGGAAAAGAGGAGAGGGAGAGGGAGGGGAGAGGGGAGAGGGGGGAGAGAGGGAGAAGGGGAGAGGGAAGGAGAGAGAGGGAGAGTGAGGGAGAGGGGAGAGAAGGGGGAGAGGGAGAAGGGGGAGAGGGGGGAGAGGGAAAAGGGGGAGAGGGAGAAGGGGGAGAGGGAGAAGGGGGAGAGGGGGAGAGGGAGAAGGGGGAGAGGGAGAAGGGGGAGAGGGAGAAGGGGGAGAGGGAGAAGGGGGAGAGGGAGAATGGAATGATAGCACATTATAACGTGCAGCCGTCCCATTCCGACCAAAGATTATAGAGCAGAGCTCCTCTCGTATCTTTGATTGCGGCCGCTGCCGAACCCCCCCGGCCCACCATTGCACCCAAAGATGATAGAGCAGAGTTGTATAATATTTGATTGCACCCTTCTTCATGGCGGGCTTGTGATCTTTGCTTGTGATGTCTCGACAAATCGAGGGATATAACGGGTAACAGCCGCCGCGTTCTCGGACTCGAATCTGAGCTCGAAGAATCTCCTGGTCACTGGGCCTAATGTGTCCCGCGGGCCATATTTTGGAGACCAATCCCTTACAAGAACAAAACCAAAAACGTACAGAAGTGTTAAAATTGTCTTTATTATTATGGTAAGTAAAGATCTATTAAAAATAAGTCTAATAACTTTCTAATGTACCGACAAACCTAGTTTCCCAATGGCCGTTGATGGGAGAACAGAAAATAACATTTTCACGACAGAATATCGACTGAAAATAATAATAATATTTTCTCACCTTTCTTTTTTATTGGGGAACCTAAAGAATGACAGGTCGGGTCGTTTAGATTTACGATTAGAACAATTGATAGCGGAGCAGTGAGGTGAAGATTTAGATAAGGACGCCATCACAGTATGGGGGGGGGAAGCCCAATGAAATGCCTCAAAAAATGGCGTCGACAATCACACATGTCATACTACGCGTTTTTCGAGGAGTGGTCTATCTTGCTCTGCTATAATCTTTGGTTCACACCTCTGTTCATTCTTGTCAACAATAACATTTGACTCTGGTAATAACCATATAATAACCATATAACAATTACAGCACGGAAACAGGCCATCTCGACCCTTCTAGTCCGTGCCGAACACATAATCTCCCCTAGTCCCATATGCCTGCGCTCAGACCATAACCCTCCATTCCTTTCCCATCCATATAACTATCCAATTTATTTTTAAATGATAAAAATGAACCTGCCTCCACCACCTACACTGGAAGCTCATTCCACACAGCTACCACTCTCTGAGTAAAGAAGTTCCCCCTCATGTTACCCCTAAACTTCAGTCCCTTAATTCTCAAGTCTTGTCCCCTTGTTTGAAGCTTCCCTACTCTCAGTGGGAAAAGCTTTTCCACGTCAACTCTGTCTATCCCTCTCATCATTTTAAAAACCTCTATCAAGTCCCCCCGTTACCTTCTGCGCTCCAAAGAATAAAGCCCTAACTTGTTCAACCTTTCCACACTCCCCTGATCCCAGCTTTGACAGCACACCTTGTACTATTCCAGACCTTGACTCTGGATGCACACTTGGCCTTGCTCCTAGCTCCTTTTCACTGACAATATATCTGGCCCACACATAAAGCCCCATATCTGACCTCCTAGACTTAACCTATTACGTTCAAGTCCACAGGTGCTTATCTAATGCAGTAATCTTTTATGGGGCACTTCACGGACCAAATTATGCATAACAAAATTTGCTCCATTCATTGGCTTCCTTGTTATCTAACATGCTAATTACTTTGTCAATAGTCTTTTTTAATGTTTTTTAAATCATTTATTTTTAAATGGTTCATATGCTGTGTTTGAGTTGATTTTGTATTCCACTTGCACTGTGTAATTCATTCATCTAATCACATGAATGTAATCACACTGTTCACATCTGCAGTATTTACATCTCCACTAGAGGAGCTTTGGTGCTGCCTCCCCCCCCCTCCCCCCGGCACGTGACGGAGACAATCCGGCTTCGCCCTTTAACCTTCGCCATCCCTACGAGACTCAGCGTCAGTTCTCGCGATGTTTATGCGGCGCGGGAGCGGGTCGTCGATGGACGTTTCCTTTCCCGCCGGAACGGAGGGAGACAGACGGTAGATTTGTTTCCACAAACATCATCTGTTTCTACTAATGATGGGTTGATTTTGGTGAACAAGCGTCAGCACAACATCAATGGCCAATACAAATGAGGGCTGAATACTAAGTTAGTGTCTCACTGATAGGTCAGGTTTTTTAAATGTAATCAAAATAAACTTTATTCAGGTAAATAAATATGTACAATACAGGAACCGGGCAAAAAAAGAATCTGACCTGCATTGTGAGGCTAAACATACATTCAATACTGTTTACACAAATCACAGGTCAGGTGTCGCCTCGTTTTGTGGCCTGGAGTTTTTTATTCCCTTCAAGTTGTCTGATTTGATTTGTCTCAACTTCCATCCAGAGACACCCTCTGTCTAAGTGCAGTGAAGAGATGGTGGGGGTCTGGTTGAAGACCTCTGGTGCAAATGTGCTGGAATTGAGTCCAGGGCTGCCAACATTGGGTGAGAGTTGGGAGTGAGAAATTGCGAGAGACCAAGCCCGAGGGAGCTAAGTGACCGGGGAGAGGGTGTGAGAGGAGGGTGTGTCCCCCCCCCCTCCCATTGGTACGGAACTTTTGCATTTTTCTGCTTGAAATTGTGCAATATGGTGCATACTGTAGCGAGTCTTTTAACGCACCCTTGAATGCAATATTTATGCTTTAAATTGGATTAGCTATGAATAAGGTTAGACTAAATTACATTCCTAATTACATTCCACAGTAGAGCCCAGGCTCTGATCAACACGTGCAGCACATGAATGATCTCTAGTGTATTCATGTATGGAAATCAGGTTATAATCAAACACTTGGCCCATGTTGGCCAACCTGGGTCTCACTGCACACCTGGTACTACTCCTGGCCCTCACTCCAGATGCATACCTTCTCTCATTCCTGTCTCTGAGTCCAGCCTTATACCTGGCCCCCTATTCTACCCTTTTCATAGCTGCTTACCTGCTTAGGTTCCCAGTGTTGAACACTCCCCTGGTCCCAGCTTTGACAGCACACCTTGTACTATTCCAGACCTTGACTCTGGATGCACACTTGGCCTTGCTCCTAGCTCCTTTTCACTGACAATATATCTGGCCCACACATAAAGCCCCATATCTGACCCCCTAGACTTAACCTATTACGTTCAAGCCCACAGGTGCTTATCTAATGCAGTAATCTTTTATGGGGCACTTCACGGACCAAATTCTGCATAACAAAATTTGCTCCATTCATTGGCTTCCTTGTTATCTAACATGCTAATTACTTTGTCAAATAAGTCTTCAATTCACCTGTACACTACTCCCACTAGCGTTTTATGCCCCTTAGTGTTTCGCAGCTCTACCCATATCGATTCCACATCCTCCAAGCTAATGTCCTTCCTTTCTATTGCATTAATATCCTCTCTAACCAGCAACGATACCCCACCTCCTTTTCCTTTCTGTCTATCCCTCCTGAATATTGAATATCCCTGGATGTTATTCCCAGCCTTGGTCACCCTGGAGCCATGTCTCCGTGATCCGAACTATATCATATTCATTAATAACTATCTGCACATTCAACTCATCCACCTTATTACGAATGCTCCTTGCATTGAGACACAAAGCCTTCAGGCTTGTTTTTACAGCACTCTTACCCCTTACACAATTATGTTGAAACTGGCTCTTTTTGATTTTTGCCCTGGATTTATCTGCCTGCCACTTTTACTTTTCACCTTGCTACCTATTGCTTCCACCCTCATTTTACACCCCTCTGTCTCTCTGCTCTTGCACCCATTCCCATAATAAGTAATATTATTCTATTAAATGTGATCTTGAGAGTACATAATATTTTCTGTGGTATTCATAGCACAACAATGATAAAAATATCTTTGTTTTGATTACACCTACCAACATGCATACATTATTACATTACAGTTAATATGTACAAGGGCAAACTTTTGTTCCAATACTCCCCATTCCCAATTACTTTTAGATTTAAGTGATTAAAATCCAAGTGAAGTTTAAATGACATCATAAAGTAAAACCTCCGTAAAGAATGATATTCATTACGTGGTTGGTTGGGGTCAATATCAGCACAATTACTGTATTAAACGTTGAATCTTCAGATGTCCTGGGTCAAGCTAAAACTAAAGACAAATAACAATCTCCTCACACATTGCCCTGCAAGAATCTCTGTCACTCCTTTAAAATATGCCCCTTCTTTGAACAAGCTCTTAAATATCGCATCTGAATCAGTTTCCATCTGATTACACTCCTTGAGGATGTTCATCTACGTGTTCAATTAATAAAACAACGAGATTGGGGACATTTCTATTCAACCTGTCAAAGGAATTGGGGGGGGGGGGTTAGAAATAGTCAGTGAGGTAAACAAACATAATAATTGAGTGGCAAATGACAATAGTGCTACCTTCCCAATATTTTACTGAAGGAAATAATGGGTTATCGGGGCTGTATGTTGTGACAGACAGCCTGACACCTTGCATGTCATTTTAATATTACACTTATCCCATCCCCCTGGATATTCCGGATTAATAAATTAAGGTTTTGTCAACTTCAATATGATCATGGCTATTCATCTAAAATCAGTACCTCTTTCCTGTTTTTTCCCCATATCCCTTGATTTCGTTAGCCCCAAGAACTAAATGTAACTCTCTCTTAAAATCATCCAGTGAATTGGCCTACACTGTCTTCAGTGGCAGAGAATTCCACAGATTCACAACTCTCTGCGTGAAGAACGTTTGGCCTCATCTCAGTCCTAACTGGCCTATCCTTTATTCTTAAACTGTGAGCCCTGGTTCTGAAATCCCCCAACATCGGGAACATTTTTCCTGCAGTTACAGTAAGTGAAAATCTAGCAGGCAAGCAGGATGCTTTCTCCAACCACTCCCATTTGAAGTCTACTATCTTCCACCGTTTCTACCCAGTGCTTGGTACTTACTTCCAGCAGCCACTGGTTGTCCTCCAGGATGCACCAAGCCGCAGCCTGATCCATGCCGGCCACCTGGGCGAATTCGGCAGAGATACACACGGCAGCGGCGCAACGGTTCTGATGCCTCTGATGGCCCGGGATTCTTGCACATGGCTGGAGCTGCAGTGAGCGACTCGCCAGCCCGGCAAACACTCGCCAGCCCCGCTCCGAGGATCTAAGATCAATGCATGGGAGGGGGGGGCAGGATCTAGCAATCAGAAATGAGGGGCGAAAAAGAAAAAAGGAGGACGCGAAAAAGAAAAAACAGCAGAAAGAGCAAGAACCGGCAGGAAAGAGAGAGAGAACGAAGAAAAAGGAGATAGGAGAGGAAGAAGAGGGAGGAAAAAGGAGCCGAGGACGAGGAAAGAAAGAGAAAAAAGAGAGAGAGAGAATGGGCGGAGCGAAGAGCGAAAGAGAAAGAGAAAGAGAAAAAAGGATGGAAGAGAAAAGAGAAAGAAAGCGAGAGGAGGAAGAGAAAAAGGAAAAAGGAGAGAAGAAAAAAAGAGAAAGGAGGAAATGGAAAGATCAACGGAGCAGAAGAGAGAGAAAAGAGAAGAGAAAAGAAAGAGAGAAAGAAAGAAAAAGAGAGAAAAAAAGAAGAGAAGAGAGAAAGAGCAGAAAAGAAGAAAGAAGAGAGAAAAAAGAGAGAGAGAGAAAAAGAGAGGGAGGAGAGAGAGAAAAAGAGAGAAGAAGAGAGAAAAAGAAAGAGAGGAGAGAGATGAGGAGAACGAGAATAAAGAGAGCACAAGAGATCTCTACTCTAATCAGACTCTCGACACCTCGAGAGAACCTCGAGAGAAATCGCTCTAACCCGAGAACCAGATAAATCCAAGGGGATCTCCCAAGAGAGCTCTCCCGTCTCTCTCCTCTTTCAGGGGCAAAATAAAGTGAGCAAAGGACAAGAGGAGAGAGAGGGAAAATAGGAGGGAAACAAGAGCGAGAGGAAAAATAGAAGAAAAGGACTAAGAAAAGACCCAGGCAGAGAAAAACTAAAACTCCACCCTACTACTCGCTATACGTTTGCCACTCCTATGCGCCCCTCTCTTCGCCCTCTCTCTCTCTCGCCCTCTCTCCCTCCCCCTCCCTCTCACCCTTCTCTCTCTTCCCACCTCACTCTCCCCCCTCATCCTCTCTCTCCCCCCTCTCCCTATCTCTCTCCCTATCTCTCTCTCTTCTCTCTCTCCCTCCCTCTCATAGATACATAGAAAATAGGTGCAGGAGTAGACCATTCGGCCATTCGAGCCTGCACCGCCATTCAATATGATCATGGCTGATCATCCAACTCGGTATCCCATACCTGCCTTCTCTCCATACCCCCTGATCCCTTTAGCCACAAGGGCCACATCTAACTCCCTCTTAAATATAGTCAATGAACTGGCCTCAACTACCCTCTGTGGCAAAGAGTTCCAGAGATTCACCACTCTGTGTGAAAAATGTTTTTCTCATCTCGGTCTTAAAGGATTTCCTCCTTATCCTTAAGCTGTGACCCCTTGTCCTGGACTTCCCCAACATCGGGAACAATCTTCCTGCATCTAGCCTGTCCAACCCCTTAAGAATTTTGTAAGTTTCTATAAGATCCCCCCCTCAATCTCCTAAATTCTAGCGAGTATAAGCCGAGTCTATCCAGTCTTTCTTCATATGAAAGTCCTGACATCCCAGGAATCAGTCTGGTGAACCTTCTCTGCACTCCCTCTATGGCAATAATGTCCTTCCTCAGATATGGAGACCAAAACTGTACGCAATACTCCAGGTGTAGTCTCACCAAGACCCTGTACAGCTGCAGTAGAACCTCCCTTGGTTCTTGGATTCTTGGTCCTCCAAAATATTCCAACTGGAATTTAAACTGGAGGTGGTGGTGAAGGGAGGGATTAAGCCAGAAAGTGTTATTGGGAAGAAAGTGCTACTTTAAATTTAGTTGCATCTGGTTGGGTAACTATAGTTGGGTGGAGATTATTCCATGCTTTAATTGTGCGGGGGAAGAACGAATTGCTGTACACATCTGTCTTTGTAGCTGGGATCACAAATTGGATCGAAAGCCCTCGTCTGCTCCTAATTGGTTTGTGGTTGGTGTAGGTCTTGTGATCTATGTCTAGCTGATCATTTAACATTTTGTAAAAACAGGTCAAACGGTGAGCTTCACGTCTGTCTTGGAGAGGGTTCCACCCCAGAGAATTCAGAAGTTTGGTGACACTCGCTTCTCTCTCATAGGTGTTAGTAACAAATCGAGCTGCCTGTCTTTGGACACGTTCGATGGATGAAATGTTTTTATCTGTGTATGGGTCCCAAGCTGCAACTGCGTAGTCCAAATGAGGTCTAACGAGGGTGAAATATAGCTTCTCCTTGACAGAAGCTGAACAATGATGAAAGTTGCGCCTCAGGAAGTTTAGGACACCTGTTGCTTTCACTGTTGCATGATCAGTCTGACCATTCCAACGCAGATCATTCTGCAATTTGATGCCAAGATACTTGGTTTGTTTGGATTCTTCAAGGGTGACTCCCTGCTCCTATACTCAAATCCTTTTGCTATGAATGCTAACATACCATTCGCTTTCTTCACTGCCTGCTGCACCTGCATGCCTACTTACAATGACTGGTGTACCATGACACCCAGGTCTCGTTGCATCTCCACTTTTCCTAATCGGCCACCATTTAGATAATAGTCTGCTTTCCTGTTTTTGCCACCAAAGTGGATAACCTCACATTTATCCACATTATACTGCATCTGCCATACATTTGCCTACTCACCCAGCCTATCCAAGTCACCTTGCAGCCTCCTAGTATCCTCCTCACAGCTAACACTGCCCCCCAGCTTAGTGTCATCCGCAAACTTGGAGTTATTGCATTCAATTTCCTCGTCCAAATCATTAATATATATTGTAAATAGCTGGGGTCCCAGCACTGAGCCTTGCGGTACCCCACTAGTCACTGCCTGCCATTGTGAAAAGGACCTGTTTACTCCTACTCTTTGCTTCCTGTTTTCCAGCCAGTTCTCTATCCACATCAATACTGAACCCCCAATACCGAGTGCTTTAAGTTTGTATACTAATCTCTTATGTGGGACCTTGTCGAAAGCCTTCTGAAAGTCCAGATACAACACATCCACTGGTTTTCCCCTATCCACTCTACTAGTTACATCCTCAAAACATTCTATAAGATTCGTCAGACATGATTTACCTTTCGTAAATCCATGCTGACTTTGTCCAATGATTTCACCACTTTCTAAATGTGCTGCTATCCCATCTTTAATAACTGGCTCCAGCAGTTTCCCCACTAGCGATGTTAGACTAACTGGTCTGTAATTCCCCATTTTCTCTCTCCCTACCTTTTTAAAAAGTGGGGTTACATTAGCTACCCTCCAATCCTCAGGAACTACTCCAGAATCTAAAGAGTTTTGAAAAATTATCACTAATGCATCCACTATTTCTGGAGCTACTTCCTTAAGTACTCTGGGAGGCAGCCTATTTTCCCTTTCCTAATTAAGCCCTTTGTCCTCCTCTGCTGGTCTCTGAATTTTTCCCAGTCCTCTGGTATGCTGCTTTTTCTGGCTAATTTGTACGCTTCATCTTTTGCTTTGATACAATCCCTGATTTCCCTTGTTATCCACGGATGCACTACCTTCTCTGATTTATTCTCTGGCCAAACTGGGATGAACAATTTTTGTAGTTCATCCATGCAGTCTTTAAATGCCTTCCATTGCATATCCACCGTGAACCCTTTTAGAATTAATTGCCAGTCAATCTTGGCCAATTCACGTCTCATATCCTCAAAGTTACCTTTCTTTAAGTTCAGAACCATTGTTTCTGAATTAACAATGTCACTCTCCATCCTAATGAAGAACTCAACCATATTATGGTCACCCTTGCTCAAGGGGGCACGCACAACAAGACTGCTAACTAACCCTTCCTCATTACTCAATACCCAGTCTAGAATAGCCTGCTCTCGTTGGTTCCTCTACATGTTGGTTTAGAAAACTATCCCGCATACATTCCAAGAAATCCTCTTCCTCAGCACCCCTGACAATTTGATTCACCCAATCTATATGTAGATTGAAGTCACCCATTATAACTGTTTTACGCATTTCTAATTTCCTGTTTGATGCCATCCCCAACTTCACTACTACAGGCAGGTGGGACTAAGGGGAAAAAGTTGTTCGGCACGGACTTGTAGGGCCGAGATGGCCTGTTTCCGTGCTGTAATTGTTATATGGTTATATGGTTATATGGTTAGGTGGCCTGTACACAACACCCACTAGCGTTTTCTGCCCCTTAGTGTTTCGCAGCTCTACCCATACCGATTCCACATCCTCCAAGCTAATGTCCTTCCTTTCCATTGCGTTAATCTCCTCTCTAACCAGCAACGCTACCCCACCTCCTTTTCCTTTCTGTCTATCCCTCCTGAATATTGAATATCCCTGGATGTTCAGCTCCCAGCCTTGGTCACCCTGGAGCCATGTCTCCGTGATCCCAACTATATCATAATCATTAATAGCTATCTGCACATTCAACTCAGCCACCTTATTACGAATGCTCCTTGCATTGAGGCACAAAGCCTTCAGACTTGTTTTTACAACGGTCTTACCCCTTTTACAATTATGTTGAAAAGTGGCCCTTTTTGATTTTTGACCTGGATATGTCTGCCTGCCACTATTACTTTTCACCTTGCTACCTGTTGCTTCCACCCCCATTTTACACCCCTCTGTCTCTCTGCTCACCCATTTAAGAACCCCACCACTCTCTGCCACAGAGGGTAGTTGAGGCCAGTTCATTGGCTATATTTAAGAGGGAATTAGATGTGGCCCTTGTGGCTAAAGGGATCAGGGGGTATGGGGAGAAGGCAGGTACAGGATACTGAGTTGGATGATCAGCCATGATCATATCGAATGGCGGTGCAGGCTCGAAGGGCCGAATGGCCTACTCCTGCACCTATTTTCTATGTTTCTATGTCTGTTGGTTTGTGGTCACCAATTTTGTTTAGAGATACAGAATAGAAATGCTCTTCGGCCCACCTAGTCCATGCCGACCATCTATCGCCCGTTTACACAAGTTATCTCATCCCACTTTCTCGTCCACTCCCTATATACTAGAGGCGATTTACAGAGGCCAATTAACATGCAAACCCGCACGTGTTTGGAATGTGGGAGAAAACCAGAGCACCAGGAGAAAACCTATGTGGTCATAGGATGAACGTGCAAACTCCACACACAGCATTGGAGGTCAGGATCAAACCGAGTCTTTGCCGTTGTGGGGCAGCAGCTCAACCAGCTACACGACTGTGCCCACCATTCTCTAATGCCAATTCAATCCAGTGGTGTCCATGACTGGGCAACAACAATCTTCCAGTTTTGATTTGTCTACAGTTTCATCAGGGAAAGAGGTCTGGCTGGTTTAGGGAAGGTGCTTTGAAGGTAGAGCTGTTATGCCCCATGTTTCTGGAAGCTTCCATCCCCATTTCTTGGGATTTCCTGTTTATTAACAGCTTGTCTCTGGACCAGTTGTCTGCAAAAGTTGCTCCTGTTATATTGGCCAGAATCAGATCATGGCCACTGTCCCAACCTCTTGGCAGCTCTAGTTAATAAGGATTTGTAAATTTTTTTAAATTGGATGTTTTCATTTAATCTATTCTATTTGGTCATTTAGTGGCACCTGACAGATCTTGTTCTCTTTATTTATTCAAATGGAACAGGTTTTCTTTGGACACGTTCGATGGATGAAATGTTTTTATCTGTGTATGGGTCCCAAGCTGCAACTGCGTAGTCCAAATGAGGTCTAACGAGGGTGAAATATAGCTTCTCCTTGACAGAAGCTGAACAATGATGAAAGTTGCGCCTCAGGAAGTTTAGGACACCTGTTGCTTTCACTGTTGCATGATCAGTCTGACCATTCCAACGCAGATCATTCTGCAATTTGATGCCAAGATACTTGGTTTGTTTGGATTCTTCAAGGGTGACTCCCTGCTCCTATACTCAAATCCTTTTGCTATGAATGCTAACATACCATTCGCTTTCTTCACTGCCTGCTGTACCTGCATGCCTACTTACAATGACTGGTGTACCATGACACCCAGGTCTCGTTGCATCTCCACTTTTCCTAATCGGCCACCATTTAGATAATAGTCTGCTTTCCTGTTTTTGCCACCAAAGTGGATAACCTCACATTTATCCACATTATACTGCATCTGCCATACATTTGCCTACTCACCCAGCCTATCCAAGTCACCTTGCAGCCTCCTAGCATCCTCCTCACAGCTAACACTGCCCCCCAGCTTAGTGTCATCCGCAAACTTGGAGATATTGCATTCAATTTCCTCGTCCAAATCATTAATATATATTGTAAATAGTTGGGGTCCCAGCACTGAGCCTTGCGGTACCCCACTAGTCACTGCCTGCCATTGTGAAAAGGACCTGTTTACTCCTACTCTTTGCTTCCTGTTTGCCAGCCAGTTCTCTATCCACATCAATACTGAACCCCCAATACCGAGTGCTTTAAGTTTGTATACTAATCTCTTATGTGGGACCTTGTCGAAAGCCTTCTGAAAGTCCAGATACAACACATCCACTGGTTTTCCCCTATCCACTCTACTAGTTACATCCTCAAAAAATTCTATAAGATTCGTCAGACATGATTTACCTTTCGTAAATCCATGCTGACTTTGTCCAATGATTTCACCACTTTCTAAATGTGCTGCTATCCCATCTTTAATAACTGACTCTAGCAGTTTCCCCACTAGCGATGTTAGACTAACTGGTCTGTAATTCCCCATTTTCTCTCTCCCTCCCTTTATAAAAAGTGGGGTTACATTAGCTACCCTCCAATCCTCAGGAACTACTCCAGAATCTAAAGAGTTTTGAAAAATTATCACTAATGCATCCACTATTTCTGGAGCTACTTCCTTAAGTACTCTGGGAGGCAGCCTATTTTCCCTTTCCTAATTAAGCCCTTTGTCCTCCTCTGCTGGTCTCTGAATTTTTCCCAGTCCTCTGGTATGCTGCTTTTTCTGGCTAATTTGTACGCTTCATCTTTTGCTTTGATACAATCCCTGATTTCCCTTGTTATCCACGGATGCACTACCTTCTCTGATTTATTATTTTGCCAAACTGGGATGAACAATTTTTGTAGTTCATCCATGCAGTCTTTAAATGCCTTCCATTGCATATCCACCGTCAACCCTTTTAGAATTAATTGCCAGTCAAACTTGGCCAATTCACGTCTCATATCCTCAAAGTTACCTTTCTTTAAGTTCAGAACCATTGTTTCTGAATTAACAATGTCACTCTCCATCCTAATGAAGAACTCAACCATATTATGGTCACCCTTGCTCAAGGGGGCACGCACAACAAGACTGCTAACTAACCCTTCCTCATTACTCAATACCCAGTCTAGAATAGCCTGCTCTCGTTGGTTCCTCTACATGTTGGTTTAGAAAACTATCCCGCATACATTCCAAGAAATCCTCTTCCTCAGCACCCCTGACAATTTGATTCACCCAATCTATATGTAGATTGAAGTCACCCATTATAACTGTTTTACGCATTTCTAATTTCCTGTTTGATGCCATCCCCAACTTCACTACTACAGGCAGGTGGGACTAAGGGAAAAAAGTTGTTCGGCACGGACTTGTAGGGCCGAGATGGCCTGTTTCCGTGCTGTAATTGTTATATGGTTATATGGTTATATGGTTAGGTGGCCTGTACACAACACCCACTAGCGTTTTCTGCCCCTTAGTGTTTCGCAGCTCTACCCATACCGATTCCACATCCTCCAAGCTAATGTCCTTCCTTTCCATTGCGTTAATCTCCTCTCTAACCAGCAACGCTACCCCACCTCCTTTTCCTTTCTGTCTATCCCTCCTGAATATTGAATATCCCTGGATGTTCAGCTCCCAGCCTTGGTCACCCTGGAGCCATGTCTCCGTGATCCCAACTATATCATAATCATTAATAGCTATCTGCACATTCAACTCATCCACCTTATTACGAATGCTCCTTGCATTGAGGCACAAAGCCTTCAGACTTGTTTTTACAACGGTCTTACCCCTTTTACAATTATGTTGAAAAGTGGCCCTTTTTGATTTTTGACCTGGATATGTCTGCCTGCCACTATTACTTTTCACCTTGCTACCTGTTGCTTCCACCCCCATTTTACACCCCTCTGTCTCTCTGCTCACCCATTTAAGAACCCCACCACTCTCTGCCACAGAGGGTAGTTGAGGCCAGTTCATTGGCTATATTTAAGAGGGAATTAGATGTGGCCCTTGTGGCTAAAGGGATCAGGGGGTATGGGGAGAAGGAAGGTACAGGATACTGAGTTGGATGATCAGCCATGATCATATCGAATGGCGGTGCAGGCTCGAAGGGCCGAATGGCCTACTCCTGCACCTATTTTCTATGTTTCTATGTCTGTTGGTTTGTGGTCACCAATTTTGTTTAGAGGTACAGAATAGAAATGCTCTTCGGCCCACCTAGTCCATGCCGACCATCTATCGCCCGTTTACACAAGTTATCTCATCCCATTTTCTCGTCCACTCCCTATATACTAGAGGCGATTTACAGAGGCCAATTAACATGCAAACCCGCACGTGTTTGGAATGTGGGAGAAAACCAGAGCACCAGGAGAAAACCTGTGTGGTCATAGGATGAACGTGCAAACTCCACACACAGCATTGGAGGTCAGGATCAAACCGAGTCTTTGCCGTTGTGGGGCAGCAGCTCGATCAGCTACACGACTGTGCCAACCATTCTCTAATGCCAATTCAATCCAGTGGTGTCCATGACTGGGCAACAACAATCTTCCAGTTTTGATTTGTCTACAGTTTCATCAGGGAAAGAGGTCTGGCTGGTTTAGGGAAGGTGCTTTGAAGGTAGAGCTGTTATGCCCCATGTTTCTGGAAGCTTCCATCCCCATTTCTTGGGATTTCCTGTTTATTAACAGCTTGTCTCTGGACCAGTTGTCTGCAAAAGTTGCTCCTGTTATATTGGCCAGAATCAGATCATGGCCACTGTCCCAACCTCTTGGCAGCTCTAGTTAATAAGGATTTGTAAATTTTTTTAAATTGGATGTTTTCATTTAATCTATTCTATTTGGTCATTTAGTGGCACCTGACAGATCTTGTTCTCTTTATTTATTCAAATGGAACAGGTTTTCTGTGGCCACGGTTTACCAGCGTCCTTTGAAAATGGATTCCGCAGGGCCCGAAGCAACTGCCTGGTCATTTGTTGTGCAGTTTGGCTATTAACCCACTGATTCTGCCTGTCTTATTTTAGTTTGGAAGGAATCTGGTCACTGTCCTATTTCCGATTCAAGACGAGAGCGGTACTTCAATTTTTAGTAGAACTGCTTTCCCTTTTGTACGTTTAGAATTATTATAGATTTGGGGGGGTAAAGGAACCTATTGTTCATTGCTGCCTTTTCATTGAATAGATTTGTGTTATCTAAAGGCATTATACTTGAGTCTCTGGACTGGTTCTACTACTTCTACAGTTTGGGTTTTAAGATCGTACTCTGAATTACTGGGACTGGTTTTCAGTGTACGGGGCTGTGGGAGTTGGATAATTGTTGTGGGAATTCATGGGCTTTTTGGTGAGGGTGTTATATTCTGGAGCTAAATCAAACGTGGTTTCTCTGGTTCCAGTTTGGGTTTATCTTTTTCAATTTGGTTTCGGCATCCTGGGGTCTCCTCTGTGTTATCGCGAGGACAATGGAGTAACGAGGAGCACATCGCTTTGAATATTAGGGTGTCAGTTTGAGTGTAGTGGGATAATCATTCCTCTTGTGCTCACTGTTATCACAATTGGAGATTGACTGTGTATCTGTAGAAGTTTGTAAGAATTATTGCAGACATGCTGAATTTCTCCCGAGAGAGTTAAGAGTTTCAATGAAATTGTTACTTGCAGCACAACAGCTGTGTAAACACAGTGCTCATAGATAATGCTATAAACAAATAAAAAGTTCAATCGATTTAAAAAGACCAATGTTAATGCAAAAAGGTTGAAATCCTCGGTGCAACCATAGTTCATAGTTTAGTTGGTGTTTGTAGTGTTCAAAAGCATAATGGTTGATGGGAAGAAGCTGTTCCTGAATAGTGAGTTTACGGTTCCCAGACTCCTATTGTTCATTTATTATTGTCATTTGATAAAAACATGCTTCCACATGAATCATGAACAAAATTTGTACTCGGGTCCGAGCAGCGTAATAGTGCAGTAAGACATCAATAAAGTACAGTAAAGACATCAATAAATTCTAACATATAAAAACCTTCCACAATAAATCTAAATAATAATGAGCCTATAAATAAATAAATAGTAAAAAGTAGAAAAGCAGCATGGTTAAAAGCCAGCAGCATAATAATGTCCATAGCAGCAGCAGTAGCGGCACACAGTTCACTGAGGTAGTGAGGGTTCAGTCAGTGAGGTAGGTAGTTGAAAATTCTCACGGCCTCGGGGAAGAAGCTGGCTTTTAGCCTTGTTGTCCTGGCCTTTATGCTGCGCAGACTTCTCCCTGAGGGGAGGGGGGCAAAGAGTACATTTACCGGGTGGGTGGGGTCCTTCATAATGTTTGAGGCTTTGCTCTTGCACCTGCTGATGTAAATGTCCTCAATTGCAGGGAGGCAGTTAGTTGTGATTTTTTGGGAATATTTGACCATCCTCTACAATGCATCATTAATTTTTAATGATGCTGACGTGTTGCAGGTCCAGGTGGGGTCGTTAGAAATGTGCACCCCCAGATATTTAAAACTGGGCCCCATCTCCACAGCTTCTCCTCCTCCGCCTCTCCTGAAGTCCACAATCACCTCCTTTGTCTTCCCCACGTTGATGTAGAGGTTGTTTGCTATACACCAGACTTCAAGACTCCCACCTCCTGTCTGTAGCCCGACTCGTCATTGTGGGACATTAATCCCACCACGGCCGTGTCATCTGCAAATTTCACAATATGACTGTTCGGGTGTTTGGCTGAACAGTCATAAGTGAGAAGAGTGTACAGCAGGGGGCTCAGGACACATCCCTGTGGGGAGCTGGTGTTGAGGGTAATGGGGGGATGGGATGAGACACCGTAGATTTTAACAGACAGTGGCCTGTTGGTCAGGAAGTCTAGTACCCAGTTGCACATGGATGGTTTAAGTCCAAGCAACAGCAGTTTGTTGACTAAAGTCTGTGGAATGATGGTATTGAAGGCAGAACTAAAGTCCAAGAAGAGCAATCTGACATATGAACTCCTGTTCTCCAGATGAGTGAGGGCTGAGTGAATGACGGATGAGATTGCATCAGATGTAGACCGGTTCTTCCTGTAGGTGTACTGATGAGTGTCCACATTGATGTTAATGCTGTCTTTTATGTGGACCATAACCACCTTTTGAAGCATTTTGTGATTATCGGGGTGAGAGCCACCGGACGGTAATCACTCAAGCCTGACACCACTGACTTTTTTGGCACAGGGATGATGGTGGCGGTCTTGAGACATGTGGGCACCACAGCTTGGGAGAGGGAGGTGTTATAGATGTCAGTCAGTACCCCAGTGAGTTAGTGAGCGCTCTGTATGCACCCCGTCTGTTTGTATACACACCATCCAGTGTGTTATTCCCCCTGGTTGCTATGGAGACGTGCTGGCAGAACCGTGGCAGAGTGTCCGACAGGTTTATGTGGTTAAAGTCTCCTGCAACCAGGAAGAAAGCCTCTGGGTGCTTGTTGTGGAGCGCACAGATGTGGTCATGGAGCTCCCTGAGAGCTTGGCTAGCATTAGCACTCGGCAGTATGTAAACAGCCACAATAACCACCACTGTAAACTCCCGGGGGGGCAAATAGTACGGCCGGAATTTCAGTGTTAGATGTTCAACTGCTTCACAACAATGGCTGCTTACCAGGGACGTTTGTACACCACCCTCTGTTGATGTAAACACAGAGTCCACCTCCGCCAGTTTTTGCCGACAGCATGTTGCGGTCCGCTCTGAAGAAGAGTAGTCCGTCGATCTGGTACGTTGAGTCCGGCATGTTATTATGTAGCCATGTTTCCGTCAGGAGAAATACACAGCAGTTTTCCATGTCCCTGTAGCTGCTCATTCGGAGCCACATCAGATCCATCTCGTTGTCCAGCGAGCGAACATTAGCCAGGAAAAGTGATGGAAAAGCGGGTGTGTTGTTAGCCCTTAGCCTGGCTAGCAGGCCGGCTCACTTACCCCTCTTCTGCCTCCGTGAACACCGCTTCCTCCTTCCTCTCAGCCGGTGTATTATCCTGCTCCAACTCACTCTCTTCAGGAGCCTCAGTCTGCCCAGCGCTGCTTTTAGATGTAAATGTAAAAGATGTAAAGAGATATCGTTTAGATGTAAAAGTTTGGCTGAACTGTATTTCACCGCACACTTTCCGAAAGGGATTAGAGATACGTTTGCCGGGAGCTGAGTAGCCGCTGCTCTGCTGCGCGCCACCATCTTGGATGTCCCACATTCCCACCTATTCCACCTTCCCCATGGCAGGAGTAATGAGAGAATGGCCAAGGTGGTGTGGGTCCTTGATGTTTCTGGCTGTCTTTTTTGTCTTTCCCCATGAAGGAAATAGTCTATGCCTTTATTCCTTCAACCATAGGGAAGCACAGTGGTGCAGTGGTAGAGTTGCTGTCTCACAGTGCCAGAGATCCTGACGACACGTGCTGTCTGTACGGAATTTGCACCTTCTCCCTGTGACCACGTGGGGTTTCTCTGGGTGCTCCGATTTCCTCCCACATTCCAAAGACGTGTGGTTAAGACGTTGGTTAATTGGCTACTGTAGCCAGTGTGTGGGATGTCAACATGCAGTGTCAACATGGGACAGAATGCTAAAGTGTGTGAGAGTTCTGATGATATTTGAAGCCATGGGCCTATTGTGGCTCATCTTTTCAGCCTTGTTTCCATGCCTATTCATTCTTCAACAATCTCGTGGTCCTTGGTTTGAATGAAATCAATATTAGCCAATTATATTATAATCTGGCCAATAATATTATCTGATAGGAAAGATGTCCAGCTGGAAAGGGTACAGAGAAGATTTACGAGGATGTTGCCAGGACTAGAGGGTCTGAGCTATAGGGAGAGGTTGAGCAGGCTGGGACTATTCCTTGGAGCGCAGGAGGATGAGGGGTGATCTTATAGAGGTGTACACAATTATGAGAGGAATAGATTGGGTAGATGCACAGTCTATTGCCTAGAGTAGGTGAATTGAGAACCAGAGGACATAGGGGGAAAGATTTAATAGGAATCTAATAGGAATACTTTTTCACACAAGGGATGTTGGGGGTATGGAACAAGCTGCCAGAGGAGGTAATTGAGGCTGGGACTATCCCAACATTGAAGAAACAGTTAGACAGGTATATGGACAGGACAGGTTTGGAGGGATATGGACCAAACACAGGCAGGTGGATCTAGGTAGCTGGGACATGTTGGGCTGAAGGGCCTGTTTCCACACTGTATCACTCTATTACTCGCTTCCATGTGCTCTAAAGTTGTTTCGCAACCTGTGTGGGTTTTTATCAAAAGCCATCTGGAATTATAACTCGCCAACATCCACTTTCCTTGCTATCTAATCTACCTGTTGTATTTTCAAAGTACCTTGAAAAATGAGTCTCATGTGATTTTTCTTTCATTATGAATGAATGAATGAATGAAAACTTTATTGTCATTCAGATATACACCTAGACACAGTGCACCTTGAACGAAATTTCGTTGCATTTGACTCTCCAATCAGGTAAATAGTAAAAGTAAAAGTGCTAGGTGCGTCCATAAAAATGCCTCATGTGCATGGTTCTGTAAAATAAATATATATAAAAAGTTTTTAAAAAGTGTCGATATTTAAAAAGTTCTAGCCTCGGTTTTGTTGATTGTTCAGTAATCTTATGGCCTGGGGGATGAAGCTGTTGCAGAACCTGGTTGTCCCGCTCTTCATGCTGCGGTACCTCCTCCCAGAGTTAAGCAGTATAAACAGTCCGAATTGTGGGTGTGTGGGGGCTCTGGTAATGCCCTTAGCTCTAATCAGACAGCGCTTGTACCCCATGTCCATGATTGAAGGAAGAGAAGTCCCAATGATTTTTTCCGCTGTCCTCACCACTCTCTGAAGGCACTTCCAGTCCGCAGCTGTACAGCTGCTGCACCACGTAGAGATGCAGCTGGTCATGACCGAGTCAATTGTGCTTCTGTAGAAACTGGCGAGGATGGGAGGGTGGGGGTGTAAACTTCTCAACCTGCGGAGGAAGTACAACCGCTGCTGTGCCCGTTTTGCCAGAGATGTAATGTTTGTGGACCAGTTTAAGGTGTCCGTTATATGCACCCCCAGGAACTTGATCCTTTTCACCTGCTCCACTGCTGAGTTGTTGATGCAAAGTGGAGTGTGACTGGGCTGAATTTTCCTTCTGAAATCGACGACAATCTCCTTGGTTTTGTTCACATTTAGGAGAAGGTTGTTCCTGCTGCACCAGCTCACGAGCTGTTCCACCTCCTCTCTATATGCCTGGTCGTCGTTATTGCGGATGAGGCCCACTACTGTTGTGTCATCCGCGTATTTGATGATATGGTTAGTAGTGGACCTGGCGACACAGTCATGTGTCATCATGCAGAAGGGTGCTGTTCATTCTATTTTTCTCTTCCTGGTTCTCTGTTCTTTCTTTCATTATGATTTTCATGAGTTTCCTTACCACTGATGTTGTACGATTAACTCTCTTAGTTACTTTTTCCCCCCTGTTTTTTCTAAAATAGCATGGTCACTCTTAGCTACGGTTCAATGCCACATCATCCAGATTAGTGAATTGTTGCTATTAGTGCAGTGTTTTTATATTCCTGGTTCTAGTATTAATTGATTTTTGTGTACAATTATTCCCAACAAAGCTGAATTGTGAATTAAAGCTGATAAAGCTCGGGATCTCATCACTGAAACATTTCAACCCAAACCAGATCCTGGCATATCTCTGCTGCACCGGGCCTCTTCAGTTCCATCATGTTCTTCCCATAATATCCAGAACAGAATTGCACATAGTACTCCAATTATGGCCTAAGCCAAGTTTTATAAAGTCATACCGTGATCTTCATGTTCTTGTATTCCATGTCTTGGCCGATGAAGGCCAGCATAAAGTCATACAGCACTGAAGAAGGCCCTTCAGCCCAACTCATCCATGCCAAGATGTCCCATCCAAGCTAGTTCCATTCACCTGTATTTGGCCACATACCTCTAAACCTTTCGTATCCAAGTCCAAGTGTCTTTTAAATGTTGTTATTGTACCTACCTCAACTACCTCCACTGGCAGCTTATTTCATATCTCCTCTCCACCCACCCCATCCGAATGTAAAAAGTTGTTCCTTGGGTTTCAATTAAATCTTTCCCCTCAAACCTTAAACATGCACTGTGATTCCCTTACCCTGGGTAAATGATTCTGTGCATTCACTCTATTAATTCCTCTCATGATTTTGTACACCTCCATAAGATCACCCCTTATCCTCCTGTGCTCCAAGGAACAAACCCCTAGCTTGCACAATCTCCCCTTGTTGCTCAGTCTCTTGGGTCCAGACTGGCAACATCCTCGTCCTCTTTGTCTTCCAAGGTTATCCACTTTGGTGGCAAAAACAAGGGGGCAGATTATTATCTCAATGGGGTTAGGTAGGTTAGGTAAATGATCACCAATGCGTCCACTATTTCTAGAGCCACCTCCCTGAGGACCCTGTGATGCAGACCAGCAGGTCCAGGGGATTTATCATCCTTCAGTCCCATTATCCTACCCAATACTATTTCTCGCCTAATGAAAATGTATTTCAGTTCCTCTACCACCTTAGATCTTCTGTCCTCCAGTACATCTGGGAGATTGTTTGTGTCTTCCTTAGTGAAGACAGATCCGAAGTACCTATTCAACTCTTCTGCCATTTCCTTGTTGCCCATAATAATTTCACCCGTGTCTGTCTTCAAGGGACCCACATTTGACTTTGCTACTCTTTTCCCTTAACTTATCTAATGAAGCTTTTACTGTCCTTCTTTATATTCCTGGACAGCTTACCTTCGTCCTTCATCTTTTCAGCCCTTATTGCCCGTTTTGTTTCCTTCTCTTGTCCTCTGAAAGTTTCCCAATCCTCTGGCTTCTGGCTACTCTTTGCTGTGTTATACATCTTTTCTTTTAGTTTTATTCTATCCCTGACTTCTCTTGTCAGCCACGGTTGCCTCCTACTCCCCTTAGAATCTTTCTTCCTTTTTAGAATGAAATGA
This sequence comes from Amblyraja radiata, assembly GCF_010909765.2. Lineage (NCBI taxonomy): Eukaryota > Metazoa > Chordata > Chondrichthyes > Rajiformes > Rajidae > Amblyraja > Amblyraja radiata. The sequence continues at coordinate 2,447,198 of NC_045972.1, read as the reverse complement.
TCCTGCGTCTTCCGGATTATGCCCAGAAATTCCTGCCATTGCTGTTCCACCGTCATTCCTGCTAGGATCCCTTTCCAGTCTACATTGGCCAGCTCCCCTCTCATGCCTTCATAGTCCCCTTTGTTCAACTGCATCACTGACACTTTAACCTTCTCCTTCTCAAATTGCAGATTAAAACTAATCATATTATGATCACTACCTCACCTCGAGTTCTCGAGGAGACCTTTACCTCGAGTTCTCTTATCATATCTGGTTCATTGGACAACACTAAATACAGAATTGCCGTTTCTCTGGTCGGCTCCATTACAAGCTGCTCTAAGAATCCATCTCTGAGGCATTCTACAAACTCTCTTTCTTGGGGTCCTGAACCAACCTGATTTTCCCAGTCTACCTGCATATTGAAATCCCCCATCACCACAGTGGCATTACCTTTGTTACGTGCCAGTTCAAAGGTTCAAAGGTTCAAAGGTTATTTATTGGTCACATACACCTAGGTGTAGTGAAATGCTTCTTGCCAATGCAGCACATAAAGAAAGAATACAGACATAACATTAATAAGAGATTTAAACATAAAGAACATCCCCCCACAATGGCTCCCACCATGAGGGAAGGCACAAAGTCCAGTCCCCAACCCCAGTTCACCCATAGTCGAGCCAATTGAGGCCTCCACAGTTGCCTCTACGGAGGCCCGATGTTCCTGGCCGTTTAACTCCTTCTGCAACTTACACCCTACATATGGGCTACTATTTGGGGGTCTGTAGATAACACCAATTAGTGTCTTCTTGCCTTTACAATTCCTCAACTCAATCCACAGTGACTCTACCTCGTCAGTCCCTATGTCTTCCCTCGCAAGGGACTGAATTCCATTCCTCACCAGAAGAGCTACACCTCCCTCCGCTGCCCACCTGCCTGTCCTTTCTATAGGAAGTATAACCCAGAATATTAAGTTCCCAGGCCCGATCCTCCTGCAGCCACGTCTCAGTAATCCCCACAATGTCATATCTACCAACCTCTAACTGAGCCTCAAGCTCATCTACTTTACTTCGCGCATTCATATACAATACTTTTAATTCCTTACGCATCTCACCTTTCACATCGATCCCTATTACACTTGGCCATACTCTCCTACCCTTTGTGAGCTTCCTTTCCCGTTAATTCTGGGGTTATTAACTTTCCCTTTACTCTCTTTCCCTTTAACTCTGCCACAGTCTAAGAATAAAGGGCAGGTCATTTAAGACTGAGGTTAGAGAAAACGTTTTCACTCAGAGAGTTGTGGAATTCCGTGCCAAGAGGGCAGTGGAGGCCAAATCACCGGATGGATTTAAGAAGAGTTAGATAGAGCTCTAGGGGTAGTGGAATCAAGGGATATGGGGAGACGGCAGGCATGGGTTATTGATTTGGGACGATCAGCCATGATCACAATGAGTGGCGGTGCTGGCTCGAAGGGTCGAATGGCCTCCTCCTGCACCTATTTTCTTTGTTTCTATGTTTTAGCTATGTTAAGGGAAAAAGAGTAGCAAAGTCAAATGTGGGTCCCTTGAAGGCAGACACGGGTGAAATTATTATGGACAACAAGGAAATGGCAGAAGAGTTGAATAGGTACTTCGGATCTGTCTTCACTAAGGAAGAGACAAACAATCTCCCAGATGTACTGGAGGACAGAGGATCTAAGGGGGTAGAGGAACTGAAATAAATTTTCATGAGGCGAGAAATAGCATTGTGTAGGCTAATGGGATTGAAGGATGATAAATCCCCTGGGCCTGATGGTCTGCATCCCAGGGTCCTCAGGGAGGCCCGGGACAGCGCGTCAGCCAAATGTATCTCGGTGCCCCTCTTATACACGATTTTAAAGTCAAAGTGCTGTAGCTGCAGCATCATCCGCTGTAGCCTGGCTGGAGCGCAGTGTATAGGCTTGTTAAGTATCGTCACCAGGGGTTGGCGATCCGTCTCCACGGTGAACCTGGTGCCAAATAGGAAGTCCTTAAACTTTGAACACGCAAACACCACCGCCAGCAGCTCCTTCTCTATCTGAGCATAGCGCTGCTCTGTGTCCGTCATGGTCCTGGAGGCATAAAAGATAGGCAGCAGCGAGTCACCATCATGGGGCTGCAGGCAAGCAGCACCCAGTCCAAAACGAGAAGCGTCGCAAGTGACCACGACCGGACGCAGTAGATCAAAGAACTTCAGAGTAGGTGTGCTGATCAGCTTCGTCTTTAGCAGGTCAAACGCCTGCTGGTGTGGAAACCATGACCACGCAATGTCCTTTTTAGTGAGTTTTCTTAGGGGTGCGCTCAACTCGCTGAGGTCAGGGATAAACTTGCCCAGGTAGTTGACCATACCCAGGAAGCGCTGTAGACTGATAACATCTGTCGGGGCAGGCAGCTCTGAGATGGCGCTGGTCTTTTGCGGGTCAGGCTTTAACCCCTTGGCCGTGAAAATACGGAACCTGCATTTTGACTGGTTCAGCTTTAGATTGATCTGCCGTGCACGGTCCAGAATCCGTCGGAGGTGGTGGTCATGTTCGGCCACATCCCTTCCATAGACCAGAATGTCGTCCACAATAATCGCACAGGGCAGACCTGCAAACAATTGTTCCATAGAACGCTGGAATACCTCGCTGGCGGAGTTGATGCCGAACGGCATCCGCAAAAACTTGAACCTGCCGAAGGGCGTACCGAACGTGGTTAGGTCCGTGGAACGTTTGTCCAGGGGTATTTGCCAAAACTAACTTCTGGCATCGAGGACGGAGAACACTGCGGCTTGTCCGACCTGGGCGGCAACATCTTCAACAGTCCTCATAGGGTAGGGGGGCCGTTTAATCGCCAGATTCAAGTCCTTAGGGTTGATGCATACCCGTATTTCATTTTTTCCTTTCTTCATTGTGGCGACCATGGTGGAGACCCATTCGGTTGGATCGCTGACAGCTTCCAGCACTCCCATGTTGACCATGTCTTTCAGCATGCTCTCCACCTTGCCCTTCAAGGCGAACGACACTCTATGGGGTGGACGGATCACGGGCACCACGGATGGGTCAGTTGCGATTTTATACACCAGCGGCAGCTTCCCCAACTTGTCGTCAAACAGGTCCGGGTACTCGGATAGTGGATCCATCACTGCTTGCACCTCGTGGACCGTACGGTCAAAGGACACCGGACCAAGATCCTGGCAGGCCTGGTTGCTCAGTAAAGTTACACAGTCGCAATCCAGAATAAAGAACGACAGGTCACGGGAAGATTTCTGTAGCACGCAGTGGAAGGTCGCCCTCCCCACAGGTGTTAGCTCCTCTCCCCCATAGGCACGCAAAACAGAGCGATCTGCAGTCAACAGCTCATTATTCCTTATCTTGTGGAACAGTGATGTTGACATTACGTTCACTTTTGCCCCCGTATCCAGCTTCACAGAGAAGGACTTGTTGTTCACAGTAATGAGCACAGATGGATCGGGGAGGCGAGATCGGCTGTGGAGGAGAGTGTAAACACTTGCATCTCCCATGGAATAGCTGAGCTCAGAGCTGGGGGCAGTGTCGACAGAGGACTGAGAATCCATCTCACTATCAACTTGCTGAAGGTTGTTTAGGATTTGTCTAGGAGCTGAGGGCACTTTCCCACGGGACTGGTAGGCAGCTGCAAAATGGTTCATTTTCCTGCAGAAATTGCAAGTCTTTCCGAGGGCTGGGCACTGTGATTCAGTAGGATGCACATAATTACAGTTTGGACACTTCTGAGATCGCGGGACCCGAGATGTACGAACGGGCCGCGGTGGAGGGCGAAAGTTGTCCTGCATGCGTCGTTGTCCAGCAACACCAGTCAGATTTATGGCTCGGCTGTCAGATCCCCTCTGCCCATGCGGAGGGGTAACCGCTTCAGCGATGCGGCACGCATGCATTGCTTGAGTCAGGGTTAGGTCAGGCCATTGCAGCAGGTCGGCACGTAGTTTCTGGTCAAGCATGCCAGTGACGAGAATGTCCCTGGTGAGCTGGTCACGCATGGTTTCAAAACGGCACCGCTGAGCAAGGTAGCGCAGGTCAGTGATGAAACACTCGACAGGTTCGTCCGGCTGTTGCTTACGTGAGAAAAACCTGGCCCGCTCCAGTATACGGTTGGAGGGCAGGTCGCATATCTCCGCAAACTTGCGCAAAAGACATACGGGTCATCGGCAGATTCAGCTGGCTCGACCGGCTGGCCGTTGTCATCCAGGACTGCTGGTTCGTAGACGAAAGCCTGAGCTCTCTTCATTGCGTCGGGACCGGCCAGGTTGAGCAGGAGTGAGGCTTTGACCGCGGCTGGGTCGTTCCGGTGCTCAATATTGACGAAGTGAGTGTAGTCCATCACAAAAGTCGACCATCGCTCCGCAATGTCAGCGTCAAAGACAAGGGGAGATGGCTTTCGGCATGAGGATGCCATATCAAAGGAAGCCCAACACTGGGCACTAACGGGGACAAAATAAAAGAAAACCGGTAAACGGGAGACGCGAGTTTAACTTTCTGACACCATGTAAAGGAGTAATAGCTGATACACTGTAACCTTTACAAGGAGTTTAATATAGCACATGGCACACACGTCCCAGCACTGACTGCATCCAGCCTTCAGGCGTACTGGGACCTAGTGGGAGGAACAAAGGGAGGATACTACAGTTATACTAATATGATGGGGCGTTGTTAGTGGTGATGAGATAGCTACATTATAGGTTGCATGCATAAACCATCTACAAGGAGCTTAAGGTAAAAAGAACCCCTGGGAAGTAATGACCATCTATCTATCTATATTCATCTCTATATAAATATAATATTAATAAAACTCTCATCTTGACCATTTCCGTTCTGTGTTTTTTTCAAATGTGCGCAAAAACGGTACCCAATATCGCTAGGTTGTTTTCGCCACTTTACTCATCGTTCTCCTCTGCTCCAAGCACACCATGTTTTGTTCCGATCGGTGGAAGATTACAAAAGTTATGAAGCTTTAAGAAATTGTGAGATCAGCAGATTGGTCTTCTTGCCGGGGCCGGGAACTGGTAAGCACACACCCCATGTGATTCTGGAGGTCCCCTACACCACCCCCCCACACAATCCCCCCCCCCCACCCCCACATCCCCCTCCCCCCAACCCCCTCCCTCTCACCTCCCATCCCCCCACCACCCTCCCCACACCCCCCCTCCCCCACACACACCCTCCCCCACACACACCCCCTCCCCCACCGTAAATGAAAAACATTCAAATTAAGGATCATTCTAAATATATTTAATATAAATAATGATCAATAATTTAAAACACTATTAACATTTATGACAGAAATTGACATTGTTGCAGGAAATCAACTTTGAATTGAGATTACATCGAGGTTGTTAGTGTTGCACAGCGCGGGGTAGCTGACCTCCAGAATCACATCGCTGCTTCTCCGTGGACACGGAACCAGTAGAGGCAAGTGTATTCTGGATGGCCCCAGTTGTTATGCACCCGCAGTTCAATTAGTTTGACTGCTGCAGCAGCTTTATTCTACAAAGCAAAAAAAAAATGACGACAGATCAGGGAACCTATGCTTCAGTATGAAAGTACTGCAGGCAGGAGAGAAGATGGATTAGCTTCAAACCAGACTTAAAACATCCTATTGATCATGGATTTCAGAACATTCAATTCAATTACATACAGCATTGATAACAAGCATTTTATCATGGAAAAGGTCGATGCTTTAGAGGTGAGAAGAACATGGATCTGAAATGAAAGCAGGAAATACTGGGAGCAACAGCTTTACTGCATGTAGCATCGTGGATGGGGAGAGAACAAGCTTACTTACACAGGCTTGCTTTGTGGCAACTGACAAATTGTGAATAAAGTGGCCATGAAAAATAAACTTCTATTCTGGAAAGATAAAATGCTGGAGTAATTCAGTGGGTCGGCAGCATTCCTGGACCTGCCTGACCTGCTGAGTTACTCCAGCATGTTGTGTCTTTCCTCAGTAAACCAGCATCTGCAGGTTCTTGTTTCTACAATCTTTTTTATCATGCCAATAAAGTTTTTTAATTGAATTGACAGAGAGAGACACAGAGAGACAGTGTACGCACACACTAATTGACATTAACTGACACTAAGAAATTAATATTGAATTGCTAAACTTGCTATTGTGTTGTACTGCTTACAGCTGCAAGAACGTGTGGCAATCAATAAAGGGCTATATGCCTATTGCGAGTTTATGTACAGGGACATATCTATCCATGCACTGTATACTTGTATTTATACTTATGCATCTTAAATATGTATGTCATGTTTTATACTTTGGCAATATAACAATGTATTTTTTTATCATGCCAATAAAGTTTTAAAATTGAAAAAGAAAAGAAGAAAAAAAAATTAGACAGAGAGCGAGACAGAGAGAGACAGAGAGAGAAACAGAGAGAGAGAGAGAGAGGCCATTCGGCCCGCACGTTGGTGCTGCCTCACAGCGACGGGGACACTGGTTTAGATCCGGACTCTGGGCGCTGTCTGTACAGAGTCTTTTTCTCCCCACTAGCAAGGTATTGATCTCACTCTTGCTGCTGAACAGACCGAGCACCAGCACCAAGTGCTTGCTCCGCCACCTCTCTCGCTTGACAGTGGGTCTCCACAGGGTCCACGGCTGAAGCCTCCGAAGCCGTGTGTGTGTGTGTGTGCATGTGTGTGTGAGAGTATGCGCACGCGGACGCCAATAAATTGTGTCCCCCCCACGCTTTGATAGTGATTTCCGTGCCTGGGTCAGATCTTACAGCCAAGACCCATGAGCATTACTGAAGGGGGCTGCAAATCTGTTCAGTTGAGAAGGAATCAGCTGCCAGCAAGTTTTCGGGAAGGGGGTTGGACAGGAATCTACAATAGGGCCCTCATTGTAAGTCTTAGCTGATCAGTGGCGCAGGAACAAGAATGATTGGGGTTAGATCTTGGGGATCAAGAGGCCAGTACAGGGCCGACCTTAGGTTCCAACCTGTGTTGCAATGTGAAGGTAGAAAGAAATTGTGGAGAACAATACATCCTGAATGAAGGAGCTCGGGGAAATTAGCATTAGTAAACAAGAAAGCATTGGGGGAAATAAAGTAACTAAAGATGATAAATCCCCATGGCTGGACAAACTGCATCTTAATATTTTGAAGGATGGCTTTAGCAACAGTGGTTGTCATCTTTCAAAATTCCATAAATTGTAGAACTTTTCCCACAAAACAGAAAGTAGCAAATTCCAGGAAGGAGGGAGATCAAAAAAATGGGAAGTTACAGATCAATCCGCATTTTAGAGTAATGGAAAATAGTGCAATCTATTAATACAGAAGTAGTAACATGATGCTTAACATAAATAGGCTGGGTAGAGTCAAGGTTGATTTTCAATGACAAATGTTTGACAAATCCATTCAAGTTGTTTTTAAAGGTTTAACTAGCAGGTGTAAGATGGTGTGTATTTAGACTTTCAGAAAGTGTCCAACTAAGTCCCATTAATAATTTGGACGAAGGGATCAAAATGTATAGAAGTTTGCTAACCAAAGCAGAGTGGCTGAACAGGATTAGGAGAGGCTTCTTTGGATGAATGCTCATTCATTTCAACAGGTGAAATGAATGAGCAGGGACATGTAGATGAAATATCATGCAGAAAAATGGTTGGAAGAAACACAAACAAGTTTGTTGTTTATGACGCAGTATCCTGGGCATGATCAACTTGGTCGAACGTCTGTGGCAATGCCCCAAACGAAGAAAGAATGACAACACCCTGCAAAGACCAATGCGGAGACCACATCAGATGCACAACGGGGACAATCAACGGGTCCCTTGAAGGCAGACACAGGTGAAATTATTATGGGCAACAAGGAAATGGCAGAAGAGTTGAATAGGTACTTTGGATCTGTCTTCACTAAGGAAGACACAAAGAATCTCCCAGATGTACTATAAGGGGGTAGAGGAACTGAAAAACATTTTCATTAGGCGAGAAATAGTATTGGGTAGGCTAATGGGACTGAAGGATGATAAATCCCCTGGGCCTGATGGTCTGCATCCCAGGGTCCGCAGGGAGGTGGCTCTAGAAATAGTGGATGCATTGGTGATCATTTTCCAAAGTTCAACAGATTCAGGATCAGTTCCTGTGGATTGGAGGATAGCTAATGTTATCCCACTTTTCAAGAAAGGAGCGAGAGAGAAAACGGGGAATTACAGACCAGTTAGCCTGACTTCAGTGGTGGGAAAGGTGCGGGAGTCAATTATTAAAGAGGTAATAATGGGGCATTTGGATAGCAGTAAAAGGATTAGTCCAAGTCAACATGGATTTATGAAAGAGAAAACATGCTTGACTAATCTTCTGGAATTTTTTGAGGATGTGACAAGTAAAATGGATGAAGGGGTGCCAGTGGATGTAGTGTATCTAGACTTTCAGAAAGCCTTTGATAAGGTCCCGCACGGGAGACTGGTGACTAAAATTAGAGCACATGGTATTGGGGTAGGGTGTTGCCATGGATAGAAAATTGGTTGGCAGACCGTAAGCAAAGAGTAGGAGTGAACGGGTCCTTTTCAGAATGGCAGCAGTGGTGAGTGGAGTGCCGCAAGGCTCGGTGTTGGGGCCGCAACTGTTTACCATATATATTAATGATTTGGAAGAGGGAATTACGAGCAACACTAGCAAGTTTGCGGATGACACAAAGCTGGGTGGCAGTGTGAACTGTGAAGAGGATGTTAGGAGGTTGCAGGGTGACCTGGACAGGTTGAGTGAGTGGGCAGATGCAATATAATATAGATAAATGTGAGGTTATCCACTTTGGGGGCAAAAACAAGGTGGCAGATTATTATCTCAATGGGGTTAGGTTACGTAAGGGGGAGGTGCAGCGAGACCTGGGCGTCCTTGTACACCGGTCACTGAAAGTTGGCTTACAGGTACAGCAGGCAGTGAAGAAAGCTAATGGAATGTTGGCCTTCATAACAAGAGGATTTCAGTATAGGAGTAAAGAGGTTCTTCTGCAGTTGTATAGGGCTCTGGTGAGACCACATCTGGAGTATTGTGTACAGTTTTGGTATCCTAATTTCAGAAGGACATCCTTGTGATTGAGGCAGTGCAGCGTAGGTTCACGAGATTGATCCCTGGGATGGTGGGACTGTCATACGAGGAATGTTTGAAAAGACTAGATAAATGTGAGGTGATCCACTTTGGGGGCAAATACAAGGGGGCAGATTATTATCTCAATGGGGTTAGGTTAAGTAAGGGGGAGGTGCACTGGAGTTTAGAAGGATGAGGGGGATCTTATAGAAACATAAAATCATAAAAGGACAGGACTAGCTAGATGCAATGTTGGGCGAGTCCAGAACCAGGGGCCACAGTCTTAGAATAAAGGGGAGGTCATTTAAGACTGAGGTGAGATAAAACTTTTTCACCCAGAGAGTTGTGAATTTATGGAATTCCCTGCCACAGAGGGCAGTGGAGGCGAAGTCACTGAATGGATTTAAGAGAGAGTTAGACAGAGCTCTAGGGGCTAGTGGAGTCAAGGGATATGGGGAGAAGGCAGGCACGGGTTATTGATAGTGGACGATCAGCCATGATCCGAATGGCCTCCTCCTGCACCTATTTTCTAATCACAGTAAATACTGCAGTTTCCAGAGTAAAAGGGATATCAAGACACTGCATGAAAACAGCACGGTGCCAGAATTTCAAGCTTTAGTTGCCTTCACTGGAGTTCATCCCCATCACTCACTGGTGGCTCCTGGATCATGTGATTGGTCTTTGCCACCTTGATCTCCATTACAGGAATGAATCAGCTTGGCATTCTATAAAGCCTTTGCCTGAAGCAAATATGTTTTAAGTGAGAAAAGGGTGTCACGGAGGCGCAGCGGTAGAGTTGCTGCCTTACAACTCTGGGTTCAGAGTTTGTACATTCTCCCCGTGAATTTTCTCCGAGATCTTCGGTTTCCTTCCACACCAAATACAGGTTTGTAGGTTAATTGGCTTGATATACTTGTAAATTGTCCCTTGTGTGTGACTTGTGAGTCTGTGAAATTCTCTGCCTCAGAGGGCAGTTCTCTGGAAACTTTCGAGAGCTAGATAGAGTCAGTGGATATGGGGAGAAGGCAGGTACGGGGTACTGATTGTGGATGACCAGCCATGATCACATTGACTGGCGGTGCTGGCTTGAAGGGCCGAATGGCCTCCTCCTGCACCTATTGTCTATTGATAGTGTGAGTGTGCGGGGATCGCTGGTCGGTGAGGACGAAGGGCCTGTTTCAGCACTGTATTTCTAAGCTAAACTAAAACATGGGTGAAGTCAGCACCAAAACTCAGAATCACAGTTCAAACACCACTGAGCTAGCTGGCAAATATTGGCACATTAACAGTTACTAAATTGCAAAGTATATTTTTGTAAAAGATAGATAAATATTTGAGGCAAAGGAAAATAAAAGCTTGCAGGAAAAGGCCAAGGTTATAGGATTGTTCCAGCAAAGAATCAATGATCCTTTATTCACTTCCATACCTGCACCTCAAACGTCTGGATTGAAACCCCTTCCTCGTTGTACGTGTACTGTCCCAATAGGATCCCTTCGGCTTGGTTTTCATCATCCAAGCCCTGTGAACAAGTAGCAATTAACCATATAACCATATAACAATTACAGCACGGAAACAGGCCATCTCGGCCCTACAATTCCGTGCCGAACAACTTTTTTCCCTTAGTCCCACCTGCCTGCACTCATACCATAACCCTCCATTCCCTTCTCATCCATATGCCTATCCAATTTATTTTTAAATGATACCAACGAACCTGCCGCCACCACTTCCACTGGAAGCTCATTCCACACCGCTACCACTCTCTGAGTAAAGAATCTAGGACCAGAGGCCATAGCCTCAGAATTAAAGGGTGTACCTTTAGAAATGAGGTGAGGAGGAACTTCATTGCCACAGAGGAGGCCAAGTCAGTGGATATTTTTAAGGCAGAGATAGACCAATTCTTGAATAGAACAGATGCCAAGGGTTATTTTGGGAACAGGGATGGGTTGTTGGGGTGGGGGTTGCTATGGCAGGAATCTGCAGTCTCGATCACTCAATGTTTTCTCCCAATTTACCTCAACCCTGCACAATGAGAAAACGTGCTACAATTTTCCAGCAGAGCCCATTGCTGCTTTTGGTTCATGGTGTGACAATTATTAAGTTAATGCAGAGAACAGGAGTTACTGAGACATGTTTAACACACTGCCCCCAACACAGATACTCTCACACCATTTACAAAGTATCAGGACAAGTACCTGAACCAGCAGGACCTCTGTATCGGGCAGTGTGATCAAATGCAACACAAAAATGCTTCCTCTGATTTCCTCTAAATCTTTCTTTGTTTTAAAACCTCAACCCTCTGGACTTAGGCACCTCTGTAAGCTACAGGCAAATGGGATAAGTTGTACAGGGATGGTTGACGTGGACGTGTTGGGCACAAAGGGCCTGTTTCTGTGCTATATGACTCCATAAGTGGATTTTAAAAATCTGAACTCAATTGATGATTTGACAAACATACTGGCAATCTACATCCAGGTGATGGGGAGCAGAAAGCGTCAGAGTTTGGTTAAAGCAGATGGAAGGAGCCCACTTTTCCTTAAGGAAGGATATTTTGCTATGGAGGGAACACATCAAAAGTGCAGCAGATTAATTGTAGGGATGGCAGGGGTGACGTATGAAGAGCAATCTGGTCAATATTCACTGGAGTTTGGAAGGAATGATAATTTTATAGAAACTTACAAAATTTAGAAGTTCTAACAGGACTGGAAAGATTAGAGGTAAGATGTTCCTGATGCTGGGGAGTTTCAGGACCAGGATCACAGTGCGAGGATAAGGCAAGGTCATGTAGAACTCAGAGGGGGAGAAATCTCTTCATCCAGAGTGGTGAACCAGAGGAATTCTCTATCATGGAAGGCAATTGAAATCAGATAGTTGAATATACTCATGAGTTAAATATTGTTCTTGTAGCTAGAGGGACCAAGAGGTATGGGGAGAAAGGTATGGGGAGTCCCCCAACTGGGGACTCAATTTGGATGATCAGCCATGATCACACTGAGGGGTTAAGTGGGCTTGAAGGGCCACATTGCTCACTCCTGTTCATATTTTCCATGTTTCTATTCCATATCCCACAACTGTGGTACTGAACAAGCACGCATGGTGGGCCAATACATGATGTTTTTGACATATACATCAATACCTTGCATTCTTCTGACTGGGAAGAACTGTTATGCAGACAGATTATGTCTCACATAAAACTGGGGAAAGCAGAAGACACACACTTGTTGTGGTTCCCCCAGCAGCAAATCTTGAAGTTGTGGACCTATAGGGTCCCTGTACCTTTCTGCCTCTAGGAGAGTATTCGAAGGTGACTGCTTTCAAGACAGAAGGGAGCAGCAGTACAAGGATTATATACCTGAATGACAGCTCTGGGTGAGTGAGATTGGTACCATAGTGGAATGCCAAACAGACTAAGAATAGTCTTGGTCTCTAACGTCTCTGTGCAGTGCGTGTGGATCACACTGCCACCTAACAAGAGAAAACAGAATCATTATCATATCACTGAATGGACAAAGTTAATCACGAATCCTTCAAGAAATATGCAGGTTTGCAGAGAACTGCAAAACTCTGGCAGAGGGATTGGAAGGTTTTTGCTTGAGTGCTGACCACTAAGAAGAATTTTCCAATTTGTCCAAGAACTCAACACATCCAGCACAACTGCAGAAATAATTTAATGTTACAATCGCAATTGTTTAAGTAAACTTGAAAGCTAATTTTCATACAATATCCAACAGGTTGGAGCACAGAATCCAGCTGAAACTTTAAAAGCACAACTGAATGGCCACCAGGTTTCAGTGGTTGGATAAGTAACCTCCCAAATCTCAACCATTTACTTGCTCTCATCATTTTTCCATTCAATACAACTATAATAAACAAGGAGCTGTTTTTGCAAAAAATTAAGTACATGAGAAAGATTTCTGCAACATAAAATGGAAGCAAAACTTCTACCCGCTGACCAAGATATAAAAATATTGTTATTTGTGGGCAGTTGGCTGGGAACATGTGCAACCAATGACTGCTGTCTGCATATGTTCTTTTTCTCAATTATATAAAGCCATATAGCATTACATCTGATCTAGTTTAGAGACCAACCAGAAAGGACAATTTATATTGTAGAACATATATTTTTCATAGATTGTAGAACATTTATTTACATCGCAGAAACAGGCCATTTTGTCCCAGTGTCTGCACCGACCATGATGTCAGCCTAACTCATCCCATCTGAATGGACATGGTCTGCATCCCTCTACTCCCTGTCTGTACATGTATCTGTCCAAATGCCTTTTAAAGATTACTATTGTATCTGCTTCCACCACCTCCCCTGACAGCACACCTGCAGCTGTGCAAGAAAAACTTGCCTCACACATCTCCTTTAAACATCTCTCCCTCTCACCTTAACTCTATGCCCTCTCGTATTTGATATTTCCACCCTGGGGAAAAGACTGCCTACTCCATCTATATATCTCTCATAATTTTATATACTTTTATCTGGTCTCATCTCAGCCTCTGACCCTCCGGCAAAAACATTCAGTTTGTCCAACCTCCCCTTATAGCTAATATTCTATTGTAGCATTCTGTCTAATCCAGGCAGTATCCTGGTCATTCTGCAGATGGCTGAAACCTAAAGTAGATCTTCAGCTTTCTACACAATTCCAATTAAGTCCAATGTTAGCTTGAGAAGACCCAAGCTTCTATCCACATTTCAAACCATGAGCTTGTCTTCTTTTCTTGCACTTCTACAGGTGTTTAAGATTTCATTTGTCTGCCACTAGTTGCATCTCCACCGATCCAGCTGGTATCGACATTCATCTCAAATGTCTCCTGGTCTCCAATCTATCTATTTTGTTCTCACTTTCTCTGCAACGTAAACTTTGCTTCAAGGAATAAAACTGGCTAACCAACAGAAGAGGGGAGCAATTAAATCAGGGCAGCACAGTGACGGATCGGTAGACCTCCTGCCTGACAGCACCAGAGACTTGTGTTTGATCCTAACTACAGGTTGCTGTCTGTACGGAGTGTGTACATTCTCCCTGTGACTGCATGGGTTTTCTCCGGGTGCTCTGGTATCCTCCCACACTCCAAAGATATCCAGGTTTGTAGGTTAATTGTAAGTTGTAAAATTGGCCAGAGGGCAGAATAAGACCCACCTTTTCTTCACACGCATTAAATGACCTGGAGTTCCAGATTTGCAGATGATACTGTGAACTGGGGATATTCATGGAATTGGAGGCAAATACAGAATTGGGTTTGAACAGGCTGGTTACAGCTGTAATTCAAATGTGAAATATTTCATTTTGGGAGGAAGAATAAGGCAATGCAAACTAATTCTAGTTAGGGCACAATTCTAAAAGGAATGAAGAAACAACAGTGTCTCTGGAATGGGTGACGTTTCGGGTCGAGACGCTTCATCAGACCTTCACATCCCTCTTACACACGTGGGTGATATATGTGCCTAGTTTACTGAAAGAGGAAGTTTAGGATGTTGTTTAAAAACGCCTGTACTTTATAAATAACGGCTCAGGGTACAAGAACAAAGTGATGGGGAACTTTATAAAACTTTGTAAAACACAGGCTTGGCCACAGCTGGAGTGGTGCATCCAGTCCTGGCTGCCTTGCCCTCAGAAAGGCACGAAGCTTCGGAGAGAGTGCACAAGATATTAACCAATGTGTTTGCAGGGATGGTGGAGCAGTGGACAGAATGAAGATGGCCAATGGTACCCCAGGGCAAGGCCATCCCATCGATGGCTCGGCCTTTAAATGAGTTGTGGCTGGCGCAACATCAAGCAGTTACAAGTTAAATTAACATTCAGCAGTGTGAACTTCAGCAGCTCTGGGGAAACCTGTACTGTGAACATAGATTTGTACTTGCCTATTCAGGACATATCGCCCAGTGTGAAAGAGCACCCCATTCCTTGGGAGCAAGTCAAACATTACTAAAGTGCCAGCCCACACAACACGCTTTCAGTCTGTTACATTCACAGTTTTACTTGGCCCGGGCTTTTGTCTGATACTTACCAGCAAATTCCAGTGCATAATCCACCAATCCAACCCTGTCAGCGCTGTAGTTTCAGGGCTTGCTCCACAATGCTTTCCACTTCCTACCAAAGGAAAAAATAACAATAATGTGGGATAAGAAGGGGGCAGTAGCGTGCAATAGAGTGCAGAGCCCACGCACATACTGAAACCAGACGGGCAATGTCCCTTTAACAGTTCCCACAAAATGATCCCTCTTATCCATTCCCATAATCTGGAATTAGCAAGGTGTAATAAAAGTGAGCAATGGAGAGGCCAAGTATACTGCATAGAAGGCGGCAGGATTATGTGATCAGGTCAATAATTATTACAGTACATTGACATGGATAGGACAGGTTTGGAGGGATATGGGGCAAACGCAGGCAGGTGGGACTGGTGCAGCTGGGACATGTTGGCCGGTGTAGACTTGTGCAATGTTCCATTCAGTTTGACATTGCCTTACTACCTGTCCTTCACAGAAAGGTTCCTGAAGAAAACTACCTTTGACCACAAGTGATCAGCGTAGAATGAGCCACAGGCACTGTGGGAGAAGGACTCGATGGATCCCATCAGATGACTCCCCAAGCAGACAGAGGAACTCGCCAACAGTAATGTGAGGAGACCTCCCAGTCAGGCCCTGCTGGCTCTGTCAGCAAAGCACCCCACTGCACGCTGCCATTGAGATGGTCGTGGTGTGGACAACATTCACCTCCTTATGCACTGGGTGTTTGACAGGAAGGTCAGAAGAAGAATACAAGGGCTCTTGTCATGGTTCATCCTGAGCAGTTGTGCATCAGTGATCTGTGAGCTGTTCACAGGGACGCACAACAAGATAAATGTCAACTGCTGCTGGAAGATCATTATCTCAGCGGAAGACTCACTTTTGTCTGCCCAAAAATTGATCTTCCCGCATAAGATGTGGGTAAATGAATTGCTGCCGAATGGCACATTCCAGGGTACAGTACAGTACAAGCTCAGTATAGTCACCGCAAAGGCTGTGGTGGAGTGACCTTGGTCTAAGGTCCGGCCACCACTAGTCACTGAGGGACTCTTTGACACTTCATGGGAGCACTGTTTAAGAATGTGGTGTTCATTGACACATTGCAAGCAAAATTGCTGAATTGATGGAACGTAGAGCAAGACATGCCCCAATTTCATTAACTGTATATCTATATAATTAAAAGTCTCATCTTGACCACTTGCTGCTTGCACTGCATATTGATTTTAGAAAAAATGCTACCACTTACGGTTGTGATTTTTGGCCATCTTACTCAGAGTCCCCCTCCGCTGCGCAGGACAAGAGGATTTTTCCTATTTATGGTAGGAAACTGCTTTTGAATTTGGTGGCCTTGTACCGTGCTTGAAATGGTATGAAACTGCTTTTGAATTTGGTGACCTTGCACCCTGCTTGAAATCGTAGGAAACTGCATTTGAATTTGGTGACCTTGCTCCCTCTTGAAATGGTCGGAAACTGCATTTGAATTTGGTGGCCAGCACTCTGCTTGAAATGGAATTTCAAGGAATAGCCTTGAGTCAACTGCCAGCCCACCAGCCGTGAGTGAGTGAGCTGCCAGCACACCAGGCTTGAGTGACTAAGCTGCCAGCCCAAGAATCCATTCAGCCCACAATGTCCATACTAGCCCTCTGGAAACCAGTCACTTCAGCCCACAACACCCATACTAGCACTCCAAAAAGCCCCCCCCCCCCCACCACTGGCCACTAATATTGGAATTGGTGGAGAGGTGGAATATTGCGTTGGGGGACCAGCCCTCCCGTGTGAACATGGGACCGAACGGTTCCACCTTGTCGAGTATTATGAATAAATGACTTTTCTGAAATACAATAATGTGTTCCAGAGTTAGAGCCACTGACTGCTTGTATGTTTGTACCTTAATAATCCCTGCTCTGACAGCTGCCGAGTGTGCCTCCATTGCCGGACCAGGATAAAGTGAAGCATCTGAGAGGATCTTCTTCTCCAAGCCAGCGAGGAGGGCCTCGAGTTCCTTGCGATGCACCAGCTGTGCTGTCAGTGGTTCCCCTGTGCTGGCTTGTGATGAATCGAAGAGCAGCTTGTGGACAAGTGGGGGCAACGCCGTCTCCTTCTAAACACACAAGAGCTGGATAGTCAGTGCTCCTCCTTGTAAACATTGAAATCAATACAAAGCAGTATCTTTGTCATCGTAAAAAAACATTATTTCGTGACCCCACCACTCGCCACATCTTCCCATCTCCCCCAATATCTGCCTTCCGCAAAGACCACTCCCTCCATAACTCCCTTGTCAATTCTTCCCTTCCCTCCCGTACCACCCCCTCCCCGGGCACTTTCCCTTGCAACCGCAAGAAATGCAACACTTGTCCCTTTACCTCCCCCCTCGACTCCATTCAAGGACCCAAGCAGTCGTTCCAGGTGCGACAGAGGTTTACCTGCATCTCCTCCAACCTCATCTATTGCATCCGCTGCTCTAGATGTCAGCAGATCTATATCGGTGAGAACAAGCGGAGGTTGGGCGATCATTTCGCCGAACACCTCCGCTCGGTCCGCAATAACCAACCTGCCCTCCCGGTGGCTCTGTACTTCAACTCCCCCTCCCACTCCGTATCCGACCTCTCGGTCCTGGGTCTCCTCCATGGCCAGAGCGAGCAACACCGGAAATAGGAGGAACAGCACCTCATATTCCGCTTGGGGAGTCTGCATCCTGGGGGCATGAACATTGAATTCTCCCAATTTTGTTAGTCTTTGCTGTCTCCTCCCCTTCCTCAGCCCTCCTGCTGTCTCCTCCCATCCCCCAGCCTTCGGGCTCCTCCTCCTTTTTCCTTTCTTCTTCCCACCCCCGATCAGTCAGAAGAAGGGTTTCGGCCCGAAACGTTGCCTATTTCCTTCGCTCCATAGAAGCTGCTGCACCCGCTGAGTTTCTTCAGCTTCTTTGTGTACCTATTATTTTACAATTGTTGATCCTTTGTCGAGGGAGACAAGGCAAAGGAATATATTATAGCTGAAAGGATAGTGAACCGTGGTGGAGAACAGAAAGATCTTGGAGAGCTTGTTGTGTAGGAAGGAAATGCAGATGCTGGTTTACACTGAAGATAGACACTAAATGCTGGAGTTACTCAGCGGACCAGGCAGCATCTAATGCTCCAGAGATCCCTGTCAATCCCGCTGAGTTACTCCAGCATTTTGTGTCTATCTTTGGAGAGCTTGTTGGTGGATCTTTGAAGGTAGTGGGACAGTCATCTTGGAACTGTGGAAAACGTTAGCTCAGCCGTACCTGTAACATTGTGTGGATTCTGGTTGCCTCCCTACAGGATTGATGGGAGTGCACTAGAGAGATACAAGAAAGGTTTACGACATTGGCAGGACTGCAGAAGAAAGGTTGCGAGGAGAGAGTCGCCAGGAACTGCAGCAGGTAGATTGTTTGAGTGGTTATAATATTATAGAAAAAAGACAAAATGCTGGAGTAACTCAGCAGGACAGGCAGCATCTCTGGAGACAAGGAATGGATCATGTTTCGGATTGAGACCCTTCTTCAGATGTCTCGACACAAAATGTCATCTATTCCACCCCCCCAGAGATGCTGCCTGTCTCGCTGATGTCTATCTGCGGTATAAACCAGCATCTGCAATTCCTTCCTACACATAAGGTTAAGCTATTCTGACTGGTCCATTCAGAGTAAACAAGGTAACTATCTTTCCTACACAAAGTTGGAAATGTAATTCAATTGGCACAAGGGTTTGATGCAATTAGTACATTGGGCCAAGGGTTCACTGCATGAATGGTTGTTGGAAGCAGAACTCACATTTACTGGGCACCTGGACCAGCAGTAGAAGAGGCTGTGAGCGAGATTCACCTGGCCTCCCAGCTTGTAAAACAGAAGCTGGGAACTATAGGTCAATTGACAGGTACATGGATAGGACAGGTTTGGAGGGATATGGACCAAACGCAGGCAGGTGGGACCAGTGTAGCTGGGACATGTTGGCAGGTGTGGGCGAGTTGGGCCGAAGGGTCTGTTTCCACACTGTATCACTCTATGATTCTAATTCATCCAGCACTCATAGTTCGCAAGAGGAAATAACTAATCATTTGGTAAGCTGAATCTAATCAAATGTAGCCGACATGGTTTATTGAAAATCATGTGTGACAAAACTTGGCAGGATGTGATAGGGAGTTGATAAGGGAAACGTGTAAATGTAGTAGGAAGGAACTGGAAATGCTGGTTTAAACCAAAGATAGACACAATAAGCTGGAGTAACTTAGCGGCTCAGATAGCATCTCTGGAGAAAAGGACTTTTCTATTTGTTTTCTCCAGAGATGCTGTCTGACCCGCTGAGTTACTCCAGCGTTTAGTGTCTATCTCCTGTAAATGTAGTGTGTATTTAGATCTCCAAAAGGTATTTGCCACATATGAGGCTGCTGCAAAAAAATGAAGAGCCCAAGATATTGGAGGAAGTGTGCTAACATGGACTGAAAGGTGGCAGTCATATAGAAAAATAAGTTAGAATAAATGCCTGAAAACTGCAGATGAAATAAATCTGAAAAACAAAATGCTGGGAGCACTTGGGTCAGGCTGCATCTGTAGCCAGAGAAACAGAATTCATGTTTCAAGTCAAAGACCCTTCGTCAGAACTGGGGAGTTGACAAAAGAAACTTGTAAAGCTGCACAGGTGGGTGGATGGCTCTGATAGTGTAAAACCAGGTGACCATGGGGATAAGCTGCACACAAAGTTATCTGGTCAAGGAGTGAATAGGAGCGGTTAGGTGATAAGAAAAATAGACAAAAGATCATAGCAGTTGCAAAATGCAGAGCAAGAAGACATGTCTAGGAAGGAACGGCAGATGCTGGTTTAAACTGAAGATAGACAACGGGACAGGCTGCATCTCTGGAGAGAAGGAATGGGTGACGTTTCCGGTGGAGACGCTTTTCAGACAAGACATGTCTGGCAGGTCAGCATGGACATGCCCGCCACTTTTGGATAGAGATTTTAAAAACAAGCTAACCCAATTGTCACAAATGGACAACTGATACTAACAGAGGAATCAAGTTACCCAAGATGATCAAATTCAGTTCAAGTCCAGAGGACTGCCATGAGTCCAAATGGAAGGTGAGATGCCATTCCTCAAGATTGCTTTGAGCCTCATTGCAACAATGCAGGGAGTCACAGACTGTTCGGTCACTCCCACGTCCAAGAGTCAGAATGAGATAGCAGGCAGCTCAGCAGTGCCCCAGGGATCGAACACAGGTCCTCCGCAAAGTAGAAACCCAACGTCTGTTTGGTTTCTCCAATGTAGAGGAGGCCACGTCGTGAACTCAGGGAAAGGAGCAGAGGGGGAAAACAAGCGACAGTGAGAGAAAGGGAAGAACGCAGTAGAGAGGGAGGGGGAGTGGGAGTTGAGTGTTAAAGAAGGGGAGGGAAGAGGGCAAGATACTTTCCACACTTTCCTCTTCACCTCAATCTCTTTGATCATCAAAGCAGAAGAAGTGGTAAGTTTTGGCCTTTTACAGATAAATAAAAAATTATTTGGGAAAACTTACATCAGTCATACTTTTAAGTCTGCTTTCCAAAGCTTGCATGCTGGAGTCCATGTCCTTCTGTGCCGCTCGTGCAGCCTGCAGCTCCAGCCGTGTCTGGCTGAGCTGCTCCTCCAGCAGTGCCAGTGTAGTCAGTAGCTGCTTCTGTTCATCTGTCAACCTAGAATAATAATAATCAATATAATTTTATTAGCCAAGGATGTACAAGGAACTTGCAAGGATAAAAACATGATATACAGTAGACAATTAAAAATAAAATATTATAATTTAAACATGTGGAAATAAAGTACCAGAGTAAACAGAGGCTACAGATTTTTGGCTGTTGAGTAGAGCTTGTGGAAAAATACTGTTTTTATGTCTGGCTGTGGCCCAGACAAAATCTGTCCTATACAGGACAAAGCAAGCCATGAGAGTGCAGGAGCAGAGGCAGCACGGTGGTGCAGCAGTAGAGCTACGGCCTTACAGCGCCAGAGACCCGGGTTCAATCCTGTAAGGGTGATTGTTGGTCTGCACGGACTCGGTGGGCTGAAAGGCGTGTTTCCACGCTGTACCTCTAAACTAAAGACGATGTTGACCTGTTGCACGCAGCAACCGACGAAGCCCCCCCCCCCAGGGTCTGCTGCTACTCCACTCCTGGCTGGAAACGCACAGCATCAGTGTTATACTACTCATAGCTCAGCCACAGGCAAACCTGCTGCCGTGCCACAACCCCAGGGGAATCTTGATGCATCAGCAGATACTGTGGCCTACAACATCAACACCAAAACATTTGTGGCGTGACGTGGCGTGATGACGTATGACGCACGGTGTTTTTTCAAGTGTCACATTTTTTTTATCGCCGCTGTATTTTGAAATGTTCAAAATCTTTTGGCGACACTGATATGACGCCGGCAGTCACCGAACAAAATTGCCAAGTGGGACAGGCCCTTAAATGAGTTATTTATCTCTATCGTTGTGAGCAGTTGATGCAGACTGGAAACTGCCGCAGCTCAGCTCTGCACCTTTCCACAGCTGATTCCATTTCCTTCACCTTCTGCAACAACATCTTGGAATAGAAATTAAAAACAAAGTTTATTTGCAAGTTTGGAGGCTTTTTAATTCTACTCGCAGCTACTTATGTCACAACATACACGTCAAAGTTACAAATATGTAATGCAGAAAAGTCACTTTTCCATACCATATTTCCTTATGACATAGGCCATTTCAGCCCATCAAATCATTGCCAGCTCTCAGAGAATCCCAGTCCTCCATAAATTTTCCTTGAAACTAGTTCCTCACGAATTCCCGTCAATTGCCCGCAGAATTCACCATTCAAGTTAAAGCAAACTTCACTGAACTGTAGCAGCTTAACAGCCAAAGGATGGGAAATGCAGGGAATTCTCTGCCCAAGTGGCTACGGAGACCAGTCCTTGAGACCAATTCAACAGCGAGGTGACTGGCCTTAATATTACGTAATTTAGAGTATGGCGTTAACATAGAAACATAGAAACATAGAAAGTAGGTGCGAGAGTAGACCACCAGGTCCGTCGAGCCCGCACCGCCATTCGCTCATGGCTGAACACTAAACAGACACACTTACCCACAAACAGTAGACACAAGACACAGAACACAAGACACTACCCTCCCCTTTATACCGCTATCACCCCTCTCCACCCCAAGAACCTCGTGATCTCCTGGGGGAGGCAAAAAAACGGATAAAAACCCAGGTCCAATTCGGGAAAAAAATCCGGGAAATTCCTCTCCGACCCCAATCCAGGCGATCGACACTTGTCCAGGAGATCACTCAGGTCTTACTATACTAACCATACCTAGGTCCATATCCCTGCCCTCTACCCGTAGCCCCTTATCCCCTTGGCAGCTAAAAAACCATCTATTTTAATCTTAAATATATTTAAAGTTTCTGCTTCCACTGCTCCCTGGGGCAGTGAATTCCATAAATTAACCACCCTCTGGGTGAAGAAGTTCTTCCTCATCTCAGTTTTAAAAGAGCCCCCCCTTATTCTGCAACTATGTCCCCTAGTTCTAGTTTCCCCGATCATTGGGAACATCCTCGGTGCATCCACCCGATCAAGGCCCCTCACGATCTTATATGTTTCAATGAGATCGCCTCTCATTCTTCTAAACTCCAAAGAGTAGAGTTCCAGCCTACTTAGCCTTTCCTCATATGTCAATCCCCTCATTGCAGGAATTAATCTTGTAAACCTTCACTGCACTGCCTCCAGGGCTAGTACATCCTTTCTTAAGTATGGACCCCAGAACTGTACACAGTATTCCAAATGTGGTCTCACTAATACTGTGTACAGCTGCAGCAAGACCTCCGTGTTTTTATACTCAATCCCCCTAGCAATAAAGGCCAAAACTCCATTGGCCTTCCTGATTGCTTGCTGCACCTGCATACTAACTTTTAGTGATTCATGTACTAATACCCCTAGATCCCTTTGCGTTGCATTACAACGCAGCTCCTCCTCATTTAGAAAATAACTTGCCCTATCATTTTTTTTCCCAAAGTGAATGACTTCACATTTATTAGTATTAAATTTCATCTGCCAAGTTGTTGCCCACTCACCTAGCTTATCTATATCCTTTTGCAGACTCTTCCTATCCTCCTCATCCCCTACTTTTCCTCCCATTTTTGTATCGTCCGCAAATTTTGATATATTACACTTGGTTCCCTCCTCCAAATCATTTATATAAATTGTGAACAACTGGGGTCCCAGCACCGACCCTTGCGGAACCCCGCTAGTTACCGGTTGCCATCCCGAGTATGAACCATTTATCCCCACTCTCTGCTTCCTATTTGTTAGCCAATCCTCTACCCATGCTAATATATTACCCCCAATCCCATAATTTTTTATTTTTAGCAATAGTCTCTTATGTGGCACCTTGTCAAAAGCCTTTTGGCAGTCCAAGTATACCACATCCACCGGTTCCCCTTTATCCACCCGGTTTGTTACTTCCTCAAAGAATTCGAGCAGATTCGTTAAACAGGACTTCCCCTTCACAAAACCATGCTGGTTCTGTCCGATGAAGTCATGTTTATCCAAGTGCCCCGTTAGTGTTTCTTTAATAATTGTCTCTAACATTTTACCCACCACCGATGTTAGACTAACCGGTCTATAGTTACCCGCCTTCTGTTTACTTCCTTTTTTAAATATAGGTGTTACATTGGCCATTTTCCAATCCACTGGGACCGTTCCTGCCTCCAGGGAGTTTTGGAAAATTATCACCAATGCATCCACAATCCCCACCGCTATCTCCCTCAAGACCCTTGGATGTAATCCATCAGGCCCAGGGGATTTATCCTCCTTCAGTCTCATTAATTTCCCTAATACCACCTCCTTGGTGATCTTAATAGTATTTAGCTCCTCCATTCCTACCGCCCCGTTTATCCAGCGTTGGAATATTTTTTGTGTCTTCTATGGTGAAGACTGATACAAAATACTCGTTTAATGCCTTTGCCATTTCCATGTTCCCCACCAACAACTCTCCAGTCTCACCCTCCAATGGACCAACGTTCACCTTAGCCACCCTTTTTCTTTTTATATAGCTATAAAAACTCTTACTATTAGTTTTTATGTTGTTCGCTAAATTCCTTTCATAGTCTATTTTCCCCGTCTTAATTAATCTCTTAGTTATTTTTTGCTGACCTTTAAATGCTTCCCAATCCTCTACCCTCCCACTATCTCTGGCTACCTTATATGCCCTTGCCTTCAGCCGAATACTATCCTTTATAGTTTTATTGAGCCATGGCTGACTGTTCTTACCCTTACCCCTTTTTTTCTTCATAGGAATAAATTTTTCTTGAAGGTTATACAGTATACCCTTAAACGTACACCACTGCTCATGTACCGTCTTATTCTTGAGTCTGCTATCCCAGTCAACTTTGATCAGCTCAGTCCTCATACCTTCATAATCCCCCTTATTTAGACTAAGCACCCTAGCCTGAGTTTCAACCTGCTCCCCTTCTATTTGAATATGGAATTCGACCATATTGTGGTCACTTGTTCCCAACGAGTCCCTAACTATGACATTTTTAATTAATCCTGCTTCATTACACAGGACCAGATCCAAGATTGCCTCCCCCCTTGTCGGTTCGGTGACATACTGTTCTAGGAACCCGTCTCTAATACATTCTATAAACTCTTCCTCTAGTCTACCCTGCCCAGTTTGGTTTGCCCAATTAATATGAAAATTGAAGTCCCCCATGATTACAGCAGTTCCCTTTTTACATGCGTCGACTATTTGCAGATTTATGTTCTGACTAACAGCGTCACAGCTATTTGGAGGTCTATAAATTACACCCACTAGTGTTTTTTTTTCCCCTTATTATTCTCTATCTGTACCCAAGCTGTTTCACTATCCTGATCCTTCATGTGCTGAGATAAATGGTCTGACTGAGAGGTAGAGCAGCTGAGGGGCAGCATGGTGGTGCAGCGGTAGAGCTGCTGCCTCACAGCACCAGAGCCCCAGGTTCGATCCCGACTACGGGTGCTCTCTGAGTTTTTACATTCTCCCCGTGAGCTCCGTGGACTTTCTCCAGGTGCTCCGGCTTCCACCCACACTCCAAAGACGTACAGGTTTGTTAGCTAAATCTATATAATTAAAACTCTGATCTTGACCACTTCCTGTTGCACTGCATATTGATTTAAGAAAAAACGCTACCACTTACGGCTGTGATATTTGGCCATCTTACTCAGAGTCCCCATCTGCTGTGCAGGGCCAGAGGATTTTTCCCATCGATTAAAAATAAAAGGCTTATTAATGTTTAAAAAATGTTGAGATTCTCTCTCTTGTCCCTCACACCATGAAGGCCACACCCCTTCCTCAGGGACTATAAAACCGGCAAGTGTAGAGGTGCCTCGGTTCTCTGCAAGATGTTGGGGAGCGACAGGTCACACCTCAGTCTGAGCTGTGAATAACACTGAACACATGTCTACTAAACTGTGAATGGTTTTACAGACCTATCAGTGCCATTAATGTGATTTGAAAATGTAGTTTGAAAATGCAGAAGTATGTTTTGGTTTGAAGACGCTAAAGCTTCGAGCCAGCACCGCCATTCATTGTGATCATGGCTGATCGTCCCCTATCAATAACCCGTACCTGCCTTCTCCCCATATCCCTTGACTCCACTAGCCCCTAGAGCTCTATATAACTCTCTCTTAAATCCATCCAGTGACTTGGCTTCCACTGCCCTCTGTGACAGGGAATTCCATAAATTCACAACTCTCTGGGTGAAAATGTTTTTTCTCACCTCAGTCTCAAATGACCTCCCCTTTATTCTAAGACTGTGGCCCATGGTTCTGGACTCGCCCAACATTGGGAACATTTTTCCTGCATCTAGCTTGCCAGTCCTTTTATAATTTTATATGTATCTATAAGATACCCCTTCATCCTTCTAAACTCCAGTGACTACAAGCCTAGTCTTTTCAACCTTTCCTCATATGACAGTCCCGCCATCCCAGGGATCAATCTTGTGAACCTACGCTGCACTGCCTCAATCACAAGGATGTCCTTCCTCAAATTAGGAGACCAAAACTGTACACAATCCACCGGATGTGGTCTCATCAGAGCCCTATACAACTGCAGGAGAACCTCTTTACTCCTATACTGAAATCCTCTTGTTATGAAGGCCAACATTCCATTAGCTTTCTTCACTGCCTGCTGTACCTGTAAGCCAACTTTCAGTGACCGGTGTACAAGGATGCCCAGGTCTCGCTGCACCTCCCCCTTAATTAACCTGACCCCATTGAGATAATAATCTGCCCCCTATTATATTTCAGAGATACAGCGTGGAAACTAGGCCCTTCTGCTCACCAAGTCCATGCCGACCAGCGAACCCCACACAGTAACACTACCCCACACAGGCTAGGGTCAATTTACACATATACCAAGCCAATTAATCTACAAACCCCTACGTCTTTGGAGTGTGGGAGGAAACCAAATATCTCAGAGACAACCCACGTGGTCACGGGGGAGAACGTACAAACTCCATACAGACAGCGCCTGTAGTCGGGATGGAACCCGGGTCTCTGGCAGTGTAAGGCAGCAACTCTACCGCTGTGCCACCTTTCACAGAAATATACACGGCAGAGCTTAGTTTCAGAGCACTGTTCCCTCCAGCTCACCATTGCCCTGGCTTCCTGGCATCTGATGACGGGGCAGAGCATTTTGTGGGCAGCAATCATCAAAAATGGGCATCATCAGAAGGGATGGGAGAGTAACCACACACACAGCAAGTCTCTGGATACAGCACGTGGCAGGCCAATTGTCTGATTAATAGAACGATCATCAACTGTGATGTGGAGACGATGTTTCCACTAGTGGGAGAGTCTAGGACCCGAGGTCATAGCCTCGGAATTAAAAAACGTTCCTTTAGGAAGGAGATAAGGAGGTATTTCTTCAGTCAGAGGGGGGTGAATTTGTGGAATTCATTGCCACAGAAGGCTGTGGAGGCCGTCAATGGATATTATTAAGGCAGAGATAGGTAGATTCTTGATTGGTACGGGTGTAAGGAGTTATGGGGAGGAAATGGGGTTCAGAGAAAGAGATAGATCAGCCATGATTGAATGGCGAAGTAGACTTGATGGGCCGAATGGCCTAATTCTTCTCAAATCACTTATGAACTAATGAAACTGGGGTACTGTCCAATTCACCTCCACCCCATTGCGCACATTGGACAGTCTCTGGAACTGATGCACTACAATGCTGAGAACTATATTCTGTACTCTGTATCTTCCCCTTTGCTCAACATATTGAACTTGATTTGGCTTGATTG
Organism: Amblyraja radiata; assembly: GCF_010909765.2. Lineage (NCBI taxonomy): Eukaryota > Metazoa > Chordata > Chondrichthyes > Rajiformes > Rajidae > Amblyraja > Amblyraja radiata. The sequence goes on along the minus strand of NC_045972.1, from coordinate 2,419,860 downwards.
TATTGATGAATATTTTGTATCTGATTTGATTGGATAGCTTACAAAACAAAGCTTTTCACTGTACGCCAGCACATGTAACAATACTAAAGTGAAACCTGAGGTACAGAAAGGATCCAGGAGCCTTGGCCCATCGAGTCCATGCTGACCATCAATCTCCCTTTTATACTAGTTCTATGTTCATTAGTTCATATGTTCAAGGAGCAGAATTGCCATTCGGCCCATCATTTACTACACCATTGAATCATGGCTGATCTATCTTTCCCCATCAGATCCATTCTCCCGCCTTCTCCCCATAACCCCAAAGCGACCTCATTTTCACATCCACTCCCTTACACACTAGGGACAATTTACAGAGGCCAATAAAGCTACAAATCCACACGTCTTTGGGACTAGTTATAACTAGCTGTATCAAGTGTCTAACACATGGCTGCCTGCGCCCGCTGCCTGAACGGAAGATAGTCACAAATGTTTGAACAATCACCAATCCCCCTGCCCCTCGCTCTTCCCCCACTGGCCAGTAAACCCATTCCATTTCCATCATTTCTCCACTTTCTTTGAGAAGTTTCACCGGATCTGCTTCCTTCTGTGTTTCAGAGCAAATGTGACCAAAAACCAAGAAACCCAGAGGCAGCGCTGGTTGTTTCCTATCACTTGAGAGTTTAGGTACAGTGTGGAAACAAGCCTTCGACCCAACGAGTCCACACCGACCAGCAATCCCCGCACATTAACTCTACCCTACACACACTAGGGACAATTTTACATTTATACAAAGCCAATTAACCAACAAGTATGTATGTCTTTGGAGCTTGGGAGGAAACGGAAGATCTTGGAGAAAACCCACGAGGTCTCGAGGAGAACATACAAACTCTGTAAATACAGCACCTGTAGTCGGGATCGAACCCTGGTCTCTGACGCTGCAAGCGCTGTAAGGCAGCAACTCTATACTGCGCCACCGTGCCACCCTTTTAAACCTGCTCCGTCAACACAGTGACCTTGTCGTCCTTACTCATGACTTCTCCTCACTCACTATTTGCGATTTTACACGTCTCCCCCAACCCCTCCTACTCAACCCCACCGGCCTGTCCACATGGCTTGTGTAGGAAGGAACTGCAGATGCTGCTTTACACCAAAGATGGACACAAAATGCTGGAGAAACTCAGCGGGACAGGCATCATCACTGGAGCGAAGGAATGGGTGACGTTTCCTGTCAAGATCCTTCTTCAGACTGATGTCAGGGGAGTGGGAGATATCCTTATCTATACACTTATAGATTTCCTTGCCTTTACACTTCCTTATCTATGTACCGCCCACTCCCCTGATATCTGTCTGAAAAGCGTCTAAACCAGAAACGTCACCCATTCCTTCTCTCCAGAGATGCTGCCTGTCCTGTTGACTTACTCCAGCATTTTGTGTCTATCTAAGACAATACAGAGACCAGACAATCCAACTGGAACCAAGTGGAGCTTTACAGCCCCCACCTGACTGTGAGCCCATAAACAAGGCTTCCTCAACAGTCTAAAGGGCCTGTCCCACTTACGCTATTTTTTTCGGCGACTGCCGGCACCCGTCATAGTCGCAGCAGGTCGCCAAAAATGTTCAACACGGTGAAGATCCAGCGGCGACCAGGAAAAGGTACGACTCTTTGGACGACTATTCACGACCATACAGGCGTCACGTGTCGACAGGTCTGGAGCCATGGGAGGGAGAGGCTGAGGCTGCGGTCTGGGGGAGGTTCTTGCCCCAGGTCCCGCTCCTCACCCTGCCCACGGGCTCGGAGCAACAGCCCCCGGACACCACACCGGTTCGAACCCCAGCCCAGGGCCCGGAGCCGCACTCAGGGCCCAGACAGTGTCTGTGTCCGCTGCCCAGTGACCAAAGCCCGGGCCCGGCTACAGCCCCGAGGCTCGGCCCACACCAGGCATCTTCCTTCACCTTCCCTCTCTTTCCCCTCTCCACCTCCCTCAATCACCTCTCCCTCCCTCAGTCACTCCCTACCTCCCTCCATAACCCCTCTCCCTGCCTGCCTGCTTCCCCCACTCCTCACCTCTACCCTATCCCACCCCACACGATGTTTAATGTCAATGAGATTCGGATTCCCTGTGTGACGTTATTGTGAATGAAAACGGGAGAATTAGAATGAAACAGATTTTGTTTAGAATTTGATGTCAATGAGATTCGGGATTCCATCGTGATGTCATTGACAGGCAGGGCAAGTGGAAGCGGCTTTAAAAGTAGTTTTTGTAAAGTTACAAATGGCAATAACTTGTACAATACGTCTTTAAAGTAGCGGTTGGTTCATTCAGCGGTGCGGCGCCCCTGGGCTCTGACAGCGCTGCCGTGGGTCGGTGTTTAAGGGGAGGCAGTCAAGGGGGTGAGGCTGGGAGATGCCCCCGTCCGCAGGGCCCCCGGCGCTGGGAGGAGCGGTCACCTGTGCGGGGCCAGGGACCGACACGACAGACAGACAGACAGACTCACCGAGTGATGGTCCCTGCGGGGTCCGAGCAGCAGAAGCTTCGCCGCGGCGCCGGGAACAAGGAGCGGGAACGTGGCCACTTCACCCACTCCCCTTCTGGTCGCCACCCATCCCCGCCGCTCCTAGAGTATAATATAGTATAGTAGATGATGGTAGGGTAGAGTATAGCTGAGCTGAGCAGAGCAGACACCAGACACGACTTCCTCCAACGCCGTCTGTCTGTGTCTGTGTCTATGTCCCGCCCCCGGTGCCGCTGCCCATTGTCTGCATCATTCAAAATGCTACATTCTAGAGTGTTAGTTTGTGTCGCGGCTCCACCCCACCGGGGGGTGGGGACAGGAACCGTGACAACTGCGGCACTACCACCCCCACGTTCCAACCAGCACCACCCTCCCTGATACCCACCTCCACACAATAGCCTCACTGACTACAAAGATGAAATAGTGACACATTTGGATAGCAGTAGCAGGATCGGTCAGAGTTCTTTGAGGATGTAACTAGGAAAATAGACAAGGGAGAGCCAGTGGATGGAGTGTACCTGGACTTTCAGAAAGCATTTGATAAGGTCCCACATAGGAGATTAGTGGGCAAAATTAGAGCACATGGTATTGGGGGTAGGGTACTGACATGGATAGAAAATTGGTTGGCAGTCAGGAAACAAAGAGTAGGGATAACTAGTGGGATACCGCAAGGCTCGGTGCTGGGACCGCAGCTATTTAATATATGCATTAATGATTCAGATGAAGGGATTAAAAGTAACATTAGCAAATTTACAGATGACAGAAAGCTGGGTGGCAGTGTGAACTGTGAGAGGATGCTATGAGAATGCAGGGTGGAGTTGGACAGGTTGGGTGAGTGGGCAGATACATGGCAGATGCAGTTTAATGTGGATAAATGAGAGGTTCTCCACTTTGGTAGCAAAAACAGAAAGGAAGATTATTATCTAAATGGTGTCAAGTTGGGAAAAGGGGAAGTACGACAAGACCTGGGCGTCCTTCTTCATCAGTCACTGAAAGTAAGTATGTAGGTAGAGCAGGCAGTGAAGAAAGCAAATGGCATGATAGCCTTCATAACCCACCCCCGCAGACAGATGAGTTGCCAATACACAGCCAACAGCGCAATGCGGCAGATGCTCCCACCCCCCACCCACCCGTTCCTAAACATGTGGGCAAGAGTTTTGTCGGGGGCAGGTCCACATTGAAGAAGCAATCACTCCCTGCGGCTGCTCATGTGAAGGTGCTAAATTCACCCCTGCCCCCATCAGAGAGTCAGTCAGTCATACCTTAGCGGTGTGGCGCTTGCTGTGGTTCATCACCTCGATTGTAGCGACTTCATTCGCAGAGCCGGTAATTGTGATTTTGAACAATTTGCTAAAGAATTATTTATTATACATTTCTCATTCCTGGAAGATTCAGTTGCATTTTTGGTTTGAAATGCAAGCTGTACCTCCCCCTTTTCATTTAAAATATCAATTGCTGAAATCAATAAAAGAAAACTCATTTTTAATTCCATTGCACACACACAACCCTAATATTCGACACTCATTTGTATCAGTTACAATGAGATAGGTTGGGAGAATGGGATTGCACCCTTAACTTGGCAGGGTCCATTGTGTCGTCTGATAATGGCGTCAACCGTAAAACTCAGAGTACAAAGTGAGTGGAAAAGGAATGAACTATCTGAGGCCCTGTGCAGACAGAGCCTGCATCTCACAAATACAGGCAAGCCAGCCGCTCCAATGAAACACAGCCACTGAACGGTTGTAATGACTAGAGGTGTGAATGGATGCACCTCATCCTTCAGCTACAAACGCTGGCAAGCACACCGTTGTTGCTTTTAGACTACTTTGTGACTGGATTATTTTCTCTCTCTTTGTAAATACTTTATTTCTATCAACATTTTGAAAGTCCAACACTTCCAGTTTACAGCTAAATTCAACCCAAACTTTGTATCAAACTACAATGAATAATTGTGGATGTGTAAGCAGGAGGCTTCTCAGAGCAACTTGTAAGGTCACGCAGGTCATGGGGAGAACGTACAACTCAGTACGGACAAGCACCTGTAGTCAGGATGGAACTCGGGTCCCTGGCTCTGTGAGGCAGCAACTACCGCTGTGCCAGTGCGCCGCTCCTATTAAAAGACAACTTTCACAAAACGTTGCTCACCTGGCCTTGTCTTTTCCCTCCATCAGCCAGATGCTGGCTCTCCTCTTCAGCAGTAAACTTGGCTTACAATACCCAAATCCTAAGAGAGGTGAAAGACAACAGGGAAATTATCATCAAAGCAGCAGATAAGGGGAAGAACAGTTGTCATGGACAAACAACAATACTTATTCGAGGCACACAGACTATGAAGTAAAACAGAGCACTACACTATGTTGACAAAGCCCATCTATAAGGAAAGACTAATGGAAATTGAAGACATTTTACAATGCCTCAAAAAATCATGTGCATTTATATGTTTAGTTTAGAGATAGACAATAGACAATGTGTGCAGGAGTAGGCCATTCGGCCCTTCGAGCCGCCATTAAATACGATCATGGACACCCAGCTTTGTGTCATCTGCAAATTTGCTAATGCTACTTTTAATCCCTTCATCTAAATCATTCATCTATATTGTAAATACCTGCGGTCCCAGCACCAAGCCTTGCGGTACCCCACGTCACTGCCTGCCATTCTGAAAGGGAACCTTTTATCCCGTCTTTGTTTCCTGTCTGCCAAACAATTTTCTATCCACGTCAGTAACCTACCCCCAAAACCATGTGCTCTCATTTTGCCCACTATTCTCTTATTTGGGACCTTATCAAATGCTTTCTGAAAGTCCAGGTACACTACATCAACTGGCTCTCCCTTGTCCATTTTCCTAGTTACATCCCCAAAAAATTCCAGAAGATTAGTTAAGAATGATTTCCCCTTCGTAAACCCATGTTGACTTGGACCGATCCTGTTACTGCTATCCAAATGTGCCGCTATTTCATCTTTTATAATTGACTCCAGCATCTTCTCCACCACCGATGTCAGGCTAACTGGTCAATAATTCCCTATTTTCTCTCTCCTGCCTTTCTTAAAAAGTGGGATAACATTAGCTACCCTCCAATCCACAGGAACTGATCCGGAATCTATAGAACATTGTAAAATGATCAACAATGCATCCACAATTTCTAGAGCCACTTCCTTAAGTACCCTGGGATGCCGACCATCAGGCCCTGGAGATTTATCACCCCTCAGTCCCATCAGTCTATTCATTTCCTGCCTGATGTGAATTTCCTTCAGTTCCTCCGTTACCCTAGATTCTCTGGCCACTAGTACATCAGGAGACTGTTTGTGATTTCCTTAGTGAAGACAGATCCAAAGTACCTGTTCAACTCGTCTGCCATTTCCTTGTTCCTCATAATAAATTCACCTGTTTCAGTCTACAAGGGTCCAACTTTGGTCTTAACTAATGTTTTCCTCTTCACATACCTAAAGAAGCTTTTACTATCCTCCTTTATATTCTTGGCAAGCTTACCTTCGTACCTCATTTTTTCTCCCCGTATTGCCTTTTTAGTTATCTTCTGTTGCTCTATAAAGGTGTCCCAATCCTCTGGCTTCCTGCTCATCTTTGCTATGTTATACTCCTTCTCTCTTATTTTTATACTGTCCCTGACTTCCCTTGTCAGCCACGGTCGCCCCTTACTCCCCTTGCAATCTTTCTTCTTCTTTGGAATTAAGTGATCCTGCACCTTCTGTATTATTCCCAGAAATACCTGCCATTGTTGTTCCACTGTCATCCCTGCTGGGGTATCTTTCCAGTCAACTTTGGCCAGCTCCGCCCTCATAGCTCCATAGTCCCCTTTGTTCAATTGTAATACTGACACTTCCGATTTTTCCTTCCCCCTCTCAAATTGGAGATTAAAACTTATTATATTATGGCTCGAATTTCCTGATCAAATCCAGTTCATTATACATACAATACAATACAATTGAATTTCCTGATCAAATCCAGTTCATTATACAGTGCGAAACAGGCCAGCGCCAACCTGAAATCCCAGCATACTAACACAATCCTACACACACAAGGGGCAATTAACATTTATACCAAGCCAATTAGCCTCCAAACCTGTACGTCTTTAGAGTGTGGGAGGAAACCGGAACCTCCTGGAGTAAACCCAAGCAGGTCACAGAGAGAACGTACAAACTCCACATCGTCAGAAACCATTATAATACCCGAGAATAATTTACATATCAATGTAAATGTGACAATAAAAGACCTTTGAACCACGGGTGTAAAAATTCTACCATCTCCCCAAAATACACAAACACCCGGACAGGTGGACAGAACCTGGGGAAATACGTCCAGGAAGGCCCACTGTGTGTGACTGTGGAAGTGAATCCTATCAGGTAGCAGAATACATCAACTCCCTTCTTAATCCACTGGCACAGCAGCACCTCTACTTCAGACCACGTCACACTCCCTGACTGTGCCACCTGATGTTGTACATTTACATGGACATCCAAGGCCCATCCACAAACAGAACAGACAGGAACATACTCAAACAGTTAAACATAACAAACAGTTAAACATATCTCAGAGCAAAATGCTGACCCTGAAAAATTAGACGAGGCTTTGGTCTAGAAGTGGCCCCGGCGATCAATGTCTTTTCACAGAGAACTGGATGACATTTGGGAATGTCACATTCAGAAACAGAGTCAGAGGAATTAATTCACATATTTCACATACACCACCAAGGTGAAAACCACCACAAACAAAACATTGACTTTCTGGAGTTTCCCTAAACTTGCCGGTTCTCTTTCCCTGATGAAGCTGCAGACAAATCAAAACTGGAAGATTGTTGTTGCCCAGTCATGGACACCACTGGATTGAATTGGCATTAGAGAATGGTGGACATCCCCTTTTAAAATAGTTAAAGATAAATTTAAATACTTAGGAATCTATGTAACTAAGACATATACCTCTTTATTTAAACTAAATTTCCCACCCTTACTGAATAAACTACATAAGAATATTCAATACTGGAAAACACTCCCCATTTCTATGCTTGGGAGAATTAATGCTATAGAAATGATTTTTTTACCGCAACTGCTGTACCTACTTCAATTAATTCCGATATATATCCCAAAAACTTTTTTCAAAAAAGTCGATTCCATTGTTACAAGTTTTGTCTGGGATTATAAGAATCATAGAATAAGTAAAAAACATTTATGTAAATCAAAGATATATGGAGGTCTGGCTTTGCCAAATTTCTTATTTTATTTTTGGGCAGTCCATATTAAAAACATGAATTTCTGGCTGGAAGAAATGGATCAACAACCAGATTGGCTAATGATGGAAAAGGAAAACTGTCTACCTTTTGAAATTGGACCGATCATATTTGCCCCCACAAAACTGCACAAAAAAACCTATAAAGAAAACCCCATAATACATAGTGGAATACGAATTTGGAAACAAATAAAAAAAGATTTAAAATTGAATAATAATATACCACTCTGCCTTCCCATTGTAAATAATCCTTTATTCAAATCATCCTTTATGGACAAAGGTTTCACACAATGGAAAAATTATGGAATAAAAATATAGGACATCTTTATGGGAAAGGTACTTTTCTTTCATTTCAAGAGTTACAACAGAATTATGGACTGCACTCAAATAATTTCTTCAGATATCTACAAATTAGAGATTATGTTAAATCTAATACACAAGTTTACAGGAATAGGGAATCAGAAATTCTTGATGAATGTCTGAACAAGCATCCAAATACTGAAAAACTAATAGCTTATATTTATAACACCCTACTAAATAACGAGGTACCACCGACCGAACCATATAGATACAAATGGGAAAATGAAATAGGTCATCCTATCACGAAAGATATGTGGGACGAAAGTTTACAACAAATACATCAATGTTCATTAAATGCCAGACATACTTTAATACAATTCAAGGTCTTACATAGACTACACTTTTCTAAAATAAAACTAAATAGAATCTTCCCACAAATCTCTCCTATTTGTGATAAATGTCTACATTTAGAGGCTAATTTAACACATACGTTTGCAAACTGTATAAAACTTAAACATTTCTGGACTGATATTTTTGAAATAACTTCAGAAATTATTAATACAAAACTGGAGCCAGACACAAAATTAATAATACTTGGAATATCAGAACAAAGCTTAACACTCACAACAAACCAAAGAAACTTCCTCAATTACAGTATAATAACCGGAAAAAAATTAATATTAAAATTTTGGAAAGGCCCTACAACCCCCACAATTAAAATGTGGATTACGGAAATGTCGGAGACCCTATACTTAGAAAGAATTAGACTTGTCTTAATGGACAAACAAGATCTTTTCCATAAAATTTGGGCTCCATTCATTAACTATCTGAAGGGATAGATTGGCACAGCACGAGGACCCAGCTGAAACTTGAACTCAGGAATAGATGAAAAGCTATACTTTATAACCTACGAACCTATCTCCATTGATGTATTACAGGTAACCCATTCCACCTCCCTTGTTTTTCTGTTGTGTTTTTTTTTTTTTGCTTTCTTTTTTATTTGTAACTTTCTACCCTCTCTTTTTCCCTCTTTCTATAAAAAATAAAAACACTACAAGCAGAGAATGGTGGGCACAGTGGTGTAGCTGGTTGAGCTGTTGCCCCACAGCGGCAGAGACTCGGTTTAATCCTGACCTCCAATGCTGTGTGTGGAGTTTGCACGTTCACCCTGTGACCACGTGTGTTTTCTCCGGGTGCTCCGGTTTTCTCCCACATTCCAAACACCTGCAGGTATGCGTGTTAATTGGCCTCTGTAAATTGCCCCTAGTGTGCAGGGAGTGGATGAGAAAGTGGGAACTAGTGTGAACGGGTGATAGATGGTCAGCGTGGACTCGGTGGCTGAAAGGGCTGTTTCTAATCTGTATCTCTGAACTAAAATGGTGACCACAAACAAACAGACACCCACAACCTTTTGCGCACAACCAGCCACCGTCTAAAACATACATTCAGAGGGACAGTAAAGACACAACTGATTCACTTCCACCACGTTTACACCACAGGTCTTCAACCAGTCCAACACTGTACTTCACTGCTCTTAAACAGAGGGTGACTCAGGAAGGAAGTTGAAATAAATCAAATCAGACAACTTGAAGAGGATAAAAAAACGTAACCGTCATTAGTAGAAACAAGGAACTTTAGATGCTGGTTTATACCAAAGATACAAAGCGCTGGAGTAACTCAGGTCAGGAAGCATCTCTGGAGAAAAAGGATGGGTAACGTTTCAGTCAGGATCATTCTGCGAGCCATCATTAATTGATTGCAAATCAGGATGAAGTAAAGCAAAACAAAATGCAGATTCAGGAATTCTGGCAAATCCAAAACTGTGAAATAGCTATTTGCCTGAGATGCTATCCACACCATTGAGTTTGGTCCATATCCCTCCAAACTTTTCCCATCCATGTACCTGTCTAACTGCATCTTAAATGTTGGGATAGTCCCCTCTGGCAGCTGTTTCCATACACTTTTGTGTGAAAAAGTTACCCTTCAGATTCCTATTAAATCATTTCCCCTTCACCTTAAGGATGAATCATCTTAATCTGGCAAATTTCCAAACAGGTTGTTTAAAGAATTAGTGAACATCATAATCAGTTATTTCCCAATCTTTAGGAAATGGATTTCCACCTTCTCCACCTGTGGCAATCCTGAAACAGCTGTGAATAGTTGTGTATGGTTCCAGTTTTTCATTCTTTGCTGGGACAACATGCTGGAGGAACTCAGCTCGACAGACACTGCATCTTATCCACATCCATCTGTTGCTCCCTCCCTGCCTCTCACCTGCTTTCTCTCAGCTTATGGAGAGCAGTTGTGGTCACCCTGAGTGGAGGGGAAGGGGAGAGTGGTGAGGGTGCGAGGTGGGGGGGAGAGAAGAGGAGGGTGTATGGGGAGGAGGGGAGAGTGGTGAAGGGGGGGTAAAGTGGGGGTGAGGGGGGTCATTCGGGTCACAACACACAACCCCCCCCCCCCCCCGGGTTCAGGGGCATTTCCGGCGGAAACGAAACGTCCGTCGACGACCCGCTCCCGCCCAAACATGGCGAGAAGTGACGTCGTGTCCCGTGGGAATGGCGCCGGTTGAAGGGTGAAGCCGGGCTGGACCCCGTCACGTGTCGGGGGAGCAGCTGTTGGGGGGGAGGGAGGCAGCTTCACTCTTGTAGAGGAGCCTCTATAATGTTTGATACAGGTAGTATCTTTGGGTAAGGGGACTCCGGTTGGCTCGAACGCCGCTCACGGAGTTTGGCTGTCGATTGAGTGCAGCTGCAGGGAGGGACCGCGCCGGTCCGGAGGCTGGGAGAGAGAGAGAGGAGACACTGAGTAGTAATAGTAGGGAGATATTGTATTGGGGTATCGGCCGACAGCCTGTATAGGTCCGGTAAACGGTGCTCTGGCAATATTCCCTGCTGTTACAAAATGACAGGCGAGAGTGGGTCTAGTGGTATGGAGGCCAGTGGAGGAGAGGATAATGAAGGAAATGTTGAGAAGGAATGGGAAACCGTGGGAACACGGGGTAGTCCCAGGAAGAGCAGCCGTAAAAGAAGGAAAAGCAATATTGGTGGATCGGAGAGTGAAGACAAGGAACCAGAAAAGGAAATGTCGTTAAATGTAGTGGTGAGGTTTGAAGGAGGAGTAAAGAAGATAGAGCCAATGAAGCTGACAAAAAATAATCAGAGCCCAGGTTGGGGAAGTAAAGTATGCAAGAGTGCTGGAAGATGCAAACATGCTAATAGGGTGCAACAGTGAGGCTCAAGTTGAAAAGGCAATGAAAATGAACAAGATTGACAAAATCAAAATAATCAAAGTAGTGAGAATGGGAGAACGGAGTGTAAAGGGGTTATCTATGGAATCCCTCTCAAAGTCAATATGAGTGAACTGGTTCAGGAACTCAGAAAGAGATGGGAACTAATTACGAATGCCAAAAGAATGACCAAAGGAGCAAAGAAAGAGGAAACTGAGTCAGTCCTGCTTGAATGCGCTGCCGTGGGTCGGTGTTTAAGGGGAGGCAGTCAAGGGGGTGAGGCTGGGAGATGCCCCCGTCCGCAGGGCCCCCGGCGCTGGGAGGAGCGGTCACCTGTGCGGGGCCAGGGACCGACACGACAGACAGACAGACTCACCGAGTGATGGTCCCTGCGGGGTCCGAGCAGCAGAAGCTTCGCCGCGGCGCCGGGAACAAGGAGCGGGAACGTGGCCACTTCACCCACTCCCCTTCTGGTCGCCACCCATCCCCGCCGCTCCTAGAGTATAATATAGTATAGTAGATGATGGTAGGGTAGAGTATAGCTGAGCTGAGCAGAGCAGACACCAGACACGACTTCCTCCAACGCCGTCTGTCTGTGTCTGTGTCTATGTCCCGCCCCCGGTGCCGCTGCCCATTGTCTGCATCATTCAAAATGCTACATTCTAGAGTGTTAGTTTGTGTCGCGGCTCCACCCCACCGGGGGGTGGGGACAGGAACCGTGACAACTGCGGCACTACCACCCCCACGTTCCAACCAGCACCACCCTCCCTGATACCCACCTCCACACAATAGCCTCACTGACTACAAAAGATGAAATAGTGACACATTTGGATAGCAGTAGCAGGATCGGTCAGAGTTCTTTGAGGATGTAACTAGGAAAATAGACAAGGGAGAGCCAGTGGATGGAGTGTACCTGGACTTTCAGAAAGCATTTGATAAGGTCCCACATAGGAGATTAGTGGGCAAAATTAGAGCACATGGTATTGGGGGTAGGGTACTGACATGGATAGAAAATTGGTTGGCAGTCAGGAAACAAAGAGTAGGGATAACTAGTGGGATACCGCAAGGCTCGGTGCTGGGACCGCAGCTATTTAATATATGCATTAATGATTCAGATGAAGGGATTAAAAGTAACATTAGCAAATTTACAGATGACAGAAAGCTGGGTGGCAGTGTGAACTGTGAGAGGATGCTATGAGAATGCAGGGTGGAGTTGGACAGGTTGGGTGAGTGGGCAGATACATGGCAGATGCAGTTTAATGTGGATAAATGAGAGGTTCTCCACTTTGGTAGCAAAAACAGAAAGGAAGATTATTATCTAAATGGTGTCAAGTTGGGAAAAGGGGAAGTACGACAAGACCTGGGCGTCCTTCTTCATCAGTCACTGAAAGTAAGTATGTAGGTAGAGCAGGCAGTGAAGAAAGCAAATGGCATGATAGCCTTCATAACCCACCCCCGCAGACAGATGAGTTGCCAATACACAGCCAACAGCGCAATGCGGCAGATGCTCCCACCCCCCACCCACCCGTTCCTAAAACATGTGGGCAAGAGTTTTGTCGGGGGCAGGTCCACATTGAAGAAGCAATCACTCCCTGCGGCTGCTCATGTGAAGGTGCTAAATTCACCCCTGCCCCCATCAGAGAGTCAGTCAGTCATACCTTAGCGGTGTGGCGCTTGCTGTGGTTCATCACCTCGATTGTAGCGACTTCATTCGCAGAGCCGGTAATTGTGATTTTGAACAATTTGCTAAAGAATTATTTATTATACATTTCTCATTCCTGGAAGATTCAGTTGCATTTTTGGTTTGAAATGCAAGCTGTACCTCCCCCTTTTCATTTAAAATATCAATTGCTGAAATCAATAAAAGAAAACTCATTTTTAATTCCATTGCACACACACAACCCTAATATTCGACACTCATTTGTATCAGTTACAATGAGATAGGTTGGGAGAATGGGATTGCACCCTTAACTTGGCAGGGTCCATTGTGTCGTCTGATAATGGCGTCAACCGTAAAACTCAGAGTACAAAGTGAGTGGAAAAGGAATGAACTATCTGAGGCCCTGTGCAGACAGAGCCTGCATCTCACAAATACAGGCAAGCCAGCCGCTCCAATGAAACACAGCCACTGAACGGTTGTAATGACTAGAGGTGTGAATGGATGCACCTCATCCTTCAGCTACAAACGCTGGCAAGCACACCGTTGTTGCTTTTAGACTACTTTGTGACTGGATTATTTTCTCTCTCTTTGTAAATACTTTATTTCTATCAACATTTTGAAAGTCCAACACTTCCAGTTTACAGCTAAATTCAACCCAAACTTTGTATCAAACTACAATGAATAATTGTGGATGTGTAAGCAGGAGGCTTCTCAGAGCAACTTGTAAGGTCACGCAGGTCATGGGGAGAACGTACAACTCAGTACGGACAAGCACCTGTAGTCAGGATGGAACTCGGGTCCCTGGCTCTGTGAGGCAGCAACTACCGCTGTGCCAGTGCGCCGCTCCTATTAAAAGACAACTTTCACAAAACGTTGCTCACCTGGCCTTGTCTTTTCCCTCCATCAGCCAGATGCTGGCTCTCCTCTTCAGCAGTAAACTTGGCTTACAATACCCAAATCCTAAGAGAGGTGAAAGACAACAGGGAAATTATCATCAAAGCAGCAGATAAGGGGAAGAACAGTTGTCATGGACAAACAACAATACTTATTCGAGGCACACAGACTATGAAGTAAAACAGAGCACTACACTATGTTGACAAAGCCCATCTATAAGGAAAGACTAATGGAAATTGAAGACATTTTACAATGCCTCAAAAAATCATGTGCATTTATATGTTTAGTTTAGAGATAGACAATAGACAATGTGTGTAGGAGTAGGCCATTCGGCCCTTCGAGCCGCCATTAAATACGATCATGGACACCCAGCTTTGTGTCATCTGCAAATTTGCTAATGCTACTTTTAATCCCTTCATCTAAATCATTCATCTATATTGTAAATACCTACGGTCCCAGCACCGAGCCTTGCGGTACCCCACGTCACTGCCTGCCATTCTGAAAGGGAACCTTTTATCCCGTCTTTGTTTCCTGTCTGCCAAACAATTTTCTATCCATGTCAGTAACCTACCCCCAAAACCATGTGCTCTCATTTTGCCCACTATTCTCTTATTTGGGACCTTATCAAATGCTTTCTGAAAGTCCAGGTACACTACATCAACTGGCTCTCCCTTGTCCATTTTCCTAGTTACATCCCCAAAAAATTCCAGAAGATTAGTTAAGAATGATTTCCCCTTCGTAAACCCATGTTGACTTGGACCGATCCTGTTACTGCTATCCAAATGTGCCGCTATTTCATCTTTTATAATTGACTCCAGCATCTTCTCCACCACCGATGTCAGGCTAACTGGTCAATAATTCCCTATTTTCTCTCTCCTGCCTTTCTTAAAAAGTGGGATAACATTAGCTACCCTCCAATCCACAGGAACTGATCCGGAATCTATAGAACATTGTAAAATGATCAACAATGCATCCACAATTTCTAGAGCCACTTCCTTAAGTACCCTGGGATGCCGACCATCAGGCCCTGGAGATTTATCACCCCTCAGTCCCATCAGTCTATTCATTTCCTGCCTGATGTGAATTTCCTTCAGTTCCTCCGTTACCCTAGATTCTCTGGCCACTAGTACATCAGGAGACTGTTTGTGATTTCCTTAGTGAAGACAGATCCAAAGTACCTGTTCAACTCGTCTGCCATTTCCTTGTTCCTCATAATAAATTCACCTGTTTCAGTCTACAAGGGTCCAACTTTGGTCTTAACTAATGTTTTCCTCTTCACATACCTAAAGAAGCTTTTACTATCCTCCTTTATATTCTTGGCAAGCTTACCTTCGTACCTCATTTTTTCTCCCCGTATTGCCTTTTTAGTTATCTTCTGTTGCTCTATAAAGGTGTCCCAATCCTCTGGCTTCCTGCTCATCTTTGCTATGTTATACTCCTTCTCTCTTATTTTTATACTGTCCCTGACTTCCCTTGTCAGCCACGGTCGCCCCTTACTCCCCTTGCAATCTTTCTTCTTCTTTGGAATTAAGTGATCCTGCACCTTCTGTATTATTCCCAGAAATACCTGCCATTGTTGTTCCACTGTCATCCCTGCTGGGGTATCTTTCCAGTCAACTTTGGCCAGCTCCGCCCTCATAGCTCCTTAGTCCCCTTTGTTCAATTGTAATACTGACACTTCCGATTTTTCCTTCCCCCTCTCAAATTGGAGATTAAAACTTATTATATTATGGCTCGAATTTCCTGATCAAATCCAGTTCATTATACATACAATACAATACAATTGAATTTCCTGATCAAATCCAGTTCATTATACAGTGCGAAACAGGCCAGCGCCAACCTGAAATCCCAGCATACTAACACAATCCTACACACACAAGGGGCAATTAACATTTATACCAAGCCAATTAGCCTCCAAACCTGTACGTCTTTAGAGTGTGGGAGGAAACCGGAACCTCCTGGAGTAAACCCAAGCAGGTCACAGAGAGAACGTACAAACTCCACATCGTCAGAAACCATTATAATACCCGAGAATAATTTACATATCAATGTAAATGTGACAATAAAAGACCTTTGAACCACGGGTGTAAAAATTCTACCATCTCCCCAAAATACACAAACACCCGGACAGGTGGACAGAACCTGGGGAAATACGTCCAGGAAGGCCCACTGTGTGTGACTGTGGAAGTGAATCCTATCAGGTAGCAGAATACATCAACTCCCTTCTTAATCCACTGGCACAGCAGCACCTCTACTTCAGACCACGTCACACTCCCTGACTGTGCCACCTGATGTTGTACACTTACATGGACATCCAAGGCCCGTCCACAAACAGAACAGACAGGAACATACAACAGTTAAACATATCTCAGAGCAAAATGCTGACCCTGAAAAATTAGACGAGGCTTTGGTCTAGAAGTGGCCCCGGCGATCAATGTCTTTTCACAGAGAACTGGATGACATTTGGGAATGTCACATTCAGAAACAGAGTCAGAGGAATTAATTCACATATTTCACATACACCACCAAGGTGAAAACCACCACAAACAAAACATTGACTTTCTGGAGTTTCCCTAAACTTGCCGGTTCTCTTTCCCTGATGAAGCTGCAGACAAATCAAAACTGGAAGATTGTTGTTGCCCAGTCATGGACACCACTGGATTGAATTGGCATTAGAGAATGGTGGACATCCCCTTTTAAAATAGTTAAAGATAAATTTAAATACTTAGGAATCTATGTAACTAAGACATATACCTCTTTATTTAAACTAAATTTCCCACCCTTACTGAATAAACTACATAAGAATATTCAATACTGGAAAACACTCCCCATTTCTATGCTTGGGAGAATTAATGCTATAGAAATGATTTTTTTACCGCAACTGCTGTACCTACTTCAATTAATTCCGATATATATCCCAAAAACTTTTTTCAAAAAAGTCGATTCCATTGTTACAAGTTTTGTCTGGGATTATAAGAATCATAGAATAAGTAAAAAACATTTATGTAAATCAAAGATATATGGAGGTCTGGCTTTGCCAAATTTCTTATTTTATTTTTGGGCAGTCCATATTAAAAACATGAATTTCTGGCTGGAAGAAATGGATCAACAACCAGATTGGCTAATGATGGAAAAGGAAAACTGTCTACCTTTTGAAATTGGACCGATCATATTTGCCCCCACAAAACTGCACAAAAAAACCTATAAAGAAAACCCCATAATACATAGTGGAATACGAATTTGGAAACAAATAAAAAAGATTTAAAATTGAATAATAATATACCACTCTGCCTTCCCATTGTAAATAATCCTTTATTCAAATCATCCTTTATGGACAAAGGTTTCACACAATGGAAAAATTATGGAATAAAAATATAGGACATCTTTATGGGAAAGGTACTTTTCTTTCATTTCAAGAGTTACAACAGAATTATGGACTGCACTCAAATAATTTCTTCAGATATCTACAAATTAGAGATTATGTTAAATCTAATACACAAGTTTACAGGAATAGGGAATCAGAAATTCTTGATGAATGTCTGAACAAGCATCCAAATACTGAAAAACTAATAGCTTATATTTATAACACCCTACTAAATAACGAGGTACCACCGACCGAACCATAAAGATACAAATGGGAAAATGAAATAGGTCATCCTATCACGAAAGATATGTGGGACGAAAGTTTACAACAAATACATCAATGTTCATTAAATGCCAGACATACTTTAATACAATTCAAGGTCTTACATAGACTACACTTTTCTAAAATAAAACTAAATAGAATCTTCCCACAAATCTCTCCTATTTGTGATAAATGTCTACATTTAGAGGCTAATTTAACACATACGTTTGCAAACTGTATAAAACTTAAACATTTCTGGACTGATATTTTTGAAATAACTTCAGAAATTATTAATACAAAACTGGAGCCAGACACAAAATTAATAATACTTGGAATATCAGAACAAAGCTTAACACTCACAACAAACCAAAGAAACTTCCTCAATTACAGTATAATAACCTGAAAAAAATTAATATTAAAATTTTGGAAAGGCCCTACAACCCCCACAATTAAAATGTGGATTACGGAAATGTCGGAGACCCTATACTTAGAAAGAATTAGACTTGTCTTAATGGACAAACAAGATCTTTTCCATAAAATTTGGGCTCCATTCATTAACTATCTGAAGGGATAGATTGGCACAGCACGAGGACCCAGCTGAAACTTGAACTCAGGAATAGATGAAAAGCTATACTTTATAACCTACGAACCTATCTCCATTGATGTATTACAGGTAACCCATTCCACCTCCCTTGTTTTTCTGTTGTGTTTTTTTTTTTTGCTTTCTTTTTTATTTGTAACTTTCTACCCTCTCTTTTTCCCTCTTTCTATAAAAAATAAAAACACTACAAGCAGAGAATGGTGGGCACAGTGGTGTAGCTGGTTGAGCTGTTGCCCCACAGCGGCAGAGACTCGGTTTAATCCTGACCTCCAATGCTGTGTGTGGAGTTTGCACGTTCACCCTGTGACCACGTGTGTTTTCTCCGGGTGCTCCGGTTTTCTCCCACATTCCAAACACCTGCAGGTATGCGTGTTAATTGGCCTCTGTAAATTGCCCCTAGTGTGCAGGGAGTGGATGAGAAAGTGGGAACTAGTGTGAACGGGTGATAGATGGTCAGCGTGGACTCGGTGGCTGAAAGGGCTGTTTCTAATCTGTATCTCTGAACTAAAATGGTGACCACAAACAAACAGACACCCACAACCTTTTGCGCACAACCAGCCACCGTCTAAAACATACATTCAGAGGGACAGTAAAGACACAACTGATTCACTTCCACCACGTTTACACCACAGGTCTTCAACCAGTCCAACACTGTACTTCACTGCTCTTAAACAGAGGGTGACTCAGGAAGGAAGTTGAAATAAATCAAATCAGACAACTTGAAGAGGATAAAAAAACGTAACCGTCATTAGTAGAAACAAGGAACTTTAGATGCTGGTTTATACCAAAGATACAAAGCGCTGGAGTAACTCAGGTCAGGAAGCATCTCTGGAGAAAAAGGATGGGTAACGTTTCAGTCAGGATCATTCTGCGAGCCATCATTAATTGATTGCAAATCAGGATGAAGTAAAGCAAAACAAAATGCAGATTCAGGAATTCTGGCAAATCCAAAACTGTGAAATAGCTATTTGCCTGAGATGCTATCCACACCATTGAGTTTGGTCCATATCCCTCCAAACTTTTCCCATCCATGTACCTGTCTAACTGCATCTTAAATGTTGGGATAGTCCCCTCTGGCAGCTGTTTCCATACACTTTTGTGTGAAAAAGTTACCCTTCAGATTCCTATTAAATCATTTCCCCTTCACCTTAAGGATGAATCATCTTAATCTGGCAAATTTCCAAACAGGTTGTTTAAAGAATTAGTGAACATCATAATCAGTTATTTCCCAATCTTTAGGAAATGGATTTCCACCTTCTCCACCTGTGGCAATCCTGAAACGGCTGTGAATAGCTGTGTATGGTTCCAGTTTTTCATTCTTTGCTGGGACAACATGCTGGAGGAACTCAGCTCGACAGACACTGCATCTTATCCACATCCACCTGTTGCTCCCTCCCTGCCTCTCACCTGCTTTCTCTCAGCTTATGGAGAGCAGTTGTGGTCACCCTGAGTGGAGGGGAAGGGGAGAGTGGTGAGGGTGCGAGGTGGGGGGGAGAGAAGAGGAGGGTGTATGGGGAGGAGGGGAGAGTGGTGAAGGGGGGGTAAAGTGGGGGTGAGGGGGGTCATTCTGGTCACAACCCACAACCCCCCCCCCCCCCCCTGGGTTCAGGGGCATTTCCGGCGGAAACGAAACGTCCGTCGACGACCCGCTCCCGCCCAAACATGGCGAGAAGTGACGTCGTGTCCCGTGGGAATGGCGCCGGTTGAAGGGTGAAGCCGGGCTGGACCCCGTCACGTGTCGGGGGAGCAGCTGTTGGGGGGGAGGGAGGCAGCTTCACTCTTGTAGAGGAGCCTCTATAATGTTTGATACAGGTAGTATCTTTGGGTAAGGGGACTCCGGTTGGCTCGAACGCCGCTCACGGAGTTTGGCTGTCGATTGAGTGCAGCTGCAGGGAGGGACCGCGCCGGTCCGGAGGCTGGGAGAGAGAGAGAGGAGACACTGAGTAGTAATAGTAGGGAGATATTGTATTGGGGTATCGGCCGACAGCCTGTATAGGTCCGGTAAACGGTGCTCTGGCAATATTCCCTGCTGTTACAAAATGACAGGCGAGAGTGGGTCTAGTGGTATGGAGGCCAGTGGAGGAGAGGATAATGAAGGAAATGTTGAGAAGGAATGGGAAACCGTGGGAACACGGGGTAGTCCCAGGAAGATCAGCCGTAAAAGAAGGAAAAGCATTATTGGTGGATCGGAGAGTGAAGACAAGGAACCAGAAAAGGAAATGTCGTTAAATGTAGTGGTGAGGTTTGAAGGAGGAGTAAAGAAGATAGAGCCAATGAAGCTGACAAAAATAATCAGAGCCCAGGTTGGGGAAGTAAAGTATGCAAGAGTGCTGGAAGATGCAAACATGCTAATAGGGTGCAACAGTGAGGCTCAAGTTGAAAAGGCAATGAAAATGAACAAGATTGACAAAATCAAAATAATCAAAGTAGTGAGAATGGGAGAACGGAGTGTAAAGGGGTTATCTATGGAATCCCTCTCAAAGTCAATATGAGTGAACTGGTTCAGGAACTCAGAAAGAGATGGGAACTAATTACGAATGCCAAAAGAATGACCAAAGGAGCAAAGAAAGAGGAAACTGAGTCAGTCCTGCTTGAATTCAAGACAGAATCCCTTCCAAAAGTGGTCCATTTTGGATTCATGCGATATAGTGTAAGAGAGTACATACCCAAACCAATGAGGTGCTTCAAATGTCAGAAATTTGAAGCACAAGTTAAAAAATAATCTGTAGTTACTGTATTTTTTGATGTAGAGAAGGCTTATGATATGTTGTGGAGAGAAGGTCTTCTAATAAAGCTGCATTTAATGGGAGTAGGAGGAAATATTTTTAACTGGATAATGGATTTTCTTAACGGTAGAAGTATCCAAGTTAAAATAGGGTCAGACATCTCTAGTAAATGTGTAGTCGAGAATGGAACTCCCCAAGGAAGTGCGATAAGCCCGATCCTATTCTCAATCATGATTAATGATATATTTGCAAACATTCAACCAGAGATGGGGCGATCGCTCTTTGCAGATGATGGCAGCCTATGGAGAAAGGGGAAGAATATAGATTTTATCGTGGGTAAAATGCAGCAAGGGATAGCCCAGGTGGAAGAGTGGGGAGTGAAATGGGGTTTTAAATTATCTATAGAGAAGACAAAGACAATGGTTTTCACAAGGAAGAAAATTAAAGAGGATGTCCAGTCAAAACTATACGGCAACAATTTGGAAAGAGTAAAAGATTTCCGTTTCCTGGGAGTCCATTTTGACTCCAGATTAACATGGATTAACATTACAAAAATAATTGGAAAATGCAAAAAAGCCATCAATGTAATGAGATGCTTAGCAGGTTTAGAGTGGGGAGCAGATATATTATCTCTTAAACATATCTATGTATCACTGATCAGTACCAGACTAGAGTATGGCAGTATAGCTTATGGATCAGCATCTAAGTCAGTGTTGTCCGAATTGGACAAAGTCCAAGTGGAAGCTCTAAGAATCTGTATAGGAGGTGTGCGGACGTCACCTGTATGTGCACTACAGGTGGAAACTGGGGAGATGCCGTTGAGACTGCGCCGCAGACAACTAATGGCTAATTACTGGCTAAGCCTTAAGGGTCATGGAGAGAACCACCCAACAAAACAGGTAGTACAGGAGTGCTGGGAGAGAGGGGTGGCTCAGTCTGGAAGCTTCGGCTGGGTTGGAGCAGGTGTGGCAAGGGACATGGAAGTAGAGGACAAAGAGTTCTGCCCTGCAGTATTGTGGCCATCTGTCCCAATATGGTTACTGAACATCCCAAAAGTTGATCTGGAGATATGGGAGGCAAAAAGGAGGGAAAAAAATTCGGACCTAAAAACAGAATACCATAACCATATATATATAATAGATACAGGGAACACCTCTTAATTTTCACAGATGGATCAAAGGACCCAGTAGCTGAAACAACAGGGGCAGCTGTGGTAGTGCAAGGGATGAATGTTGAGATTTGCAAAAGAACAAATAACTATTTGGCAGTGTATACAGTGGAACTGTACGCTATTTTGATGGCAGTTCGGTGGATAGAACAGGTGCAACCATGCAAAGTATTAATATGTAGCGACTCATTGTCTGCAATCCAGAGTATTGGGTCTGGTGCATCCCATAGGCGGCCTGACCTAGTGTATGAAATTCTACTACTATTAAGCCAAGTAACAAGGAAGGGCAGTGACGTGACTTTGTTGTGGGTCCCAGCACACATTGGTGTGCTAGGAAATGAAAAAGTGGATAAATTAGCAAAAGAGTCCGTTAAAAAAGAGAACATAGAGGTAAACTTACAATTATCCAAATCTGAAGGAAAACACATTGTGTGGAAGAAAATAAATCAGGAATGGCAACAATACTGGGAACAGGAGACAAAGGGGAGACACCTCTATTCGCTACAAAATAGAGTGGGCATTACAGCAACAAGAGGGGGGAACAGGGGAGAACAGGTAGTATTAGCAAGATTGAGGATAGGACACACTCACCTGAACAGCACATTAAAAATGTTGGGAAAACACCCTACTGGGCTGTGTGAGGAATGCCATCAGCCGGAAACAGTTCAGCATGCTCTAGTTGCATGTAGAAGATATGAAACAGAAAGAAGAGTTTTGATCAGTGAAATGAAGAAAATTGGAATGACAGATATATCAGAAAAGAACATTCTAGAGTATGGAGGGGAAGGAAAAGGAGTAAAGGTGTTGTTTAATTTCTTGAGGGCCTCTGGCCTTATAAAAAGGATATAATGTAAAGACATGAGGACTGTGGAGTGAAGCCAGAAGGTGGCAGCAATGCAACATTGTGGATGCCGGCTGCCGTAAAACTCCAAAAGATGAAGAAGTAGAATGTTTGATACAGAGTACAGGCTGCAGCCCTTCCCCCTCCCTCCCTCCCTCCCTCCCTACCCACCCACCCCTCTTCCCGCTGCCTGCCCCAGTGGACAATGTGTGTGAGGTACAGACAGTGCTGGCCAAAGATCCTATAACGGAGCAAGATAGTTTACTGCTGCCAAATGCAATGGGCTGACGTGTAGTCCGCTACGGAGGGGATCCTGGGCATTTTTCTCCGCACATTTTAGTAACCGGAACCTACCCGACCCGACCCGACTCGCAATGTAATCCAAAGATCTTATAGCAGAGCTCTAGGATCTCTGGTGTCATTCTGTTAGTTCACACCAAAGATCTTATAGCAGACTTTGGTGGTGTGAAAGATGCTGGAGTCAATTATTAAAGATGTAATAATGGGGCATTTGGATAGCAGTAAAAGAATTAGTCCAAGTCAACATGGATTTATGAAAGGGAAATCATGTTTGACTAATCTTCTGGATTTTTTTGCCGCAAGGCTTGGTGTTGGGGCCGCAACTGTTTACCATATATATAATGATTTGGAAAAGGGAATTAGGAGCAAAACTAATGCATACATACCTACATATTTAAATTCATCTGATAAGTTGGTCAAATAACATGGGCACCTTCTTGCTTTTTTTGAGACATGGATTTTTTAAATGTGAATGTCTCATAGCAACACATTTGTGGGTCAGCAGTATTTTGTACCAACCCCCACAATTTCAAATAATTCTAAATTGAACTTCTTAAACAAGGAAAACAATTTTTATTTACATCATTTTGTGTGGCTGTCAAGGCGGCTGTGTTGACTGTAATTATGAGACTGCCGGGCAGTATCACTGTGAATGGCGGTGGCTGTGTGTTTTAATGCAAGTGTGAAAAGGAGAGTAAATTTAAAGAGACAATGTGAGAACCATCAGGGTTTCATCCAAGGACCAATTTAAAGGCAAGGTTCCATCAATTACAGTTTTTTAATTGAAAATCTTACTCTTAATATTCTTCCTAATTAGGCTTTTTGTGTTCCCTCTTGAACCTTGTGTCTCCCAGAGCCTCTGGGGAGGTTCTGGAGATACAATAATCCAATCTTTAAAACTGGCATTGCCTCTGCCTTTAATTCTACATTCTCCGAGGATGCTGGATGCCGCGACATTCTCTTGCAACAAGTACAGAAAGGCAGTCAACTGCAAAAAGATCAAAGAGAGGAAAGAGTATGGAAGGGAAAGGCTTTTCAGAATCATAATCAGATTTTATTTGCCAAGTATGTTTTGCAACATACGAGGAATTTCATTGGCCAGGTCAGTCATACAATTAAAAGCAACAGCATCCAAAAACATATTTTAATACGGACATTCACCACAGTGACTCCTACACATTCCTCACTGTGATGGAAGGCAAAATAAAGTTCAAGTCCCTTCCTTTTGTTCTTCCTCGGTCGGGGGCCTCAAGCCCCCCGTTCAAACTCCGTTCAATGGTGAACTCCTCTTGGTCTCCAGGCCTATAGTGCTGCACAAATCACTGCACCACATGCATCTATTTATTCCCTTTTCACATGGTTCATGCAGCTGGATATTAACTTGCCGACATGGAAAGAGATGCAGTGAGCATTCAATAGTTCAGACTTCTGGGTGAATTAAGGGGCTGCTTGATGGGCTGAGGGTAATCGAGATTGTCTGATTGTCATTCTTTTGGAAGTTCTTATGGAAAAGCTGATGAATTGACTACGGGATGAGCTGGTGGGCTCGAGGATTGCTGGATGAGTGTTCTAGAAACATAGAAAATAGGTGCAGGAGGAGGCCATTTGGCCCTTCGAGCCAGCACCGCCATTCATTGTGATCATGGCTGATCAGCCCCAATCGATAACCCGGCCTGCCTTCTCCCCATATCCCTTGATTCCACTAGCCCCTAGAGATCTATCTAACTCTCTTAAATCCACCCAGTGATTTGGCCTCCACTGCCCTCTGTGGCAGGGAATTCCACAAATTCACAACTCTCTGGGTGAAAAAGTTTTTTCTCACCTCAGTCTTAAATGGCCTCCCCTTTGTTCTAAGACTGTGCCCCCTGGTTCTGGACTCGCCCAACATTGGGAACATTTTTCCTGTATCTAGCTTGTTCAGTCCTTTTATTCATTTATATGTTTCTATAAGATCCCCTTGCATCTAACAAGAGTGTTTTATTGTCATGTATAACAATTTCCTGCATCTAGCTTGTCCCAGATAGAACAATTAAATTCTTACTTTCAGCAGCACAACAGAATCTGTAAACATAGTACACTGTAGACAATATGATAAGACCCCCCTCATCCTTCTAAACTCCAGTGAATACAAGCCTAGTCTTTTAAATCTTTCCTCATATGACAGTTCTGTTAGGTTATTTGATGGTTAGGACAGGTTTAGAGGGGTATGGGCCAAATGCAGGCATGTGGGACTAGTGTAGATGGAACATGTTGGCCAGCGTGGGCAAGTTGAGCTGAAGGGCCTGCTTCTACGCTGTGAGACTCTATGACTAGGTGATCTGTTGAGGCTGGTGGTATGCCATGAGGAACAATGGGCATGGACCTTTGTAAACCACCACCTGGTTGAGTCTCCTTGAGTCACCATCGGCATTGATAACATCAGTCAGGGGTTGATGATCTGCTAAAAACAAGTTGGTCTCATTCTTGTTCTCTCATGCGATACAGGCAGCAGCTCTGAACTGCCTGTGTTTGCCCTCTTGGCTGTCTTGTCAAATTACGCTGGAGATTAGAGTCACCCCTGAAACAAACAGTGCCTTGTGATCCACAGGGGAAAAAATAAAATCTAAATGCAGAACAATGGATGGTTTAAATCAAAGAAAATGATACAAAGAGGCCATTAGAGCAATACCGATCTAGGAAACTGAGAGCAGATTTTACAATGCATTTAAACCTCTCCCATTTTATGAGATGCATTCCTGGAATATGTAGGAAGTTTATTGTAACCTAGTGCCCTAGTGTATTAAGGGCGGCATGGTGGTGCAGCGGTAAAGTTGCTGCCTTACAGTGGGTGCTGTCTGTACGGAGTTCGTACATTCTCCCCGTGACTGCATGGGTGTTCTCCGAGATCTTCGGTTTCCTCCCACACTCCAAAGACATACAGGTTTGTAGGCTTGGTATAAGTGTAAATTGTCCCTAGTGTGTGTAGGATGGTGTTAGTGTGCGGGGATCGCTGGTCAAAGCGGACGCGGTGGGCCAAAGGGCCTGTTTCCGCGCTGTATCTCTGTAAGAAATAGAAGCAAGGATAAGCCATCTAAGTTCACACCACCATCAGTAAGATTATTGTTGATCCTGCATCTCAACACCTTATTCCCACATTCTCTCCATTATCCTTCATCCTTTTCATATTTGAAAAAAAATATCTCTCCTTTCAAGGACTCGACTTCCACCATCTCACGCGATAAAGAATTCCAAAATTCCCAGCCCTTGAGTGAAGAAACTGCTCCCTGTCTCATTACTAAATATCATTACCCATATTCTGAGACTTTGGCCCTCGTTCTAGATCACCAGACCAGCCGCAATCTCCACCCACGAGTCCAATCTAAACAGAGATAGACACAAAATGCTGGAGTAACTCAGTGGGTCAGGCAGCATCTCTGGAGAAAAGGAATAGGTGATGTTGCAGGACGGAAGCCTTCTTCAGACTGCGTTCTGACACTTCTGCTTCTTCTTTTTGCGTATGGCGTGCACAGCCTAAAGTTGGAGGACAACTTGTTCTATTTGATCTTATTTGACTGTGCACACCGGGTTGATTGCATTTGTCGAAACAGGGCGGACCACGTGAAGGTTGCAATCTCCCACCCTGCGTTCTGACACCAAAGAGCAAAATGTCCAACGTAGATACAATAATAAATATATTGCCATTTGCATTAGTTTTGTGCAGTTAACAAATCACAATTTCACACAATGTACATAAGACGGCAGTTATTTGACAAATACTCTGCAGTTCGGTGCAGGAGATGTTGTCGACGAGTATTCTGGACCCACTGTTGACATCTGAAATTACAGGAGGTATCATTTAGGATTAACTAATAAGAAAAAAAATGATCATAACTACATGCCTGAACAATGGATGATATATCACTTAAATGCAATTGTTTTCAGTTGTGTGGAGAGACCTGTATATTGAAGATGCTTTTTGCCTCTAATATGTCAATTTACCTTAATTGTAGAAGAGCTTATTAAAATCTTCTTACAAAGACCATTAAGTATTTTCTTTCTATCCTCTTTTGGACCCAAGGCATAGCAGAGCTGCCAACTCTCACGAAGAGGTAAGGGAGGGAGAGAGGGAAGGGAGGTAGATCGAGAGAAGAGAGGGAGAGAAAAAGAGATCGAGAGAAGAGAGGGAGAGAGAGATCGAGAGAAGAGAGGGGAGAGAGAGATCGAGAGAAGAGAGGGGAGAGAGAGGGGAGAGAGAGATCGAGAGAAGAGGGAGAAAGGGGGAGAGGGAGAAGGGGGAGAGGGAGAAGGGGGGAGAGGGAGAAGGGGGAGAGGGAGAAGGGGGAGAAGGGGAGAGAGGGAGAAGGGCGAGAGGGAGGAGAGGGAGAAGGGGGAGAGGGAGAATGGAACGATAGCACATTATAACGTGCAGCCGTCCCATTCCGACCAAAGATTATAGAGCAGAGCTCCTCTCGTATCTTTGATTGCGGCCGCTGCCGAACCCCCCGGCCCACCATTGCACCCAAAGATGATAGAGCAGAGTTGTATAATATTTGATTGCACCCCTTCTTCACGGCGGGCTTGTGATCTTTGCTTGTGATGTCTCGACAAATCGAGGGATATAACGGGTAACAGCCGCCCGCGTTCTCGGACTCGATTCTGAGCTCGAAAAATCTCCTGGTCACTGGGCCTAATGTGTCCCGCGGGCCATATTTTGGAGACCAATCCCTTACAAGAACAAAACCAAAACGTACAGAAGTGTTTAAAATTGTCTTTATTATTATGGTAAGTAAAGATCTATTAAAAATAAGTCTAATAACTTTCTAATGTACCGACAAACCTAGTTTCCCAATGGCTGTTGATGGGAGAACAGAAAATAACATTTTCACGACAGAATATCGACCGAAAATAATAATAATATTTTCTCACCTTTCTTTTTTATTGGGGAACCTAAAGAATGACAGGTCGGGTCGTTTAGATTTACGATTAGAACAATTGAAAGCAGAGCAGTGAGGTGAAGATTTAGATGAGGACGCCATCACAGTGTGGGGGGGGGGGGGGGGGAAGCCCAATGAAATGCCACAAAAAATGGCGTCGACAAGCACACACGTCATACTACGCGTTTTTTGAGGAGTGGTCTATCTTGCTCTGCTATAATCTTTGGTTCACACCTCTGTTCATTCTTGTCAACAATAACATTTGACTCTGGTAATAGTCTTTTTTAATGTTTTTTAAATCATTTCTTTTTAAATGGTTCATATGCTGTGTTTGAGTTGATTTTGTATTCCACTTGCACTGTGTAATTCATTCATCTAATCACATGAATGTAATCACACTGTTCACATCTGCAGTAGTTACCTCCCCCCTCGACTCCGTTCAAGGACCCAAGCAGTCGTTCCAGGTGCGACAGAGGTTTACCTGCATCTCCTCCAACCTCATCTATTGCATCCGCTGCTCTAGATGTCAGCAGATCTATATCGGTGAGACCAAGCGGAGGTTGGGCGATCGTTTCGCCGAACACCTCCGCTCGGTCCACAATAACCAAGCCGACCTCCCGGTGGCTCAGCACTTCAACTCCCCCTCCTATTCCGTCTCCGACCTCTCTGTCCTGGGTCTCCTCCATGGCCACAGCGAGCAGCACCGGAAATTGGAGGAACAGCACCTCATATTCCGCTTGGGGAGTCTGCATCCTGGGGGCATGAACATCGAATTCTCCTAATTTTGTTAGTCCTTGCTATCTCCTCCCCTTCCTCAGTCCCCCTGCTGTCTCCTCCCATCCCCCTCCCTTCGGGCTCCACCTCCTTTTTCCTTTCTTGTCCCTGCCCCCCCCCCACCCCCGATCAGTCTGAAGAAGGGTTTCGGCCCGAAACGTTGCCTATTTCCTTCGCTCCATAGATGCTGCTGCACCCGCTGAGTTTCTCCAGCTTTTTTGTGTACCTGCAGTATTTACATCTCCACCATAGGATCTTTGGTGCTGCCTCCCCCCCCCGGCACATGACGGGGACAATCCGGCTTCGCCCTTTAACCTTCGCCATCCCTACGAGACTCAGCGTCAGTTCTCGCGATGTTTATGCGGCGCGGGAGCGGGTCGTCGATGGACGTTTCCTTTCCCGCCAGAACGGAGGGAGACAGACGGTAGATTTGTTTCCACAAACATCATCTGTTTCTACTAAAGATGGGTTGATTTTGGTGAACAAGCGTCAGCACAACATCAATGGCCAATACAAATGAGGGCTGAATACTAAGTTAGTGTCTCTCACTGATAGGTCAGGTTTTTCAAATTTAATCAAAATAAACTTTATTCAGGTAAATAAATATGTACAATACAGGAACCGGGCAAAAAAAAAATCTGACCTGCATTGTGAGGCTAAACATACATTCAATACTGTTTACACAAATCACATGTCAGGTGTCGCCTTGTTTTGCGGCCTGGAGTCTTTTATTCCCTTCAAGTTGTCTGATTTGATTTGTCTCAACTTCCATCCAGAGACACCCTCTGTCTAAGTGCAGTGAAGAGATGGTGGGGGTCTGGTTGAAGACCTCTGGTGCAAATGTGCTGGAATTGAGTCCAGGGCTGCCAACATTGGGTGAGAGTTGGGAGTGAGAAATTGCGAGCAGGGGCGGATTAACCATTAAGCAGACTAAGCACGTGCTTAGGGCACCAGGGCCAAAGGGGGAACCACAAAGTGGGAAAAGGGTGAAAAGAAGAAAAAAACGAATGAAGATTTGTAAAAAAAAAAATTGATAAAATTAGTGCAAATTGATCATAATGTTCTGTTTCTTGATCATGGTGCACCCTAGGGTTATCTTCTCAGGTGTACCATAAGGGGGCACTGCTGGTGCAGTGCACTCTGACCTCTGTCGGTCAGTAAGATCATTAACACTGTCACATGTTTCCTGTTGTGGAATATTCTCGACTGACCTCTGTGCCTCAGACATGATGTGTGCGATATCCTTGGAAATCTAAGACCACTGCACTGGTAAGATGTCATACAGCTTCAATGATCCTTTATTTAATTAGTAATACATAGTCGTCTCTTATCTGTCGATCTTTTTTGAAACTTTTTGTGTCTACTTTTGCCTGATTTAAGCTATTTGTTGTTGGCGAGGTGCAGTGTCATAGCATGTGTTTAAAAGTAAAATGATGGAGCCAAATTCAGTTGTCATGACAGTCATTTCAATGACCCTCTCTGCCCCTTTTTAATTTCAGCCCCATTTAAACGTCAAAAATGAAGCGTGTTCAGTTGAGTGGTGCGCAAAAGAGAAAACCTGCAAAAGAGAATGAGCAAAATAATCTGTCTGTTGTAGCCAAGACAGGAAAGCTGACAGATTTCTTCTTACAAACTGCAGAGAAAGATGATCCAGATCAAAACCAGTGTCAGTCTTCAGAGACAGCAAGTGAATCAAATCTATCTCCTTCATCAGGAACAGGCAGTTTTGGTGCAAGGCCAGATTTTCATGATGACGTTGCACATGATGAAGTGCCACAACCTGGACCTAGTTCTACGACAAGATGTATAAATGCTTTTGAACTGTCCAAGGAGTTTAGAGAACTGACCAAGGATGAAATGAACAAAGCTAAGGACCCAGGGTTGTGGGATGAATTTAATGGTGATGATGTGACTTATTGGGTTGTTTGTGGACCCAGTGAATGTCAGCACCACAATGGGCCATTTGACAAATCGTGTCGCAATTTCATCAGTGGGAAGCCAAAGAGATACTGTTCACAGAAAATCTTTTTTGGAATAAAAGCCAATGGTGAACACTACAAGAGAGAATGGCTGTTGTACTCTCCTTCAAAAGGATCAGTTTACTGTTTTGTTTGTAAACTATTTGCGCCCAAAGGGTCAACGCATTTTGCTAGAAATGAAGGATTCAGTGACTGGCGAAACACTGCTGTAATTGACAATCATGAAAAAAGTACAACTCACCGAGATGCCATGTTGACATATTTAACTCGGAAACAAGGCTTAGGCTTGACACAGCCACTGGAAAAACAAATTGAAGAGGAGTACAATTACTGGGAGAATGTGCTTCGGCGTGTTGTAGCAGTCATTTGCACACTGGCTGAACGAGGATTGGCATTCCGAGGAAAAGTGAAAACATTTGGGTCTCTCAATAATGGGATTTATTTGGGACTACTCGAATTGATAAGTCAGTTTGACCCATTCTTGGCTGCTCACATATCACGGTATGGCAATGCTGGAAAAGGCAACCCTTCGTACCTGTCCAAAACGATATGTGAGGAACTTATTGAGTTAATGGCAAAGAAAGTGCACTCCGTCATCATTGACGAAATTAATGTTTCTGGGTACTTCAGTCTGTCTGTGGACTCAACGCCTGATCTTTCGCATGTTGACCAACTGAGCATAGTGCTCAGATACTTGCAAGATGGACAGCCAGTTGAACGATTTATCACATTTTTGGAATTACAAAACCACACTGGTGAAGCTATGGCACAGCAGCTGTTGAAGTACTTATGTGATGATTGTAAATTGGATTTTGCTAAATGCAGAG
Source organism: Amblyraja radiata (assembly GCF_010909765.2). Taxonomy (NCBI): domain Eukaryota; kingdom Metazoa; phylum Chordata; class Chondrichthyes; order Rajiformes; family Rajidae; genus Amblyraja; species Amblyraja radiata. The sequence continues at coordinate 2,388,291 of NC_045972.1, read as the reverse complement.
GGCAGTCATACGATAATGCTGCCAACATGTCTGGACGTTACAATGGCATGCAGCAAAAACTTTTGGATGCAAATCAGTTTGCCATTTATGTACCCTGTGCAGCTCATTCACTAAATTTAGTTGGACGAAGTGCTGTGGATTGCTGTCAAGTTGCAGTAGATTTATTTTCCACTGTACAACTGCTCTACACGTGGAGAATTCTCAAAGATTGCATTGGAAATGAAAAAGTGTTGAAATCACTTTCAGACAATACAATACAATACAATACAATACAATTCAATTTATTGTCATTTGGACCCCTTGAGGTCCAAACGAAATGTCGTTTCTGCAGCCATACATTACAAACAAATAGACCCAAGACACAACATAATTTACATAAACATCCATCACATTGCTGTGATGGAAGGCCAAAAAAACTTATCTCTCCACTGCACTCTCCCCCCCCGATGTCAGAGTCAAAGTCAAAGCCCCCGGCGGGCGATGGCGATTGTCCCGCGGCCATTAAAGCCACGCCGGGTGATGCAAGATCGCACACCGGGTCTTGTTGTTGGAGCCCCGGCGGGCGCTCGCAAAGACCCGCAGCCATTCCAAGCCGCGCGGGGCGGTGATGTAGGCCCCGCTCGAGGAGCTCTTCAACCCCGCAACTCGGGCGGGAGAAGTCGCCGTTGCGGGAACCCTGAAAAGCGGTCTCCCTCCAGGGACCCGCGGGCTCCCGGTGCCGCAGTCCGCCAGACCCGCAGTTGCAGCCACCGAATCTCCGGGGGTCGGGTCGCAGCAGCGTCCACCACAGCTCCACCCGCTCTGGACTTGGCCAGCTCCGCGACGGTGAGGTGAGTAGTCGGCACCACAGCCCCCGGTCTTCCTGTTGGAGGCCGCTCCTCGTTGCAGCCCCAACGACAACGGAGACCCGACAAAGAAAAGGTCGTGTCTCTCGTGCAGGGAGAGATTTAAAAGTTACCCCCTCCCCCCCCCCCCCACACCACCCCCACCCCCCCCCACCCCACACACATACCCCAACAAAAAATAACAAAAACTACATAAAAACATAGACATAAAATAATAAAAATGCAGACGGACTGCAGAGGCCGCTGCTGACGAAAGTCGCGCCGCCAACGAATGAGGTCATGAAACACCAGATGGGAAGCACATGCTGTGGCAACTGCAGCAATTATCAACTCTTTCTTCAAGATTCTGGAAGCTTTGGAAGGTTTATCAGATGACCAGTTGCAAAAATGTGACACTAGAAGGGAGGCAAAGAATATTGCAAACAAGATGCAAGAACTGGAATTTGTGTTCATGCTGAATTTTTGGAATGAAACTTTAGAAAAGTTTCATAGAACAAGTCAACTTCTTCAAAGTGAAAATGTGATCTTGCAAACATGTGCAGATTTGTATTCATCATTGGCAGACCAGTTGCACACATCAAGAGATGAGTTTGAGAGATTTGAATCACTTGCAAAGGACATGCTCCCTGATGTAGAATACAAAGCAACTCAAACGCGTAAGCGTATAAGAAAGAGAATGCCCAACGATGGAAATGCACCAGAGGTCATTCTCAGTGCCAGACACAAATTCCGTATCTACACTTTTTATGTAATTGTTGAAAAGTTAGAAACGGAAATGAGGAGGAGACGAAAGGTGTACACTGAAATAGCAGACAGATTCTCTTAGGTACACAAAATTGCTGGGGAAACTCAGCGGGTGCAGCAGCATCTATGGAGCGAAGGAAATAGGCGACGTTTCGGGCCGAAACCCTTCTTCAGACTGATAGGGGGTGGGGAAAGAAAGAAGGACAAAGGGAGGAGGAGGAGGAGCCCGAGGGCGGGCGGATGGGAGGGTGGGAGGAGACAGCTAGAGGGTGAAGGAAATGACAGATTCTCTTGTCTGACAGATGTTCCTAATGCCACCCAACAAGGTGCTAATTCCCAATTATCAGAAAGTGAAAGGTACTCAAAGACTTGTCAGACACTCATTGATGCTTATCCAGATGACATGAACAACACTTTGTCTACAGAGCTTCAGCAGTTCCATTCATATGTTCTTCATAAGTTTAAAACAACCAAGAAAACATCTTTCACTCACATGGAACTTTACAACACAATTACAGAAGACAAACTAGAGAGTGCCTTTCCAAATGTTGAAATTGCCTTAAGAATATTTTTAACATTAATGGTCACCAACTGCACAACAGAGAGGTCTTTCTTACAACTGAAACGTGTAAAAAACCCAAATAGATCAGTTATGCTTCAAGAAAGACTCGACTCACTGTGTATATTAACAATTCAAGCAGACATTCTGAGAAGTATTAATTTCGAGGATGGCGAAAATGAAATGTACAAAAATGCCTTTCAGGTCATGAATATTGGAACTTTGATACATTTAACTTGTGAAATATTAAAATAGATGTTGTATTGCATTTTTGTAGAACTTTATGTAGCCCAAGCTTGGCTTAGTTTGTACAGTATATTGTGTTATCATATGAATACATTTTTGTACTGCTGCAACCTGCATTGTATATCTGGTCAGACAGGTCAACAACTAAAATGGACTGGGTCAGTGTGGAAAGGAGGGGGGCACCAAGATTGGTCAGTGCTTAGGGCACCAGTGAGCCTTAATCCGCCCCTGATTGCGAGAGACCAAGCCCGAGGGAGTGTGGCGACCGAGGGGAGGGTGTGAGAGGAGGGTATCCCTCCCCCCCTCCCATTGGTACGGAACTTTTGCATTTTTCAGCTTGAAATTGTGCAATATGGTGCATACTGTATTGAGTCTTTTAACTTACACTTGAATGCAATATTTATGCTTTAAAGTGGATTAGCTATGAATAAGTTTAGACTAAATTACTTTTCTAATTACATTCCACAGTAGAGCCCAGGCTCTGATCAACACGTGCAGCACATGAATGATCTCTAGTGTATTCATGTATGGAAATCAGGTTATAATCAAACACTTGGCCCATGTTGGCCAACCTGGGTCTCGCTGCACACCTGGTACTACTCCTGGCCCTGACTCTGGATGCACACTTGGCCTTGCTCCTAGCCCCTTTGCACTGACAATATATCTGGCCCACACATAAAACCCCATATCTGACCCCCTAGACTTAACCTATTACGTTCAAGTCCACAGGTGCTTATCTAATGCAGTAATCTTTTATGGGGCACTTCACGTAACAAATTATGCATAACAAAATTTGCTACATTCATTGGCTTCCTTGTTATCTAACATGCTAATTACTTTGTCAAATAAGTCATCAATTGGTTGAACACAATTTCTCAACCATAAAATTATGCTCACTCAGCTGTATAAGTATTCTGTTACCATTTCTTTCATTTTCATAACAAACTGTCCTGAAGTCATTTTCACCCCTAATATTTTCAGTATTTTGCTGTCTTCCTCTCAGCTGGGACTTTTCCGAAATGCAAAGTCCAATAACTATATATTTAACAAAGAAACATAGAAAATAGGTGCAGGAGTAGGCCATTCGGCCCTTCGAGCCTGCACCGCCATTCAATATGATCATGGCTGATCATCTAAATCAGTATCCCATACCTGCCTTCTCTCCATACCCCCTGATCCCTTTAGCCACAAGGGCCACATCTAACTCCCTCTTAAATATAGCCAATGAACTGGCCTCTGTGGCAGAGAGTTCCAGAGATTTACCACTCTCTGTGTGAAAAATGTTTTTCTCATGGCGGTCTTAAAGGATTTCCCCCTTATCCTTAAGCTGTGACCCCTTGTCTTGGACTTCCCCAACATCGGGAACAATCTTCCTGCATCTAGCCTGTCCAACCCCTTAAGAATTTTGTAAGTTTCTATAAGATTCCCCCCTCAATCTCCTAAATTCTAGCGAGTATATAACCATATAACCATATAACCATATAACAATTACAGCACGGAAACAGGCCATCTCGACCCCTCTAGTCCGTGCCGAACACATAATCTCCCCTAGTCCCATATACCTGTGCTCAGACCATAACCCTCCATTCCTTTCCCATCCATATAACTATCCAATTTATTTTTAAATGATAAAAACGAACCTGCCTCCACCACCTTCACTGGAAGCTCATTCCACACAGCTACCACTCTCTGAGTAAAGAAGTTCCCCCTCATGTTACCCCTAAACTTCAGTCCCTTAATTCTCAAGTCATGTCCCCTTGTTTGAATCTTCCCTACTCTCAGTGGGAAAAGCTTTTCCACGTCAACTCTGTCTATCCCTCTCATCATTTTAAAAACCTCTATCAAGTCCCCCCTTAACTTTCTGCGCTCCAAAGAATAAAGCCCTAACTTGTTCAACCTTTCTCTGTAACTTATTTGCTGAAACCCAGGCAACATTCTAGTAAATCTCCTCTGCACTCTCTCTATTTTGTTGACATCCTTCCTATAATTAGGCGACCAAAACTGGACACCATACTCCAGAATTGGCCTCACCAATGCCCTGTACAATTTTAACATTACATCCCAACTTCTATACTCAATGCTCTGATTTATAAAGGCCAGCACACCAAAAGCTTTCTTTACCACCCTATCTACATGAGATTCCACTTTCATGGAACCGTGCACAGTTATTCCCAGATCCCTCTGTTCACCTACATTCTTCAATTCCCTACCATTTACCATGTACGTCCTATTTTGATTTGTCCTGCCAAGATGTAGCACCTCACACTTATCAGCATTAAACTCCATCTGCCATCTTTCAGCCCACTCTTCCAACTGGCATAAATCTCTCTGTAGACTTTGAAACTCTACTTCATTACCCGCAACCCCACCCATCTTAGTATCATCTGCATACTTACTAATCCAATTTACCACACCATCGTCCAGATCATTGATGTACATGACAAACAACAGTGGACCCAACACAGATCCCTGTGGCACCCCACTCGTCACTGGCCTCCAACCTGACAAACAACCATCCACCATTACTCTCTGGCATCTCCCATTCAGCCACTGTTGAATCCATCTAGCTACTCCACCATTAATACCCAACCATTGAACCTTCTTAACCAACCTTCCATGAGGAACCTTGTCAAAGGCCTTACTGAAGTCCATATACACAACATCCACTGCTTTACCCTCATCAATTTCCCGAGTAACATCTTCAAAAAATTCAAGAAGATTAGTTAAACATGACCTTCCAGGCACAAATCCATGTTGACTGTTCCTAATCAGACCCTGTTTATCCAGATGCTTATATATATTATTATGGATAGCCAAGTCTATCCAGTCTTTCTTCATATGAAATTCCTGACATCCCAGGAATCAGTCTGGTGAACATTCTCTGCACTCCCTCTATGGCAATAATGTCCTTCCTCAGATTTGGAGAACAAAACTGTACGCAATACTCCAGGTGTGGTCTCACCAAGACCCTGTACAGCTGCAGTAGAACCTCCCTGCTCCTATACTCAAATCCTTTTGCTATGAATGCTAACATACCATTCGCCTTCTTCACTGCCTGCTGCACCTGCATGCCTACTTTTAATGACTGGTGTACCATGACACCCAGGTCTCATTGCATCTCCACTTTTCCTAATCGGCCACCATTTAGATAATAGTCTGCTTTCCTGTTTTTGCCACCAAAGTGGATAACCTCACATTTATCCACATTATACTGCATCTGCCATACATTTGCCCACTCACCCAGCCTATCCAAGTCACCTTGCAGCCTCCTAGCATCCTCCTCACAGCTAACACTGCCCCCCAGCTTAGTGTCATCCGCAAACTTGGAGATGTTGCATTCAATTCCCTCGTCCAAATCATTAATATATATTGTAAATAGCTGGGGTCCCAGCACTGAGCCTAGCGGTACCCCACTAGTCACTGCCTGCCATTGTGAAAAGGACCCGTTTACTCCTACTCTTTGCTTCCTGTTTGCCAGCCAGTTCTCTATCCACATCAATACTGAACCCCCAATACCGTGTGCTTTAAGTTTGTATACTAATCTCTTATGTGAGACCTTGTCAAAAGCCTTCTGGAAGTCCAGATACATCCACTGGTTTTCCCCTATCCACTCTACTAGTTACATCCTCGAAAAATTCTATAAGATTCGTCAGACATGATTTACCTTTTGTAAATCCATACTAACTTTGCCCAATGATTTCACCACTTTCCAAATGGTGCTGCTATCCCATCTTTAATAACTGACTCTAGCAGTTTCCCCACTACCGATGTTAGACTAACTGGTCTGTAATTCCCCGTTTTCTCAATCCCTCCCTTTTTAAAAAGTGGGGTTACATTAGCTACCCTCCAATCCTCAGGAACTATTCCAGAATCTAAAGAGTTTTGAAAAATTATCACTAATGCATCCACTATTACTGGAGCTACTTCCTTAAGTACTCTGGGATGCAGCCTATTTTCCCTTTCCTAATTAAGCTCTTTGTCCTCCTCTGCTGGTCTCTGAATTTTTCCCAGTCCTCTGGTATGCTGCTTTTTCTGGCTAATTTGTACACTTCATCTTTTGCTTTGATACTATCCCTGATTTCCCTTGTTATCCACGGATGCACTACCTTCCCTGATTTATTCTTTTGCCAAACTGGGATGAACAATTTTTGTAGTTCATCCATGCAGTCTTTAAATGCCTTCCATTGCATATCCACATAACAATGTCACTCTCCATCCTAATGAAGAACTCAACCATATTATGGTCACTCTTGCTCAAGGCAGCACGCACAACAAGACTGCTAACTAACCCTTCCTCATTACTCAATACCCAGTCTAGAATAGCCTGCTCTCTCGTTGGTTCCTCTACATGTTGGTTTAGAAAACTATCCCGCATACATTCCAAGAAATCCTCTTCCTCAGCACCCCTGCCAATTTGATTCACCCAATTATATGTAGATTGAAGTCACCCATTATAACTGTTTTACCTTTGTTGCACGCATTTCTAATTTCCTGTTTGATGCCATCCCCAACTTCACTACTACTGTTAGGTGGCCTGTACACAACACCCACTAGCGTTTTCTGCCCCTTAGTGTTTCGCAGCTGTACCCATACCGATTCCACATCCTCCAAGCTAATGTCCTTCCTTTCCATTGCGTTAATCTCCTCTCTAATCAGCAACGCTACCCCACCTCCTTTTCCTTTCTCTCTATCCCTCCTGAATATTGAATATCCCTGGATGTTCAGCTCCCAGCCTTGATCACCCTGGAGCCATGTCTCCGAGATCCCAACTATATCATAATCATTAATAACTATCTGCACATTCAACTCATCCACATTATTACGAATGCTCCTTGCATTGAGACACAAAGCCTTCAGATTTGTTTTTACAACGGTCTTACTCCTTTTGCAATTATGTTGAAAAGTGGCCCTTTTTGATTTTTGCCCTGGATTTGTCTGCCTGCCACTATTACTTTTCGCCTTGCTACCTGTTGCTTCCACCCCCATTTTACACCCCTCTGTCTCTCTGCTCACCCATTTAAGAACCCCACCACTCTCTGTTACAGAGGGTAGTTGAGGCCAGTTCATTGGCTATATTTAAGAGGGAGTTAGATGTGGCCCTTGTGGCTAAAGGGATCAGGGGGTATGGGGAGAAGGCAGGTACAGGATACTGAGTTGGATGATCAGCCATGATCATATCGAATGGTGGTGCAGGCTCGAAGGGCCGAATGGCCTACTCCTGCACCTATTTTCTATGTCTGTTGGTTTGTGGTCACCAATTTTGTTTAGAGATACAGAATAGAAATGCTCTTCGGCCCACCTAGTCCATGCCGACCATCTATCGCCCGTTCACACAAGTTATCTCATCCCACTTTCTCGTCCACTCCCTATATACTAGAGGCGATTTACAGAGGCCAATTAACATGCAAACCCGCACGTGTTTGGAATGTGGGAGAAAACCAGAGCACCAGGAGAAAACCCATGTGGTCATAGGGTGAACGTGCAAACTCCACACACAGCATTGGAGGTCAGGATTAAACCGCGTCTTTGCCGTTGTGGGGCAGCAGCTCGATCAGCTACACCACTGTGCCCACCATTCTCTAATGCCAATTCAATCCAGTGGTGTCCATGACTGGGCAACAACAATCTTCCAGTTTTGATTTGTCTACAGTTTCATCAGGGAAAGAGGTCTGGCTGGTTTAGGGAAGGTGCTTTGAAGGTAGAGCTGTTATGCCCCATGTTTCTGGAAGCTTCCATCCCCATTTCTTGGGATTTCCTGTTTATTAACAGCTTGTCTCTGGACCAGTTGTCTGCAAAAGTTGCTCCTGTTATATTGGCCAGAATCAGATCATGGCCACTGTCCCAACCTCTTGGCAGCTCTAGTTAATAAAGATTTGTAAACATTTTTAATTTGGATGTTTTCATTTAATCTATTCTATTTGGTCATTTAGTGGCACGTGACAGATCTTGTTCTCTTTATTTAGTCAAATGGAACAGGTTTTCGGTGGCCACGGTTTACCAGCATCCTTTGAAAATGGATTCCGCAGGGCCCGAACCAACTGCCTGGTCATTTGTTGTGCAGTTTGGCTATTAACCCACTGATTCTGCCTGTCTTATTTTAGTTTGGAAGCTATCTGGTCAGAGTCCTATTTCCGATTCAAGAGGAGAACGGTTCTTCAATTTTTAGTAGAACTGCTTTCCCTTTTGTACTTTTAGAATTATTATAGATTTGGGGTGGGTAAAGGAATCTATTGTTCATTGCTGCCTTTTCATTGAATAGATTTGTGTTATCTAAAGGCATTATACTTGAATCTCTGGACTGGTTCTACTACTTCTACAGTCTGGGTTTTAAGATCGTACTGAATTACTGGTCTGGTTTTCAGTGTACGGGGCTGTGGGAGTTGGATAATTGTTGTGGGAATTAATGGGCTTTTTGGTGAGGGTGTTGTATTCTGGAGCTGAATCAAACGTGGTTTCTCTGGTTCCAGTTTGGGTTTATCTTTTTCAATTTGGTTTCGGGATCCTGGGGTCTCCTCTGTGTTATCGCGAGGACAAGGGAGTAACGAGGAGCACATCGCTTTGAATATTAGGGTGTCAGTTTGAGTGTAGTGGGATAATCATTCCTCTTGTGCTCACTGTTATCACAATTGGAGATTGACTGTGAATCTGTAGAAGTTTGTAAGAATTATTGCAGACATGCTGAATTTCTCCCGAGAGAGTTAAGAGTTTCAATGAAATTGTTACTTGCAGCACAACAGCTGTGTAAACACAGTGCTCATAGATAATGCTATAAACAAATAAAAAGTTCAATCGATTTAAAAAGACCAATGTTAATGCAAAAAGGTTGAAATCCTCGGTGCAACCATAGTTCATAGTTTAGTTGGTGTTTGTAGTGTTCAAAAGCATAATGGTTGATGTGAAGAAGCTGTTCCTGAATAGTGAGTTTACGGTTCCCAGACTCCTATTGTTCATTTATTATTGTCATTCGATAAAAACATGCTTCCACATGAATCATGAACAAAATTTGTACTCGGGTCCGAGCAACGTAATAGTGCAGTAAGATATCAATAAAGTACAGTAAAGACATCAATAAATTCTAACATATAAAAACCTTCCACAATAAATCTAAATAATAATGAGCCTATAAATAAATAAATAGTAAAAAGTAGAAAAGCAGCATGGTTAAAAGCCAGCAGCATAATAATGCCCATAGCAGCAGCAGTAGCGGCAGACAGTTCACTGAGGTAGTGAGGGTTCAGTCAGTGAGGTAGGGAGTTGAAAATTCTCATGGCCTCGGGGAAGAAGCTGGCTTTTAGCCTTGTTGTCCTGGCCTTTATGCTGCGCAGCCTTCTCCCTGAGGGGAGGGGGGCAAAGAGTACATTTACCGGGTGGGTGGGGTCCTTCATAATGTTTGAGGCTTTGCTCTTGCACCTGCTGATGTAAATGTCCTCAATGGCAGGGAGGCAGTTAGTTGTGATTTTTTGGGCATATTTGACCACCCTCTGCAATGTATCATTCATTTTTAATGATGCTGACGTGTTGCAGGTCCAGGTGGGGTCGTTAGAAATGTCCACCCCCAGATATTTAAAACTGGGCCCCATCTCCACAGCTTCTCCTCCTCCGCCTCTCCTGAAGTCCACAATCACCTCCTTTGTCTTCCCCACGTTGATGTAGAGGTTGTTTGCTTTACACCAGACTTCAAGTTCTCCCACCTCCTGTCTGTAGCCCGACTCGTCATTGTGGGACATTAATCCCACCACGGCCGTGTCATCTGCAAATTTCACAATATGACTGTTCGGGTGTTTGGCTGAACAGTCATAAGTGAGAAGAGTGTACAGCAGGGGGCTCAGGACACATCCCTGTGGGGAGCTGGTGTTGAGGGTAATGGGGGGGTGGGATGAGACACCGTAGATTTTAACAGACAGTGGCCTGTTGGTCAGGAAGTCTAGTACCCAGTTGCACATGGATGGTTTAAGTCCAAGCAACAGCAGTTTGTTGACTAAAGTCTGTGGAATGATGGTATTGAAGGCAGAACTAAAGTCCAAGAAGAGCAATCTGACATATGAACTCCTGTTCTCCAGATGAGTGAGGGCTGAGTGAATGACGGATGAGATTGCATCAGATGTAGACCGGTTCTTCCTGTAGGTGTACTGATGAGTGTCCACATTGATGTTAATGCTGTCTTTTATGTGGACCATAACCAGCCTTTCGAAGCATTTTGTGATTATCGGGGTGAGAGCCACCGGACGGTAATCACTCAAGCCTGACACCACTGACTTTTTTATCACAGGGATGATGGTGGCGGTCTTGAGACATGTGGGCACCACAGCTTGGGAGAGGGAGGTGTTATAGATGTCAGTCAGTACCCCAGTGAGTTAGTGAGCGCAGTCTCTCAGAACCTGACCCGGGATATTATCCGGGCCTGCTGCTTTGCGGGGTTTGACTCTCATCAGGGACCTCCTCACATCCTCAGCAGTCACCCTGAGAGGCAGCTCACCTGGTGGAAGTGTGAACCTGCAGCTGGGGAGGTGTAAAACGAGCATAAAAAGTGTTCAGGGCATCAGGAAGAGATGGGTCCCTGGGGCATGCAGCATCTGTTTTGCTGTGCCCTGTGATGGCCTTGATGCCCTTCCACATGCTCTGGGGGTCATTGGTGGAGAAAGGACCTTGGATTTTCAGAGCATAGTTGGCTTTTGCTCTCTTAATTCCAGCTTCCAGCTTCCTCCTCGCTGCTCTCAGCATCGATGCATCTCCCAGCCTGAATGCTGAGTCCCGTGCCTTCAGAAGAGATGGTACTTCTCCATTCAGCCAGGGGGATGCAAGCAGAAGCCTCCACGTGGTGCACCCCGGGCAATGCTGACGACAGAAACTGTACCACAGTGACTGACTGAAGTAGCCAATTCTGCAACCACCGACCGTCAACCGTCACTGACCGACCGGAAAGACGTGATATGGAAGATGGCCGGACACGAGGAAGAAGAAGATTCAGCCAGGGGTTTTGGTTGGGGTGGGGGTGATTTTTCTGGTGGTGGTAACATCATCGATACACTTGCTGATATAGCTGGTGACAGATGAGGCATATTCTTCCAGGTCCACCTTATCACCGTCTGTTGCTGCTTCACTGAAGATCTGCCAATCTGTGCGGCCAAAACAGTGTTGAAGCATGGAGGCTGCATGACTGGGCCACACAGTGATGGTTTTTTGTGTGGGCTTGCTGGCTTTGAGCACAGGATGGTGAGCAGGAAGCAGCATCATTGACATGTGATCGGAGAAACCCAGGTGGGGGCGGGGGGGGGGGGGGGCACCGCTCTGTATGCACCCCGTCTGTTTGTATACACACCACCCAGTGTGTTGTTCCCCCTGGTTGCTATGGAGACGTGCTGGCAGAACCGTGGCAGAGTGTCCGACAGGTTTACGCGGTTAAAGTCTCCTGCAACCAGGAAGAAAGCCACTGGGTGCTTGTTGTGGAGCGCACAGATGTGGTCATGGAGCTCCCTGAGAGCTTGGCTAGCATTAGCACTCAGCGGTATGTAAACAGCTACAATAACCACCACTGTAAACTCCCGGGGGGGCAAATAGTACGGCCGGCATTTCAGTGTTAGATGTTCAACTGCTTCACAACAATGGCTGCTTACCAGGGACGTTTGTGCACCACCCTCTGTTGATGTAAACACAGAGTCCACCTCCGCCAGTTTTCCCCGACAGCATGTTGCGGTCCGCTCTGAAGAAGAGTAGTCCGTCGATCTGGTACGTTGAGTCCGGCATGTTATTATGTAGCCATGTTTCCGTCAGGAGAAATACACAGCAGTTTTCCATGTCCCTGTAGCTGCTCATTCGGAGCCACATCAGGTCCATCTCGTTGTCCAGCGAGCGAACATTAGCCAGGAAAAGTGATGGAAAAGCGGGTGTGTTGTTAGCCCTTAGCCTGGCTAGCAGGCCGGCTCACTTACCCCTCTTCTGCCTCCGTGAACACCGCTTCCTCCTTCCTCTCAGCCGGTGTATTATCCTGCTCCAACTCACTCTCTTCAGGAGCCTCAGTCTGCCCAGCGCTGCTTTTAGATGTAAATGTAAAAGATGTAAAGAGACATCGTTTAGATGTAAAAGTTCGGCTGAACTGTATTTCACCGCACACTTTCCGAAAGGGATTAGAGATACGTTTGCCGGGAGCTGAGTAGCCGCTGCTCTGCTGCGCGCCACCATCTTGGATGTCCCACATTCCCACCTATTCCACCTTCCCCATGGCAGGTGTAATGAGAGAATGGCCAAGTTGATGTGGGTCCTTGATGTTTCTAGCTGTCTTTTTTGTCTTTCCTCATGAAGGAAATAGTCTATGCCTTTATTCCTTCAACCATAGGGAAGCACAGTGGTGCAGTGGTAGAGTTGCTGTCTCACAGTGCCAGAGATCCTGACGACACGTGCTGTCTGTATGGAATTTGCACCTTCTCCCTGTGACCACGTGGGGTTTCTCTGGGTGTTCCGGTTTCCTCCCACATTCCAAAGACGTGCGGTTAAGACGTTGGTTAATTGGCTACTGTAGCCAGTGTGTGGGATGTCAACATGCAGTGTCAACATGGGACAGAATGCTAAAGTGTGTGGGAGTTCTGATGATATTTGAAGCCATGGGCCTATTGTGGCTCATTTTTTCAGCCTTGTTTCCATGCCTATTCATTCTTCAACAATCTCGTGGTCCTTGGTTTGAATGAAATCAATATTAGCCAATTATATTATAATCTGGCCAATAATATTATCTGATAGGAAAGATGTCCAGCTGGAAACACAGAAACATAGAAACATAGAAATTAGGTGCAGAAGTAGGCCATTCGGCCCTTCGAGCCTGCACCGCCATTCAATATGATCATGGCTGATCATCCAACTCAGTATCCCGTACCTGCCTTCTCTCCATACCCTCTGATCCCCTTAGCCACAAGGGCCACATCTAACTCCCTCTTAAATATAGCCAATGAACTGGCCTCGACTACCCTCTGTGGCAGAGAGTTCCAGAGATTCACCACTCTCTGTGTGAAAAAAGTTCTTCTCATCTCGGTTTTAAAGGATTTCCCCCTTATCCTTAAGCTGTGACCCCTTGTTCTGGACTTCCCCAACATCGGGAGCAATCTTCCTGCGTCTAGCCTGTCCAACCCCTTAAGAATTTTGTAAGTTTCTATAAGATCCCCTCTCAATCTCCTAAATTCTAGAAGTATAAACCAAGTCTATCCAGTCTTTCTTCATAAGACAGTCCTGACATCCCAGGAATCAGTCTGGTGAACCTTCTCTGCACTCCCTCTATGGCAATAATGTCCTTCCTCAGATTTGGAGACCAAAACTGTACGCAATACTCCAGGTGTGGTCTCACCAAGACCCTGTACAACTGCAGTAGAACCTCCCTGCTCCTATACTCAAATCCTTTTGCTATGAAAGCTAACATACCATTCGCTTTCTTCACTGCCTGCTGCACCTGCATGCCCACTTTCAATGACTGGTGTACCATGACACCCAGGTCTCGCTGCATCTCCCCTTTTCCTAGTCGGCCACCATTTAGATAATAGTCTGCTTTCCTGTTTTTGCCACCAAAATGGATAACCTCACATTTAAAGGGTACAGAGAAGATTTACAAGGATGTTGCCAGGACTAGAGGGTCTGAGCTATAGGGAGAGGTTGAGCAGGCTGGGACAATTCCTTGGAGCGCAGGAGGATGAGGGGTGATCTTATAGAAGTATATACAATTATGAGAGGAATAGATCGGGTAGATGCACAGTCTATTGCCCAGAGAAGATGAATTGAGAACCAGAGGACATAGGTTTAAGGTGACGGGGGAAAGATTTAATAGGAATCTAATAATAATAATAAATTTTATATTTAATGGGCGCCTTTCATACAAAATCTCAAGGACACCTTACATAGTAATCGGAATAAAAACATATAATCGGAGTAAAACAAGTAATTAAAGACATCACAATGACACAAATTAAAAACAGAATTCAATCCAAAAACAGAAAATCAAAAACACAGTGTGAAGAGAAAGCAGCGGCAACCAATTCGTGCCAGCGTCCACTCTCCCTTCACGGCAAGGGATACTTTAGGATACTAATAGGAATACTTTTTCACACAAAGGGTGTTGGGGGTATGGAACAAGCTGCCAGAGGAGGTAATTGAGGCTGGGACTATCCCAACATTGAAGAAACAGTTAGACAGGTATATGGACAGGATAGGTTTGGAGGGATATGGACCAAACGCAGGCAGGTGGATCTAGGTAGCTGGGACATGTTGGGCTGAAGGGCCTGTTTCCACACTGTATCACTCTATTACTCGCTTCCATGTGCTCTAAAGTTGTTTTGCAACCTGTGTGGGTTTTTATCAAAAGCTATCTGGAATTATAACTCGCCAACATCCACTTTCCTTGCTATCTAATCTACCTGTTGTATTTTCAAAGTACCTTGAAAAATGAGTCTCATGTGATTTTTCTTTCATTAATGCAGAAGGGTGCTGTTCATTCTGTTTTTCTCTTCCTGGTTCTCTGTTCTTTCTTTCATTATAATTTTCATGAGTTCCCTTACCACTGATGTTGTACGATTAACTCTCTTAGTTACTTTTTTCCCCCTGTTTTTTCTAAAATAGCGTGGTCACTCTTAGCTACGGTTCAATGCCACATCATCCAGATTAGTGAATTGTTGCTATTAGTGCAGTGTTTTTATATTCCTGGTTCTAGTATTAATTGATTTTTGTGTACAATTATTCCCAACAAAGCTGAATTGTGAATTAAAGCTGATAAAGCTCGGGATCTCATCACTGAAACATTTCAACCCAAACCAGATCCTGGCATATCTGCACCGGGCCTCTTCAGTTCCATCATGTTCTTTCCATAATATCCAGAACAGAATTGCACATAGTACTCCAATTATGGCCTAAGCCAAGTTTTATAAAGTCATACCGTGATCTTCATGTTCTTGTATTCCATGTCTTGGCCAATGAAGGCCAGCATAAAGTCATACAGCACTGAAGAAGGCCCTTCAGCCCAACTCATCCATGCCAAGATATCCCATCCGAGCTAGTCCCATTCACCTGTATTTGGCCACATACCTCTAAACCTTTCCTATCCAAGTCCAAGTGTCTTTTAAATGTTGTTATTGCACCTACCTCAAATACCTCAGTGCTGCCAACTCTCACACTTTGAGCGTGAGAATCATGCCCTCAGGCAAACTCTCACGCCCTCACGCTGATCAGAAATTTCTCACACTCTGTGGTGAGAAATTCTGTGATCAACGAAAATGTCAAAACTCAGATAAACTGCATGGTCCGCAGGTGTTGGAGAGCCGGGGATGAGGGAGGGATGGAAGCAGCGGGCGGGTACAGATGCGGGGAGCCGGGGCTGGTGAGTGTTTGCGGAGCTGACGAGCCGCTCGCTGCAGATCCGGCCATAGAGCAGCTTCAGTGCGAGAGTCCCGGGCCGTCGGAGGCGTTGCGCCACTACCGTGAGAGTCTCTGTGCCGAAGGGACAGATTCTCAAAGGGAGGTGGAGAGAGAGAGAGGGGAAGGAGACAGGGAGACAGTGGGGAGAGAGAGGGGGTAAGAGGAGAGAGAGGGGAGAAACAAAGGGGGCGTGAATGGAGTGAGAGAAGAGGGAGAGAGAGAGAGGGGTGAGAGGGGAGAAAGAGGGAAGAGAGAGAGAGGGGTGGAGAGGGAGGAGAGAGGAGGAAGAGAGAGGGGTGGTAAAAGAGAGAGGGGAAAGAGGGAGAGAGGGAGAAGAAGGAGATGGGGAAAGAGAGAAACAGGGGAAGAGAAAGAGGAGATAGAGACAGGAGAAAGAGAGGGGAGAGAGAGCAAGGGGGAGAGTGAGGTGGGAAGGAGAAATGGGGAGAGAGAGAGAGAGAGAGAGAGAGGTGGAGAGAGAGGGGAGGGAGAGTGTGTGAGAGAGGAAAGAGAGAGGGGACAGAGAGGGGGAGAGAGAGGGGGGAGAGAGAGAGGGGGAGAGGGAGAGCGAGGGCTGCCAACTTCCATGCATTGAGCGTGAGAATCAGGCATTTCGCCAAATTCTCTCGCTTTGTGAGAAATTCTGTGATCAACGAAAATTTCAAAACTCATATCAACTGCATGGGCCGCGGGTGTTGGAAGCAGAAGCAGCAACGGGGACAGAAGCGGACGGGGAGCGGGGCTGGCGAGTGTTTGCCGGGCTGGCGAGTCGCTCACTGCAGCTCCGGCCATGGAGCAGCCTCAAGTGCAAGGCGTCGGAAGCGTTGCGCCGCTGCCATGAGAGTCTTTGTGCCAAATTCGCCCAGGTGACCGGCATGGATCAGGCTGCGGCTCGGTGCATCCTGGAGGACAACCAGTGGTTGCTGGAAGTAAGTACCAAGCACTGGGTAGAAAGGGTGGAAGATGGTGGACTTCAAATGGGGGTGGTTGGGGTAACCATCCTGCTTGTCTGCTAGATTTTCACTTACTGTAACTGCAGGAAAAATGTTCCCGATGTTGGGGGAATTCAGAACCAGGGGTCACAGTTTAAGAATAAAAGGGGGGGGGGCAGTTAGGACTGAGATGAGGACAAACTTTCTTCCCACAGAGAGTTGTGAATCTGTGGAATTCTCTGCCACAGAAGGCAGTGCAGGCCAATTCACTGGATGATTTTAAGAGAGTTACATTTAGTTCTTGGGGCTAACGAAATCAAAGGATATGGGGAAAAAACAGGAAAGAGTTTAGATGAATAGCCATGATCATATTGAATGGCAGTGCTGGCTCGAAGGGCCGATGGCCTATTCCTGCATCTATTTTCTATGTTTCTATGCTTGAGTATATGGCAATAAAACTCAATCACTTGATTTTGAAGCATTCATGCATGGTGGAGGTATAATGTAGTCATAGAGTGATACAGTGTGAAAACAGGCCCTTCGGCGCAACTTGCCCACACCCACCAACATGTCCCAGCTACGGTACCTGCTTTTGGTCCATACCTCCAAACCTGTCCTATCCATTGTCCAACACCCCCCCCCCCCCCCCCAATTCTTTTGACAGGTTGAATAGAAATGTCCCCAATCTCATTGTTTTATTAATTGAACACATAGATGAACATCCTCAAAGAGTGTAATCAGATGGAAACTGCAAAAGTTCCGTACTCAATGGGTTTATGCTCCCTCGGGCTTGGTCTCTTGCAATTTCTCACTCCCAACTCTCACCCAATGTTGGCAGCCCTGCTACCTCCTCTGGCAGCTTATTTCATATTTCCTCCCCACCCACCCCATCCGAATGTAAAAAGTTGTTCCTTGGGTTTCAATTAAATCTTTCCCCTCAAACCTTAAACATGCACTGTGATTCCCTTACCCTGGGTAAATGATTCTGTGCATTCACTCTATTAATTCCTCTCATGATTTTGTACACCTCCATAAGATCACCCCTTATCCTCCTGTGCTCCAAGGAACAAACTCCTAGCTTGCACAATCTCCCCTTGTTGCTCAGTCCACTGGCAACATCCCCGTGCTCTTTGTCTTCCAAGGTTATCAGTATATGAGGCGATGAGGGGGGATCTTATAGAAACATATAAAATTATAAAAGGACTGGACAAGCTAGATGCAGGAAAAATGTTCCCAATGTTGGGCGAATCCAGAACCGGGTGCCACATAAACATAGACAGAGACAAAGAAAATAGGTGCAGGAGGAGGCCATTCGGCCCTTCGAGCCAGCCCCGCCATTGAATGTGATCATGGCTGATCGTCCGCTATCAATAACCCGTGTCTGCCTTCTCCCCATATCCCTTGACTCCACTAGCCCCTAGAGCTATGTCTAACTCACTCTTAAATACACCCAGTGATTTGGCCTCCACTGCCCTCTGTGGAAGGGAATTCCATAAATTCACAACTCTCTGGGTGAAAATGTTTTTTCTCAACTCAGCCTTAAATGACCTCCTGTTTATTCTAAGTCTGGCCCCTGGTTCTGGACTCGCCCCACATTGGGAACATTTTTCCTGCATCTAGCTTGTCCAGTCATTTTATAATTGTATATGTTTCTACAAGATCCCCCTCATGAATGAATGAAAACTTTATTGTCATTCAGATATACACCTAGACACAGTGCACCTTGAACAAAATTTCGTTGCATTTGACTCTCCAATCAGGTAAATAGTAAAAGTAAAAGTGCTAGGTGCGTCCATAAAAATGCCTCATGTGCATGGTTCTGTAAAATAAATATATATTAAAAGTTTTTAAAAAGTGTCGATATTTAAAAAGTTCTAGCCTCGGTTTTGTTGATTGTTCAGTAATCTTATGGCCTGGGGGATGAAGCTGTTGCAGAACCTGGTTGTCCCGCTCTTCATGCTGCGGTACCTCCTCCCAGAGTTAAGCAGTATAAACAGTCCGAATTGTGGGTGTGTGGGGGCTCTGGTAATGCCCTTAGCTCTAATCAGACAGCGCTTGTACCCCATGTCCATGATTGAAGGAAGAGAAGTCCCAATGATTTTTTCCGCTGTCCTCACCACTCTCTGAAGGCACTTCCAGCCCGCAGCTGTACAGCTGCCGCACCACGTAGAGATGCAGCTGATCATGACCGACTCAATTGTGCTTCTGTAGAAAGTGGCGAGGATGGGAGGGTGGAGGTGTAAACTTCTCAACCTGCGGAGGAAGTACAACCGCTGCTGTGCCCGTTTTGCCAGAGATGTAATGTTTGTGGACCAGTTTAAGGTGTCCGTTATATGCACCCCCAGGAACTTGATCCTTTTCACCTGCTCCACTGCTGAGTTGTTGATGCAAAGTGGAGTGTGACTGGGCTGAATTTTCCTTCTGAAATCGACGACAATCTCCTTGGTTTTGTTCACATTTAGGAGAAGGTTGTTCCTGCTGCACCAGCTCACGAGCTGTTCCACCTCCTCTCTATATGCCTGGTCGTCGTTATTGCGGATGAGGCCCACTACTGTTGTGTCATCCGCGTATTTGATGATATGGTTAGTAGTGGACCTGGCGACACAGTCATGTGTCATCAATGTGAAGAGCAGCGGACTCAGGACACAGCCCTGAGGGGATCCGGTGCTCAGTGTGATGACCGAGGAGGTGTTCTCCCCCACCCGCACAGACTGGGGTCTTTCAGAAAGGAAATCCAGGATCCAGTTGCATAGTATGGTATTGAAACTTAGGGGTGCCAGTTTGCTCACCAGATGCTGGGGGATTATCGTGTTAAATGCTGAGCTGAAATCAACAAACAGCATCCGCACGTGGGTGTTCCTCTCCTCCAGGTGTTGTAGGCTCAGGTGGACTACAGAGGAAATAGCGTCCTCTGTGGAGCGGTTCGGGCGATAAGCAAACTGGAACGGGTCAAAACTGGAGGGGAGTTTAGAGACCATGTGCTGCTTAATAAGCCTCTCAAAGCACTTCATTATTATTGGTGTGAGTGCTACGGGGCGGTAATCATTCAGGCAGGTTATTGTAGACTTTTTGGGAACTGGTATGATGGTGGCTGTCTTGAAACATGATGGAACAATGGCCTGGTTCAGGGAGATGTTAAAAATGTCTGTCAGAACCAGAGCCAGCTGGTCGGCACATCCCCTAAGCAGACGCCCCGGTATGTTATCCGGTCCGGCTGCCTTTCGCTGGTCAATACCCTCCAGGATTTTGCGGACTTCAGCAGTTTCAAAAGACAGTGTCTGTTCTCCTGGTTGAGGCTCTAATTTCCTCACTGTAGTGGTGTTCAGTGCCTCAAACCTGCCGAAATGATTATTTAGTTCATTTAGAAAGTCTGTGTCATCCTTACAAGACATCTGAGGGGCCTTGTAGTTTGTTATCCTTCTAAACTCCGGTGAATACAAGACTAGTCTTTTCAATCATTCCTCATATGACAGTCCCGCCATCCCAGCGTTCAATCTTGTGAACCTACGCTGCACTGCCTCAATCACAAGGATGTCCTTCTTCAAATTAGGAGACCAAAACTGTACACAATTGTCCAGATGTGGTCTCACCAGAGCCCTATACAACTGCAGGAGAACCTTTACTCCTATACTGAAATCTTCTTGTTATGAAGGCCAACATTCCATTAGCTTTCTTCACTGCCTGCTGTACCTGTAAGCCAACTTTCAGTGAACGGTGTACAAGGATGCCCAGGTCTCGCTGCACCTCCCCCTTAATTAACCTGACCCCATTGAGATAATAATCTGCCCCCTTGTTTTTGCCGCCAAAGTGGATAACCTCACATTTATCTATATTATACTGCATCTGCCACGCACCTGCCCTCTCACTCCACCTGTCCATGTCACCCTGCAACCTCCTAACATCGTCTTCACAGTTCACACTGCCACCCAGCTTTGTGTCATCCGCAAACTTGTTAGTGTTGCTCCCAATTCCCTCTTCCAAATCATTAATACATATGGTAAACAGTTGCGGCCCCAGCACCGAGCCTTGCGGCACTCCACTCGCCACTGCCTGCCATTCTGAAAAGGACCCGTTCACTCCTACTCTTTGCTTCCGTCCGGTCTGCCAACCAATTTTATATCCATGTCAACAGCCTACCCCCAACACCATGTGCTCTAATTTTAGTCACCAGTCTTCCGTGCGGGACCTTATCAAAGGCTTTCTGAAAGTCTAGATACACTACATCCACTGGCACCCCTTCATCCATTTTACTTGTCACATCCTCAAAAAATTCCAGAAGATTAGTCAAGCATGATTTCCCTGGATTAACACTGATACCTACAGATATGAACGGTAGTTTATTTACAATGTACTTTCTGGTCATATCGCCAGCCGACATTACCCTGCTTCAGTGCTGGACTGGCGAGGAGAGGGGCATCAATTCACTGGTCGATCCACAAGTCCAAGGCAGCAGCCTGGAGCTTGCCTGGATTGGGCAATGCCCATAAGATCTAGAGCGCAGACAGGACTTTGCAAAAAGTGCCAAAACCTGGCACCTCTTATGTGCAGCGAGCTCAGTAGACTAGACATAGATCACAAGACCTACACCAACCCCAAACCAATTAGGAGCAGACGAGGGCATTCGATCCAATTTGTGATCCCAGCTACAAAGACAGATGTGTACAGCAATTCGTTCTTCCCACGCACAATTAAAGCATGGAATAATCTCCACCAAACTATAGTTACCCAACCAGATGCAACTAAATTTAAAGTAGCACTTTCTTCCCAATAACCCTTTCTGGCTTAATTCCTCCCTTCACCACCACCTCCAGTTTAAATTCCAGTTGGAATATTTTGGAGGACCAAAAAAACAAGAACCAAGGGAGGTTCTACTGCAGCTGTACAGGGTCTTGGTGAGACCACACCTGGAGTATTGCATACAGTTTTGGTCTCCAAATCTGAGGAAGGACATTATTGCCATGGAGGGAGTGCAGAGAAGGTTCACCAGACTGATTCCTGGCATGTCAGGACTTTCATATGAAGAAAGGCTGGATAGACTCGGCTTATACTCGATAGAATTTAGGAGATTGAGGGGGGTTCTTATAGAAACTTATAAAATTCTTAAGGGGTTGGACAGGCTAAATGCAGGAAGATTGTTCCCGATGTTGGGGAAGTCCAGGGAAGGGGTCACAGCTTAAGGATAAGGAGGAAATCCTTTAAGACCGAGATGAGAAAAACATTTTTCACACAGAGAGTGGTGAAATCTCAGGAACTCTCTGCCACAGAGGGTAGTTGAGGCCAGTTCATTGACATTATTTAAGAGGGAGTTAGATGTGGCCCTTGTGGCTAAAGGGATCAGGGGGTATGGAGAGAAGGCAGGTACAGGATACTGAGTTGGATGATCAGCCATGATCATATTGAATGGCGGTGCAGGCTCGAAGGGCCAATTGGCCTACTCCTGCACCTATTTTCTATGTATCTATGAGAGGGAGGGAGGGAGAGAAGAGAGAGAGGTAGGGGAGAGAGAGAGGGGGGAGAGAGAGGTAGGGGAGAGAGATAGGGAGAGGGGGGAGAGAGAGAGGATGAGGGGGAGAGTGAGGTGGGAGGGGGGGGGAAGAGAGAGAGAAGGGTGAGAGGGAGGGGGAGGGAGAGAGAGAGAGAGGGCGAAGAGAGGGTGGAAAGAGGAAGCGAGAGAGGAGAGGGAAGGAGAGAGGTGGTGGGAGAGGGAGGAGAGAGGGTAGGAGAGAATGGGAGAGAGGGGGAAGAGAGAGAGGTGGTAAAGAGAGAGGGGGAAGAGGGAGAGAGTGGGAAGAGGGAAAGATGGGAAAGAGAGATACGGGGGAAAGTGAGGACGAGAGCGGCGCGGGAAAAGTGAAAGAGGAGAGCGACAGAGGAGAAAGAAAGAGGGGAGAGAGAGCAAGGGGGAGAGTAAGGTGGGAGGGAGAAATGGGGGGGAGAGGGGGAGAGAGAGGGCGAGCGAGGAGGTGAAAGAGGAGGGAGGGGGAGAGAGAAAGAGAGGGAGATAGAGAGAGTGTGTGGAGAGAGCGAGAGGGAGAGAGAGAGAGGGAGAGGGGGAGAGAGAGGAGAGAGGGGGAGAGAGGAGAGGAGGAGAGAGGGGGAGAAGAGAGTTGGCGAGAGAGTAAGGTACCGATGAGAGGGGAGAGAGAGTAAGGGTAAGAGAGGAGAGGAGGAGAGAGGGAGAGAGAGAGGGGAGAGAGAGAGAGGTGAGAGAGAGAGAGAGAGAGAGGAGAGAGAGAGAGAGGGAGGAGAGAGGGGAGAGAGAGGGGAGATAGAGAGGAGAGAGGGCAAAGAGAGGGGAGAGAGAGGGAGAGAGAGAGGGGAGAGAGAGAGGGGAGAGAGAGAGAGAGAGAGGGGGAAGAGAGAGAGGGGGGGAGAGAGAGAGAGAGGGGGAGAGAGAGAGGGGGAGAGAGAGGGAGAGGGGGAGAGAGGGGGAGAGAGAGAGAGAGAGAGAGGGACATGGAGAGGGAGAAGGAGAGAGGGGGAGGGGAGAGAGAGAGGGGGAGGAATGGAGAGAGAGGATTTAGAAATGCAGAGAGAGAGAGAGAGAGAAGGAGAGATAGAGAGAGAGAGAGAGAGAGAGAGAGAGAGAGAGAGAGGGGGAGAGAGAGAGAGAGGGAGAGAGGGGGAGAGAGAGAGAGAGAGAGGGCGTGAGAGGAGAGAGAGCAGAAGAGGGGGGAAGAGAGAGAGGGTGGAGAGAGAGAGAGAGAGAGGAGGTGGGAGGGAGAGAGAGAGGGGGGAGAGGTGGAGAGGGAGAGGGGGGAGAGAGAGTTCGGGGAAAGAGAGATGAGAGAGAGTTAGAGGGGAGAGAGAGAGGGAGAGACAGGAGAGAGGGGGAGAAGGGAGAGAGGGGAGAGAGAGGAGAGGAAAGGGGAGAGAGAGAGAGGCTATCTCTCCCCTCTCTCTCTCTCCCCTACCTCTCTCTCTTCTCTCCCTCCCTCCCTCTCATAGATACATAGCTGGCGAGTCGCTCACTGCAGCTCCAGCCATGGAGCAGCCTCAGTGCAAAGGTCCCGGGCCATCGGAGGTGTCTGAACCGTTGCGCCGCTGCCGTGTGTATCTCTGGCCGAATTCGCCCAGGTGACCGGCATGGATCAGGCTGCGGCTTGGTGCATCCTGGAATACAACCAGTGGCTGCTGGAAGTAAGTACCAAGCACTGGGTAGAAACGGTGGAAGATAGTAGACTTCAAATGGGAGTGGTTGGAGAAAGCATCCTGCTTGTCTGCTAGATATTCACTTACTGTAACTGCAGGAAAAATGTTCCCAATGTTGGGGGATTTCAGAACCAGGGCTCACAGTTTAAGAATAAAGGGTAGGCCAGTTAGGACTGAGATAGGACAAACTTTCTTCACGCAGAGAGTTGTGAATCTGTGGAATTCTCTTCCACAGAAGGCAGTGCAGGCCAATTCACTGAATGATTTTAAGAGAGAGTTACATTTAGTTCTTGGGGCTAACGAAATCAAGGGATATGGGGAAAAAACAGGAAAGAGGTACTGATTTTAGATGAATAGCCATGATCATATTGAAGTTGACAAAACCTTAATTTATTAATCCGGGATATCCAGGGGGATGGGATAAGTGTAATATTAAAATGACATGCAAGGTGTCAGACTGTCTGTCACAACATACAGCCCTGATAACCCATTATTTCCTTCAGTAAAATATTGGGAAGGTAGCACTATTGTCATTTGCCACTCAATTATTATGTTTGTTTACCTCACTGACTATTTCTAACCCCCCCTCCCCCCAATTCCTTTGACAGGTTGAATAGAAATGTCCCCAATCTCGTTGTTTTATTAATTGAACACGTAGATGAACATCCTCAAGGAGTGTAATCAGATGGAAACTGATTCAGTTGCGATATTTAAGAGCTTGTTCAAAGAAGGGGCATATTTTAAAGGAGTGACAGAGATTCTTGCAGGGCAATGTGTGAGGAGATTGTTATTTGTCTTTAGTTTTAGCTTGACCCAGGACATCTGAAGATTCAACATTTAATATAGTAATTGTGCTGATATTGTCCCCAACCAACCACGTAATGAATATCATTCATTCCGGAGGTTTTACTTTTATGATGTAATTTAAACTTCACTTGGATTTCAATCACTTAAATCTAAAAGTAATTGGGAATGGGGAGTATTGGAACAAAAGTTTGCCCTTGTACATATTAACTGTAATGTAATAATGTATGCATGTTGGTAGGTGTAATCAAAACAAAGATATTTTTCTCATTGTTGTGCTATGAATACCACAGAAATTATTATGTACTCTCAAGATCACATTTAATAGAATAATATTACTTATTATGGGGATGGGTGCAAGAGCAGAGAGACAGAGGGGTGTAAAATGAGGGTGGAAGCAATAGGTAGCAAGGTGAAAAGTAAAAGTGGCAGGCAGACAAATCCAGGGCAAAAATCAAAAAGAGCCATTTTCAACATAATTGTGTAAGGGGGAAGAGTGCTGTAAAAACAAGCCTGAAGGCTTTGTGTCTCAATGCAAGGAGCATTCGTAATAAGGTGAATGAGTTGAATGTGCAGATAGTTATTAATGAATATGATATAGTTGGGATCACGGAGACATGGCTCAAGGGTGACCAAGGCTGGGAACAACATCCAGGGATATTCAATATTCAGGAGGGATAGACAGAAAGGAAAAGGAGGTGGGGTAGCATTGCTGGTTAGAGAGGAGATTAACGCAATAGAAAGGAAGGACATTAGCTTGGAGGATGTGGAATCGATATGGGTAGAGCTGCGAAACATTAAGGGGCAGAAAACACTAGTGGGAGTTGTGTACAGGCCAATTGATGACTTATTTGACAAAGTAATTAGCATGTTAGATAACAAGGAAGCCAATGAATGGAGCAAATTTTGTTATGCATAATTTGGTCCGTGAAGTGCCCCATAAAGTTAGAACAAGTTAGGGCTTTATTCTTTGGAGCGCAGAAGGTTAAGGGGGGACTTGATAGAGGTTTTTAAAATGATGAGAGGGATAGACAGAGTTGACGTGGAAAAGCTTTTCCCACTGAGAGTAGGGAAGATTCAAACAAGGGGACATGACTTGAGAATTAAGGGACTGAAGTTTAGGGGTAACGTGAGGGGGAACTTCTTTACTCAGAGAGTGGTAGCTGTGTGGAATGAGCTTCCAGTGAAGGTGGTGGAGGCAGGTTCGTTTTTATAATTTAAAAATAAATTGGATAGTTATATGGATGGGAAAGGAATGGAGGGTTATGGTCTGAGCGCAGGTATATGGGACTAGGGGAGATTATGTGTTCGGCACGGACTAGAGGGGTCGAGATGGCCTGTTTCCGTGCTGTAATTGTTATATTATATTATTATTATATAAAAGATTACTGCATTAGATAAGCTTCTGTGGACTTGAACGTAATAGGTTAAGTCTAGGGGGTCAGATATGGGGCTTTATGTGTGGGCCAGATATATTGTCAGTGCAAAAAGGCTACGGGCAAGGCCAAGTGTGCATCCAGAGTCAAGGTCTGGAATAGTACTAGGCGTGCAGTCAAAGCTGAGACGGGGGAGTGTTCAGCACTGGGAACCGAAGCAGGTTCTGCACCTATTTTCTGTGTTTCTATTAAAGGAATCAGTAGTTATGGAGAGAACGCAGGTACGGGATACCGAGTTGGATGATCAGCCATGATCATATTGAATGGCGGTGCAGGTTCGAAGGGCCGAATGGCCTACTCCTGCACCTATTTTCTATGTAAGCAGCTATGAACAGGGTAGAATAGGGGGCCAGGTGTAAGGCTGGACTCGGGGACAGGAATGAGAGAAGGTATGCATCTGGAGTCAGGGCTAGGGGTAGTACCAGGTATGCAGTGAGACCCAGGTTGGCCAACATGGGCCAAGTGTTTGATTATAACCTGATTTCCATACATGAATACACCAGAGATCATTCATGTGCTGCACGTGTTGATCAGAGCTGGGCTCTACTGTGGAATGTAATTAGGAATGTAATTTAGTCTAACCTTATTTATAGCTATTCCAATTTAAAGCATAAATATTGCATTCAAGTGTAAGTTAAAAAACTCACTACAATATGCACCATATTGCACAATTTCAAACTGAAAAATGCAAAAGTTCCGTACCAATGGGAGGGGGAGGGAGGGGGGGACACCCTCCTCTCACACCCTCTCCCCGGTCGCTACGCTCCCTCGGGCTTGGTCTCTCGCAATTTCTCACTCCCAACTCTCACCCAATGTTGGCAGCCCTGGACTCAATACCAGCACATTTGCACCAGAGGTCTTCAACCAGACCCCCACCATCTCTTCACTGCACTTAGACAGAGGGTGTCTCTGGATGGAAGTTGAGACAAATCAAATCAGACAACTTGAAGGGAATAAAAAACTCCAGGCCACAAAACGAGGTGACACTTGACCTGTGATTTGTGTAAACAGTATTGAATGTATGTATAGCCTCACAATGCAGGTCAGATTATTTTTTTGCCCGGTTCCTGTATTGTACATATTGATTTACCTGAATAAAGTTTATTTTGATTAAATTTAAAAAACCTGACCTATCAGTGAGAGACACTAACTTAGTATTCAGCCCTCATTTGTATTGGCCATTGATGTTGTGCTGACGCTTGTTCACCAAAATCAACCCATCATTAGTAGAAACAGATGATGTTTGTGGAAACAAATCTACCGTCTGTCTCCCTCCGTTCTGGCGGGAAAGGAAACGTCCATCGACGACCCGCTCCCGCGCCGCATAAACATCGCGAGAACTGACGCTGAGTCTCGTAGGGATGGCGAAGGTTAAAGGGCGAAGCCGGATTGTCCCCGTCACGTGCCAGGGGGGGGGGGGGTGGCAGCACCAAAGATCCTATAGTGGAGATGTAAATACTGCAGACGTGAACAGTGTGATTACATTCATGTGATTAGATGAATGAATTACACAGTGCAAGTGGAATACAAAATCAACTCAAACACAGCATATGAACCATTTAAAAAGAAATGATTTAAAAAACATTAAAAAAGACTATTACCAGAGTCAAATGTTATTCTTGACAAGAATGAACAGAGGTGTGAACCAAAGATTATAGCAGAGCAAGATAGACCACTCCTCGAAAAACGCGTAGTATGACGTGTGTGATTGTCGACGCCATTTGTTGAGGCATTTCATTGGGCTTCCCCCCCCCACACTGTGATGGCGTCCTTATTGAATGCTCACTGCATCTCTTTCCATGTCGGCAAGTTAATATCCAGCTGCATGAACCATGTGAAAAGGGAATAAATAGATGCATGTGGTGCAGTGATTTGTGCAGCACTATAGGCCTGGAGACCTAGAGGAGTTCACCATTGAACGGAGTTTGAACGGGGGGCTTGAGGCCCCCGACCGAGGAAGAACAAAAGGAAGGGACTTGAACTTTATTTCGCCTTCCATCACAGTGAGGAATGTGTAGGAGTCCCTATTAAATGTCCGTATTAAAATGTGTTTTTGAGTGCTGTTGCTTTTAATTGTATGACTGACCTGGCCAATGAAATTCCTCGTATGTTGCAAAACATGGCAAATAAAATCTGATTATGATTCTGAAAAGCCTTTCCCTTCCATACTCTTTCCTCTCTGATCTTTTTGCAGTTGCCTGCCTTTCTGTACTTGTTGCAAGAGATTGTCGTGGCATCCAGCATCCTCGGAGAATGTAGAATTAAAGGCAGGCAATGCCAGTTTTAAAGATGGTTATTTGCCTCAAGATTGGATTATTGTATCTCCAGAACCTCCCCAGAGGCTCTGGGAGACACAAGGTTCAAGAGGGAACACAAAAAGCCTAATTAGGAAGAATATTAAGAGTAAGATTTTCAATTAAAATACTGTAATTGATGGAACCTTGCCTTTAAATTGGTTCTTGGATGAAACCCTGATGGTTCTCACATTGTCTCTTTAAATGTACTCTCCTTTTCACACTTGCATTAAAACACACAGCCACCGCCATTCACAGTGATACTGCCCGGCAGTCTCATAATTACAGTCAACACAGCCACCTTGACAGCCACACAAAATGATGTAAATAAAAATTGTTTTCCTTGTTTAAGAAGTTCAATTTACAATTATTTGAAATTGTGGGGGTTGGTACAAAATACTGCTGACCCACAAATGTGTTGCTATGAGACATTCACATTTTAAAAATCCATGTCTCAAAAAAAGCAAGAAGGTGCCCATGTTATTTGACCAACTTATCAGATGAATTTAAATATGTAGGTATGTCTGCATTAGTTTTGCTCCTAATTCCCTTTTCCAAATCATTAATATATATGGTAAACAGTTGCGGCCCCAACACCAAGCCTTGCGGCAAAAAATCCAGAAGATTAGTCAAACATGATTTCCCTTTCATAAATCCATGTTGACTTGGACTAATTCTTTTACTGCTATCCAAATGCCCCATTATTACATCTTTAATAATTGACTCCAGCATCTTTCACACCACCAAAGTCGGGCTAACTGGTCTGTAATTCCCCGTTTTCTCTCACGCTCCTTTCTTGAAAAGTGGGATAGCATTAGCTATCCTCCAATCCACAGGAACTGATCGTAAATCCATTGATCGTTGGAAAATGATCATGTGTATAAATATATATGTATGTGTATATATGCATGTATGTGTATATATGCATGTATATGTATATGTGTGTATATATGTATGTATATATGTTTATATATGTGTGTATGTATGCATATAAATGTATCCATATGTATGTGCATTTGTATGTGTATACGTGTGTATGTGTGTATATATATGTATGTGTATAAATATATATATATGCATATATTTATTATTACTATATAATTATATATATAATTGCCTTTATGGTTTATGCACATCATCTTACAAGACAAATGAATTAATAGTGATTATTTAAATCAAAGTTGCTTCTGATCCATGAGAATAAACTTTATTATCTCTAACTTGCCTCTCACACACAGACACACATTCATATAAATATATAAAATATATATACGTTAAATTTAATTTTGTGCAGTGTGTGTTAAAGCAATACAAGGGAAACTGCACAATACAATGCAAGGGAAACTACGCAAAGGAGGGGGCTGTTCCCGCTACAAGATACTCGAGGATCTTTGCTTTGGATGAAAGATTATAGAGTAGCTCTATAGAGGAGCTCCATAATCTCTGCTTTGGATCACAGCGGGTGGATTACATACCGGAAGTCGCGTGTCGCTTAAACAAATGGCGGCCGTGACGTTCCGTCACGTACTACACGTCAGTCAATTGGATTTCGGAGGAGTGGTCTATCTTGCTCCTCTATGATCTTTGGCCTGTACTCTCTGTATCAAACATTATAGAGGCTCCTCTATAAGAGTGAAGCTGCCTCCCTCCCCCCCAACAGCTGCTCCCCCGACACGTGACGGGGTCCAGCCCGGCTTCACCCTTCAACCGGCGCCATTCCCACGGGACACGACGTCACTTCTCGCCATGTTTGGGCGGGAGCGGGTGCGGGTCGTCGACGGACATTTCGTTTCCGCCGGAAATGCCCCTGAACCCGGGGGGGGGAGTTGTGTGTTGTGACCAGAATGACCCCCCTCACCCCCACTTTACCCCCCCTTCACCACTCTCCCCTCCTCCCCATACACCCTCCTCTTCTCTCCCCCCCACCTCGCACCCTCACCACTCTCCCCTTCCCCTCCACTCAGGGTGACCACAACTGCTCTCCATAAGCTGAGAGAAAGCAGGTGAGAGGCAGGGAGGGAGCAACAGATGGATGCGGATAAGATGCAGTGTCTGTCGAGCTGAGTTCCTCCAGCATGTTGTCCCAGCAAAGAATGAAAAACTGGAACCATACACAGCTATTCACAGCCGTTTCAGGATTGCCACAGGTGGAGAAGGTGGAAATCCATTTCCTAAAGTAGCAATGTTACAAAATTTTGAGATTTTAAAAATCAAGTCTGTAATTTATCCCATCAGATAAAGCATAAAAATAAGTTTAATTTGACACCTAATTCACTTTCATATCTCAAGTATTTAAAAAGTTATGGCCATTTTCATACTCGGAAATTAGCATCTTGTTCCCTATTGATTTTCTATGGACATAACAAAAAAGTTGTGATCGTGAACAGTCAAAAGCCCATAACTTTCTTAAAAATTAAGAGAACTGAATGAAATTTTCAGTTATCATAGATTGAAGCATTCTGAAACAAATATAAAATAATCTTACTTGGATGACCTGAAATTAAAGCATATAATTAGTTAGTTACCTAATTGTAGCTAATTTCAGACTTCAATTACTAGATCTAAACATCTATCCATTTCTTAATAAATTATTAACATTTTTAAATAGCCTAAATGTCCAAATAATATTCACAAATAATTCACAATAAAACATGATTTTAAAATCTCATTTACATTAATTTATAGACCAAATGGAAGGAATTCAGTGTTCAATTGCTGTAAATAAATGCCCATTTAAATCAGCTTTCCAGTGGGTCCCTGTGGAACGCGCTGGTTTAGAACGTTCACATTGCGGTAGATTTGTGCCCCAAATGCCCAGAAAAATACTGCGCGATATAATGGGCCCAAATTGAGCTACTCGCAATATTAAATTTTGTATAAAGGGATCTTTAGAAGCCCTTTTTAATGTAAAAATATACAACCTAACTTCTGCTATCTGCTTTATGAGACTCTGCGGTTGCTGGCGGTCGCGGGTTTAGAGATTGATTTTTAAACTACTATAACTATTATACGAGGCCTTTAAACCTAATAATAGCCTTTGCGACGGGGTCTTCCAGCGATTTTTCGTTAATAATTAACTAGGCTGAACATCTTCGATTTGAACAGCTTAGAGAAAATCGCGTTTTAAACCCGCCCCCTCTAAACGGCGCCAAAATCGCGCACACCCGCAACGGCAGATTTTCAAAGACGCTTCAGGTAGGCTTTGCAACATACCTACCTAAAGATTGGGAAATAACTGATTATGATGTTCACTAATTCTTTAAACAACCTGTTTGGAAATTTGCCAGATTAAGATGATTCATCCTTAGGTTTAAGGTGAAGGGGAAATGATTTAATAGGAATCTGAAGGGTAACTTTTTCACACAAAGGGTGGTGGGTGTATGGAAAAAGCTGCCAGAGGGGACTATCCCAACATTTAAGATACAGTTAGACAGGTACATGGATGGGAAAAGTTTGGAGGGATATGGACCAAACTCAATGGTGTGGATAGCATCTCAGGCAAATAGCTATTTCACAGTTTTGGATTTGCCAGAATTCCTGAATCTGCATTTTGTTTTGCTTTACTTCATCCTGATTTGCAATCAATTAATGATGGCTCGCAGAATGATCCTGACTGAAACGTTACCCATCCTTTTTCTCCAGAGATGCTTCCTGGAGAAAAGGTATTTTATTGTCACATTTGCATTGATATGTAAATTATTCTCGGGTATTATAATGGTTTCTGACGATGTGGAGTTTGTACGTTCTCTCTGTGACCTGCTTGGGTTTTCTCCAGGAAGTTCCGGCTTCCTCCCATACTCTTGAGACGTACAGGTTTGGAGGCTAATTGGCTTGGTATAAATGTTAATTGCCCCCTTGTGTGTGTAGGATTGTGTTAGTATGCGGGGATCGCAGGTCGGCGCTGGCCTGTTTCGCACTGTATAATGAACTGGATTTGATCAGGAAATATGGATGGGAAAGGAATGGAGGGTTATGGTCTGAGCGCAGGTATATGGGACTAGGGGAGATAATGTGTTCGGCACGGACTAGAGGGGTCGAGATGGCCTGTTTCCGTGCTGTAATTGTTATATTGTTATATTATATTATTATTATATAAAAGATTACTGCATTAGATAAGCTTCTGTGGACTTGAACGTAATAGGTTAAGTCTAGGGGGTCAGATATGGGGCTTTATGTGTGGGCCAGATATATTGTCAGTGCAAAAGGGCTACGGGCAAGGCCAAGTGTGCATCCAGAGTCAAGGTCTGGAATAGTACTAGGCGTGCAGTCAAAGCTGGGACGGGGGAGTGTTCAGCACTGGGAACCGAAGCAGGTTCTGCACCTATTTTCTGTGTTTCTATTAAAGGAATCAGTAGTTATGGAGAGAACGCAGGTACGGGATACCGAGTTGGATGATCAGCCATGATCATATTGAATGGCGGTGCAGGTTCGAAGGGCCGAATGGCCTACTCCTGCACCTATTTTCTATGTAAGCAGCTATGAACGGTAGAATAGGGGGCCAGGTGTAAGGCTGGACTCGGGGACAGGAATGAGAGAAGGTATGCATCTGGAGTCAGGGCTATGAGTAGTACCAGGTATGCAGTGAGACCCAGGTTGGCCAACATGGGCCAAGTGTTTGATTATAACCTGATTTCCATACATGAATACACCAGAGATCATTCATGTGCTGCACGTGTTGATCAGAGCTGGGCTCTACTGTGGAATGTAATTAGGAATGTAATTTAGTCTAACCTTATTTATAGCTATTCCAATTTAAAGCATAAATATTGCATTCAAGTGTAAGTTAAAAAACTCACTACAATATGCACCATATTGCACAATTTCAAACTGAAAAATGCAAAAGTTCCGTACCAATGGGAGGGGGAGGGAGGGGGGGACACCCTCCTCTCACACCCTATCCCCGGTCGCTACGCTCCCTCGGGCTTGGTCTCTCGCAATTTCTCACTCCCAACTCTCACCCAATGTTGGCAGCCCTGGACTCAATACCAGCACATTTGCACCAGAGGTCTTCAACCAGACCCCCACCATCTCTTCACTGCACTTAGACAGAGGGTGTCTCTGGATGGAAGTTGAGACAAATCAAATCAGACAACTTGAAGGGAATAAAAAACTCCAGGCCACAAAACGAGGTGACACTTGACCTGTGATTTGTGTAAACAGTATTGAATGTATGTTTAGCCTCACAATGCAGGTCAGATTATTTTTTTGCCCGGTTCCTGTATTGTACATATTGATTTACCTGAATAAAGTTTATTTTGATTAAATTTAAAAAACCTGACCTATCAGTGAGAGACACTAACTTAGTATTCAGCCCTCATTTGTATTGGCCATTGATGTTGTGCTGACGCTTGTTCACCAAAATCAACCCATCATTAGTAGAAACAGATGATGTTTGTGGAAACAAATCTACCGTCTGTCTCCCTCCGTTCTGGCGGGAAAGGAAACGTCCATCGACGACCCGCTCCCGCGCCGCATAAACATCGCGAGAACTGACGCTGAGTCTCGTAGGGATGGCGAAGGTTAAAGGGCGAAGCCGGATTGTCCCCGTCACGTGCCGGGGGGGGGGGGGGGGGGGTGGCAGCACCAAAGATCCTATAGTGGAGATGTAAATACTGCAGACGTGAACAGTGTGATTACATTCATGTGATTAGATGAATGAATTACACAGTGCAAGTGGAATACAAAATCAACTCAAACACAGCATATGAACCATTTAAAAAGAAATGATTTAAAAAACATTAAAAAAGACTATTACCAGAGTCAAATGTTATTCTTGACAAGAATGAACAGAGGTGTGAACCAAAGATTATAGCAGAGCAAGATAGACCACTCCTCGAAAAACGCGTAGTATGACGTGTGTGATTGTCGACGCCATTTGTTGAGGTATTTCATTGGGCTTCCCCCCCCACACTGATGGCGTCCTTATTGAATGCTCACTGCATCTCTTTCCATGTCGGCAAGTTAATATCCAGCTGCATGAACCATGTGAAAAGGGAATAAATAGATGCATGTGGTGCAGTGATTTGTG
The DNA here is from genome assembly GCF_010909765.2 of Amblyraja radiata. Classification (NCBI taxonomy): domain Eukaryota; kingdom Metazoa; phylum Chordata; class Chondrichthyes; order Rajiformes; family Rajidae; genus Amblyraja; species Amblyraja radiata. The sequence goes on along the minus strand of NC_045972.1, from coordinate 2,353,865 downwards.
CAGCACTATAGGCCTGGAGACCTAGAGTTCACCATTGAACGGAGTTTGAACGGGGGGCTTGAGGCCCCCGACCGAGGAAGAACAAAAGGAAGGGACTTGAACTTTATTTCGCCTTCCATCACAGTGAGGAATGTGTAGGAGTCCCTATTAAATGTCCGTATTAAAATGTGTTTTTGAGTGCTGTTGCTTTTAATTGTATGACTGACCTGGCCAATGAAATTCCTCGTATGTTGCAAAACATGGCAAATAAAATCTGATTATGATTCTGAAAAGCCTTTCCCTTCCATACTCTTTCCTCTCTGATCTTTTTGCAGTTGCCTGCCTTTCTGTACTTGTTGCAAGAGATTGTCGTGGCATCCAGCATCCTCGGAGAATGTAGAATTAAAGGCAGGCAATGCCAGTTTTAAAGATGGTTATTTGCCTCAAGATTGGATTATTGTATCTCCAGAACCTCCCCAGAGGCTCTGGGAGACACAAGGTTCAAGAGGGAACACAAAAAGCCTAATTAGGAAGAATATTAAGAGTAAGATTTTCAATTAAAATACTGTAATTGATGGAACCTTGCCTTTAAATTGGTTCTTGGATGAAACCCTGATGGTTCTCACATTGTCTCTTTAAATGTACTCTCCTTTTCACACTTGCATTAAAACACACAGCCACCGCCATTCACAGTGATACTGCCCGGCAGTCTCATAATTACAGTCAACACAGCCACCTTGACAGCCACACAAAATGATGTAAATAAAAATTGTTTTCCTTGTTTAAGAAGTTCAATTTACAATTATTTGAAATTGTGGGGGTTGGTACAAAATACTGCTGACCCACAAATGTGTTGCTATGAGACATTCACATTTTAAAAATCCATGTCTCAAAAAAAGCAAGAAGGTGCCCATGTTATTTGACCAACTTATCAGATGAATTTAAATATGTAGGTATGTCTGCATTAGTTTTGCTCCTAATTCCCTTTTCCAAATCATTAATATATATGGTAAACAGTTGCGGCCCCAACACCAAGCCTTGCGGCAAAAAATCCAGAAGATTAGTCAAACATGATTTCCCTTTCATAAATCCATGTTGACTTGGACTAATTCTTTTACTGCTATCCAAATGCCCCATTATTACATCTTTAATAATTGACCCCAGCATCTTTCACACCACCAAAGTCGGGCTAACTGGTCTGTAATTCCCCGTTTTCTCTCACGCTCCTTTCTTGAAAAGTGGGATAGCATTAGCTATCCTCCAATCCACAGGAACTGATCGTAAATCTATTGATCGTTGGAAAATGATCATGTGTATAAATATATATGTATGTGTATATATGTATGTATGTGTATATATGCATGTATATGTATATGTGTGTATATATGTATGTATATGTTTATATATGTGTGTATGTATGCATATAAATGTATCCATATGTATGTGCATTTGTATGTGTATACGTGTGTATGTGTGTATATATATGTATGTGTATAAATATATATATATGCATATATTTATTATTACTATATAATTATATATATAATTGCCTTTATGGTTTATGCACATCATCTTACAAGACAAATGAATTAATAGTGATTATTTAAATCAAAGTTGCTTCTGATCCATGAGAATAAACTTTATTATCTCTAACTTGCCTCTCACACACAGACACACATTCATATAAATATATAAAATATATATACGTTAAATTTAATTTTGTGCAGTGTGTGTTAAAGCAATACAAGGGAAACTGCACAATACAATGCAAGGGAAACTACGCAAAGGAGGGGGCTGTTCTCGCTACAAGATACTCGAGGATCTTTGCTTTGGATCAATGATTATAGAGTAGCTCTATAGAGGAGCTCCATAATCTCTGCTTTGGATCACAGCGGGTGGATTACATACCGGAAGTCGCGTGTCGCTTAAAGAAATGGCGGCCGTGACGTTCCGTCACGTACTACACGTCAGTCCATTGTATTTCGGAGGAGTGGTCTATCTTGCTCCTCTATGATCTTTGGCCTGTACTCTCTGTATCAAACATTATAGAGGCTCCTCTACAAGAGTGAAGCTGCCTCCCTCCCCCCCAACAGCTGCTCCCCCGACACGTGACGGGGTCCAGCCCGGCTTCACCCTTCAACCGGCGCCATTCCCACGGGACACGACGTCACTTCTCGCCATGTTTGGGCGGGAGCGGGTGCGGGTCGTCGACGGACGTTTCGTTTCCGCCGGAAATGCCCCTGAACCCGGGGGGGGGGGGGGGGTTGTATGTTGTGACCAGAATGACCCCCCTCACCCCCACTTTACCCCCCCTTCACCACTCTCCCCTCATCCCCATACACCCTCCTCTTCTCTCCCCCCCACCTCGCACCCTCACCACTCTCCCCTTCCCCTCCACTCAGGGTGACCACAACTGCTCTCCATAAGCTGAGAGAAAGCAGGTGAGAGGCAGGGAGGGAGCAACAGATGGATGCGGATAAGATGCAGTGTCTGTCGAGCTGAGTTCCTCCAGCATGTTGTCCCAGCAAAGAATGAAAAACTGGAACCATACACAGCTATTCACAGCCGTTTCAGGATTGCCACAGGTGGAGAAGGTGGAAATCCATTTCCTAAAGTAGCAATGTTACAAAATTTTGAGATTTTAAAAATCAAGTCTGTAATTTATCCCATCAGATAAAGCATAAAAATAAGTTTAATTTGACACCTAATTCACTTTCATATCTCAAGTATTTAAAAAGTTATGGCCATTTTCATACTCGGAAATGAGCATCTTGTTCCCTATTGATTTTCTATGGACATAACAAAAAAGTTGTGATCGTGAACAGTCAAAAGCCCATAACTTTCTTAAAAATTAAGAGAACTGAATGAAATTTTCAGTTATCATAGATTGAAGCATTCTGAAACAAATATAAAATAATCTTACTTGGATGACCTGAAATTAAAGCATATAATTAGTTAGTTACCTAATTGTAGCTAATTTCAGACTTCAATTACTAGATCTAAACATCTATCCATTTCTTAATAAATTATTAACATTTTTAAATAGCCTAAATGTCCAAATAATATTCACAAATAATTCACAATAAAACATGATTTTAAAATCTCATTTACATTAATTTATAGACCAAATGGAAGGAATTCAGTGTTCAATTGCTGTAAATAAATGCCCATTTAAATCAGCTTTCCAGTGGGTCCCTGTGGAACGCGCTGGTTTAGAACGTTCACATTGCGGTAGATTTGTGCCCCAAATGCCCAGAAAAATACTGCGCGATATAATGGGCCCAAATTGAGCTACTCGCAATATTAAATTTTGTATAAAGGGATCTTTAGAAGCCCTTTTTAATGTAAAAATATACAACCTAACTTCTGCTATCTGCTTTATGAGACTCTGCGGTTGCTGGCGGTCGCGGGTTTAGAGATTGATTTTTAAACTACTATAACTATTATACGAGGCCTTTAAACCTAATAATAGCCTTTGCGACGGGGTCTTCCAGCGATTTTTCGTTAATAATTAACTAGGCTGAACATCTTCGATTTGAACAGCTTAGAGAAAATCGCGTTTTAAACCCGCCCCCTCTAAACGGCGCCAAAATCGCGCACACCCGCAACGGCAGATTTTCAAAGACGCTTCAGGTAGGCTTTGCAACATACCTACCTAAAGATTGGGAAATAACTGATTATGATGTTCACTAATTCTTTAAACAACCTGTTTGGAAATTTGCCAGATTAAGATGATTCATCCTTAGGTTTAAGGTGAAGGGGAAATGATTTAATAGGAATCTGAAGGGTAACTTTTTCACACAAAGGGTGGTGGGTGTATGGAAAAAGCTGCCAGAGGGGACTATCCCAACATTTAAGATACAGTTAGACAGGTACATGGATGGGAAAAGTTTGGAGGGATATGGACCAAACTCAATGGTGTGGATAGCATCTCAGGCAAATAGCTATTTCACAGTTTTGGATTTGCCAGAATTCCTGAATCTGCATTTTGTTTTGCTTTACTTCATCCTGATTTGCAATCAATTAATGATGGCTCGCAGAATGATCCTGACTGAAACGTTACCCATCCTTTTTCTCCAGAGATGCTTCCTGGAGAAAAGGTATTTTATTGTCACATTTGCATTGATATGTAAATTATTCTCGGGTATTATAATGGTTTCTGACGATGTGGAGTTTGTACGTTCTCTCTGTGACCTGCTTGGGTTTTCTCCAGGAAGTTCCGGCTTCCTCCCATACTCTTGAGACGTACAGGTTTGGAGGCTAATTGGCTTGGTATAAATGTTAATTGCCCCCTTGTGTGTGTAGGATTGTGTTAGTATGCGGGGATCGCAGGTCGGCGCTGGCCTGTTTCGCACTGTATAATGAACTGGATTTGATCAGGAAATATGGATGGGAAAGGAATGGAGGGTTATGGTCTGAGCGCAGGTATATGGGACTAGGGGAGATAATGTGTTCGGCACGGACTAGAGGGGTCGAGATGGCCTGTTTCCGTGCTGTAATTGTTATATTGTTATATTATATTATTATTATATAAAAGATTACTGCATTAGATAAGCTTCTGTGGACTTGAACGTAATAGGTTAAGTCTAGGGGGTCAGATATGGGGCTTTATGTGTGGGCCAGATATATTGTCAGTGCAAAAGGGCTACGGGCAAGGCCAAGTGTGCATCCAGAGTCAAGGTCTGGAATAGTACTAGGCGTGCAGTCAAAGCTGGGACGGGGGAGTGTTCAGCACTGGGAACCGAAGCAGGTTCTGCACCTATTTTCTGTGTTTCTATTAAAGGAATCAGTAGTTATGGAGAGAACGCAGGTACGGGATACCGAGTTGGATGATCAGCCATGATCATATTGAATGGCGGTGCAGGTTCGAAGGGCCGAATGGCCTACTCCTGCACCTATTTTCTATGTAAGCAGCTATGAACGGTAGAATAGGGGGCCAGGTGTAAGGCTGGACTCGGGGACAGGAATGAGAGAAGGTATGCATCTGGAGTCAGGGCTATGAGTAGTACCAGGTATGCAGTGAGACCCAGGTTGGCCAACATGGGCCAAGTGTTTGATTATAACCTGATTTCCATACATGAATACACCAGAGATCATTCATGTGCTGCACGTGTTGATCAGAGCTGGGCTCTACTGTGGAATGTAATTAGGAATGTAATTTAGTCTAACCTTATTTATAGCTATTCCAATTTAAAGCATAAATATTGCATTCAAGTGTAAGTTAAAAAACTCACTACAATATGCACCATATTGCACAATTTCAAACTGAAAAATGCAAAAGTTCCGTACCAATGGGAGGGGGAGGGAGGGGGGGACACCCTCCTCTCACACCCTATCCCCGGTCGCTACGCTCCCTCGGGCTTGGTCTCTCGCAATTTCTCACTCCCAACTCTCACCCAATGTTGGCAGCCCTGGACTCAATACCAGCACATTTGCACCAGAGGTCTTCAACCAGACCCCCACCATCTCTTCACTGCACTTAGACAGAGGGTGTCTCTGGATGGAAGTTGAGACAAATCAAATCAGACAACTTGAAGGGAATAAAAAACTCCAGGCCACAAAACGAGGTGACACTTGACCTGTGATTTGTGTAAACAGTATTGAATGTATGTTTAGCCTCACAATGCAGGTCAGATTATTTTTTTGCCCGGTTCCTGTATTGTACATATTGATTTACCTGAATAAAGTTTATTTTGATTAAATTTAAAAAACCTGACCTATCAGTGAGAGACACTAACTTAGTATTCAGCCCTCATTTGTATTGGCCATTGATGTTGTGCTGACGCTTGTTCACCAAAATCAACCCATCATTAGTAGAAACAGATGATGTTTGTGGAAACAAATCTACCGTCTGTCTCCCTCCGTTCTGGCGGGAAAGGAAACGTCCATCGACGACCCGCTCCCGCGCCGCATAAACATCGCGAGAACTGACGCTGAGTCTCGTAGGGATGGCGAAGGTTAAAGGGCGAAGCCGGATTGTCCCCGTCACGTGCCGGGGGGGGGGGGGGGGGGGGGGGTGGCAGCACCAAAGATCCTATAGTGGAGATGTAAATACTGCAGACGTGAACAGTGTGATTACATTCATGTGATTAGATGAATGAATTACACAGTGCAAGTGGAATACAAAATCAACTCAAACACAGCATATGAACCATTTAAAAAGAAATGATTTAAAAAACATTAAAAAAGACTATTACCAGAGTCAAATGTTATTCTTGACAAGAATGAACAGAGGTGTGAACCAAAGATTATAGCAGAGCAAGATAGACCACTCCTCGAAAAACGCGTAGTATGACGTGTGTGATTGTCGACGCCATTTGTTGAGGTATTTCATTGGGCTTCCCCCCCCCACACTGTGATGGCGTCCTTATTGAATGCTCACTGCATCTCTTTCCATGTCGGCAAGTTAATATCCAGCTGCATGAACCATGTGAAAAGGGAATAAATAGATGCATGTGGTGCAGTGATTTGTGCAGCACTATAGGCCTGGAGACCTAGAGGAGTTCACCATTGAACGGAGTTTGAACGGGGGGCTTGAGGCCCCCGACCGAGGAAGAACAAAAGGAAGGGACTTGAACTTTATTTCGCCTTCCATCACAGTGAGGAATGTGTAGGAGTCCCTATTAAATGTCCGTATTAAAATGTGTTTTTGAGTGCTGTTGCTTTTAATTGTATGACTGACCTGGCCAATGAAATTCCTCGTATGTTGCAAAACATGGCAAATAAAATCTGATTATGATTCTGAAAAGCCTTTCCCTTCCATACTCTTTCCTCTCTGATCTTTTTGCAGTTGCCTGCCTTTCTGTACTTGTTGCAAGAGATTGTCGTGGCATCCAGCATCCTCGGAGAATGTAGAATTAAAGGCAGGCAATGCCAGTTTTAAAGATGGTTATTTGCCTCAAGATTGGATTATTGTATCTCCAGAACCTCCCCAGAGGCTCTGGGAGACACAAGGTTCAAGAGGGAACACAAAAAGCCTAATTAGGAAGAATATTAAGAGTAAGATTTTCAATTAAAATACTGTAATTGATGGAACCTTGCCTTTAAATTGGTTCTTGGATGAAACCCTGATGGTTCTCACATTGTCTCTTTAAATGTACTCTCCTTTTCACACTTGCATTAAAACACACAGCCACCGCCATTCACAGTGATACTGCCCGGCAGTCTCATAATTACAGTCAACACAGCCACCTTGACAGCCACACAAAATGATGTAAATAAAAATTGTTTTCCTTGTTTAAGAAGTTCAATTTACAATTATTTGAAATTGTGGGGGTTGGTACAAAATACTTCTGACCCACAAATGTGTTGCTATGAGACATTCACATTTTAAAAATCCATGTCTCAAAAAAAGCAAGAAGGTGCCCATGTTATTTGACCAACTTATCAGATGAATTTAAATATGTAGGTATGTCTGCATTAGTTTTGCTCCTAATTCCCTTTTCCAAATCATTAATATATATGGTAAACAGTTGCGGCCCCAACACCAAGCCTTGCGGCAAAAAATCCAGAAGATTAGTCAAACATGATTTCCCTTTCATAAATCCATGTTGACTTGGACTAATTCTTTTACTGCTATCCAAATGCCCCATTATTACATCTTTAATAATTGACTCCAGCATCTTTCACACCACCAAAGTCGGGCTAACTGGTCTGTAATTCCCCGTTTTCTCTCACGCTCCTTTCTTGAAAAGTGGGATAGCATTAGCTATCCTCCAATCCACAGGAACTGATCGTAAATCTATTGATCGTTGGAAAATGATCATGTGTATAAATATATATGTATGTGTATATATGCATGTATGTGTATATATGCATGTATATGTATATGTGTGTATATATGTATGTATATATGTTTATATATGTGTGTATGTATGCATATAAATGTATCCATATGTATGTGCATTTGTATGTGTATACGTGTGTATGTGTGTATATATATGTATGTGTATAAATATATATATATGCATATATTTATTATTACTATATAATTATATATATAATTGCCTTTATGGTTTATGCACATCATCTTACAAGACAAATGAATTAATAGTGATTATTTAAATCAAAGTTGCTTCTGATCCATGAGAATAAACTTTATTATCTCTAACTTGCCTCTCACACACAGACACACATTCATATAAATATATAAAATATATATACGTTAAATTTAATTTTGTGCAGTGTGTGTTAAAGCAATACAAGGGAAACTGCACAATACAATGCAAGGGAAACTACGCAAAGGAGGGGGCTGTTCCCGCTACAAGATACTCGAGGATCTTTGCTTTGGATCAAAGATTATAGAGTAGCTCTATAGAGGAGCTCCATAATCTCTGCTTTGGATCACAGCGGGTGGATTACATACCGGAAGTCGCGTGTCGCTTAAACAAATGGCGGCCGTGACGTTCCGTCACGTACTACACGTCAGTCCATTGTATTTCGGAGGAGTGGTCTATCTTGCTCCTCTATGATCTTTGGCCTGTACTCTCTGTATCAAACATTATAGAGGCTCCTCTATAAGAGTGAAGCTGCCTCCCTCCCCCCCAACAGCTGCTCCCCCGACACGTGACGGGGTCCAGCCCGGCTTCACCCTTCAACCGGCGCCATTCCCACGGGACACGACGTCACTTCTCGCCATGTTTGGGCGGGAGCGGGTGCGGGTCGTCGACGGACGTTTCGTTTCCGCCGGAAATGCCCCTGAACCCGGGGGGGGGGGGGGTTGTGTGTTGTGACCAGAATGACCCCCCTCACCCCCACTTTACCCCCCCTTCACCACTCTCCCCTCCTCCCCATACACCCTCCTCTTCTCTCCCCCCCACCTCGCACCCTCACCACTCTCCCCTTCCCCTCCACTCAGGGTGACCACAACTGCTCTCCATAAGCTGAGAGAAAGCAGGTGAGAGGCAGGGAGGGAGCAACAGATGGATGCGGATAAGATGCAGTGTCTGTCGAGCTGAGTTCCTCCAGCATGTTGTCCCAGCAAAGAATGAAAAACTGGAACCATACACAGCTATTCACAGCCGTTTCAGGATTGCCACAGGTGGAGAAGGTGGAAATCCATTTCCTAAAGATTGGGAAATAACTGATTATGATGTTCACTAATTCTTTAAACAACCTGTTTGGAAATTTGCCAGATTAAGATGATTCATCCTTAGGTTTAAGGTGAAGGGGAAATGATTTAATAGGAATCTGAAGGGTAACTTTTTCACACAAAGGGTGGTGGGTGTATGGAAAAAGCTGCCAGAGGGGACTATCCCAACATTTAAGATACAGTTAGACAGGTACATGGATGGGAAAAGTTTGGAGGGATATGGACCAAACTCAATGGTGTGGATAGCATCTCAGGCAAATAGCTATTTCACAGTTTTGGATTTGCCAGAATTCCTGAATCTGCATTTTGTTTTGCTTTACTTCATCCTGATTTGCAATCAATTAATGATGGCTCGCAGAATGATCCTGACTGAAACGTTACCCATCCTTTTTCTCCAGAGATGCTTCCTGGAGAAAAGGTATTTTATTGTCACATTTGCATTGATATGTAAATTATTCTCGGGTATTATAATGGTTTCTGACGATGTGGAGTTTGTACGTTCTCTCTGTGACCTGCTTGGGTTTTCTCCAGGAAGTTCCGGCTTCCTCCCATACTCTTGAGACGTACAGGTTTGGAGGCTAATTGGCTTGGTATAAATGTTAATTGCCCCCTTGTGTGTGTAGGATTGTGTTAGTATGCGGGGATCGCAGGTCGGCGCTGGCCTGTTTCGCACTGTATAATGAACTGGATTTGATCAGGAAATATGGATGGGAAAGGAATGGAGGGTTATGGTCTGAGCGCAGGTATATGGGACTAGGGGAGATAATGTGTTCGGCACGGACTAGAGGGGTCGAGATGGCCTGTTTCCGTGCTGTAATTGTTATATTGTTATATTATATTATTATTATATAAAAGATTACTGCATTAGATAAGCTTCTGTGGACTTGAACGTAATAGGTTAAGTCTAGGGGGTCAGATATGGGGCTTTATGTGTGGGCCAGATATATTGTCAGTGCAAAAGGGCTACGGGCAAGGCCAAGTGTGCATCCAGAGTCAAGGTCTGGAATAGTACTAGGCGTGCAGTCAAAGCTGGGACGGGGGAGTGTTCAGCACTGGGAACCGAAGCAGGTTCTGCACCTATTTTCTGTGTTTCTATTAAAGGAATCAGTAGTTATGGAGAGAACGCAGGTACGGGATACCGAGTTGGATGATCAGCCATGATCATATTGAATGGCGGTGCAGGTTCGAAGGGCCGAATGGCCTACTCCTGCACCTATTTTCTATGTAAGCAGCTATGAACGGTAGAATAGGGGGCCAGGTGTAAGGCTGGACTCGGGGACAGGAATGAGAGAAGGTATGCATCTGGAGTCAGGGCTATGAGTAGTACCAGGTATGCAGTGAGACCCAGGTTGGCCAACATGGGCCAAGTGTTTGATTATAACCTGATTTCCATACATGAATACACCAGAGATCATTCATGTGCTGCACGTGTTGATCAGAGCTGGGCTCTACTGTGGAATGTAATTAGGAATGTAATTTAGTCTAACCTTATTTATAGCTATTCCAATTTAAAGCATAAATATTGCATTCAAGTGTAAGTTAAAAAACTCACTACAATATGCACCATATTGCACAATTTCAAACTGAAAAATGCAAAAGTTCCGTACCAATGGGAGGGGGAGGGAGGGGGGGACACCCTCCTCTCACACCCTATCCCCGGTCGCTACGCTCCCTCGGGCTTGGTCTCTCGCAATTTCTCACTCCCAACTCTCACCCAATGTTGGCAGCCCTGGACTCAATACCAGCACATTTGCACCAGAGGTCTTCAACCAGACCCCCACCATCTCTTCACTGCACTTAGACAGAGGGTGTCTCTGGATGGAAGTTGAGACAAATCAAATCAGACAACTTGAAGGGAATAAAAAACTCCAGGCCACAAAACGAGGTGACACTTGACCTGTGATTTGTGTAAACAGTATTGAATGTATGTTTAGCCTCACAATGCAGGTCAGATTATTTTTTTGCCCGGTTCCTGTATTGTACATATTGATTTACCTGAATAAAGTTTATTTTGATTAAATTTAAAAAACCTGACCTATCAGTGAGAGACACTAACTTAGTATTCAGCCCTCATTTGTATTGGCCATTGATGTTGTGCTGACGCTTGTTCACCAAAATCAACCCATCATTAGTAGAAACAGATGATGTTTGTGGAAACAAATCTACCGTCTGTCTCCCTCCGTTCTGGCGGGAAAGGAAACGTCCATCGACGACCCGCTCCCGCGCCGCATAAACATCGCGAGAACTGACGCTGAGTCTCGTAGGGATGGCGAAGGTTAAAGGGCGAAGCCGGATTGTCCCCGTCACGTGCCGGGGGGGGGGGGGGGGGGGGGGTGGCAGCACCAAAGATCCTATAGTGGAGATGTAAATACTGCAGACGTGAACAGTGTGATTACATTCATGTGATTAGATGAATGAATTACACAGTGCAAGTGGAATACAAAATCAACTCAAACACAGCATATGAACCATTTAAAAAGAAATGATTTAAAAAACATTAAAAAAGACTATTACCAGAGTCAAATGTTATTCTTGACAAGAATGAACAGAGGTGTGAACCAAAGATTATAGCAGAGCAAGATAGACCACTCCTCGAAAAACGCATAGTATGACGTGTGTGATTGTCGACGCCATTTGTTGAGGTATTTCATTGGGCTTCCCCCCCCCACACTGTGATGGCCTCCTTATTGAATGCTCACTGCATCTCTTTCCATGTCGGCAAGTTAATATCCAGCTGCATGAACCATGTGAAAAGGGAATAAATAGATGCATGTGGTGCAGTGATTTGTGCAGCACTATAGGCCTGGAGACCTAGAGGAGTTCACCATTGAACGGAGTTTGAACGGGGGGCTTGAGGCCCCCGACCGAGGAAGAACAAAAGGAAGGGACTTGAACTTTATTTCGCCTTCCATCACAGTGAGGAATGTGTAGGAGTCCCTATTAAATGTCCGTATTAAAATGTGTTTTTGAGTGCTGTTGCTTTTAATTGTATGACTGACCTGGCCAATGAAATTCCTCGTATGTTGCAAAACATGGCAAATAAAATCTGATTATGATTCTGAAAAGCCTTTCCCTTCCATACTCTTTCCTCTCTGATCTTTTTGCAGTTGCCTGCCTTTCTGTACTTGTTGCAAGAGATTGTCGTGGCATCCAGCATCCTCGGAGAATGTAGAATTAAAGGCAGGCAATGCCAGTTTTAAAGATGGTTATTTGCCTCAAGATTGGATTATTGTATCTCCAGAACCTCCCCAGAGGCTCTGGGAGACACAAGGTTCAAGAGGGAACACAAAAAGCCTAATTAGGAAGAATATTAAGAGTAAGATTTTCAATTAAAATACTGTAATTGATGGAACCTTGCCTTTAAATTGGTTCTTGGATGAAACCCTGATGGTTCTCACATTGTCTCTTTAAATGTACTCTCCTTTTCACACTTGCATTAAAACACACAGCCACCGCCATTCACAGTGATACTGCCCGGCAGTCTCATAATTACAGTCAACACAGCCACCTTGACAGCCACACAAAATGATGTAAATAAAAATTGTTTTCCTTGTTTAAGAAGTTCAATTTACAATTATTTGAAATTGTGGGGGTTGGTACAAAATACTGCTGACCCACAAATGTGTTGCTATGAGACATTCACATTTTAAAAATCCATGTCTCAAAAAAAGCAAGAAGGTGCCCATGTTATTTGACCAACTTATCAGATGAATTTAAATATGTAGGTATGTCTGCATTAGTTTTGCTCCTAATTCCCTTTTCCAAATCATTAATATATATGGTAAACAGTTGCGGCCCCAACACCAAGCCTTGCGGCAAAAAATCCAGAAGATTAGTCAAACATGATTTCCCTTTCATAAATCCATGTTGACTTGGACTAATTCTTTTACTGCTATCCAAATGCCCCATTATTACATCTTTAATAATTGACTCCAGCATCTTTCACACCACCAAAGTCGGGCTAACTGGTCTGTAATTCCCCGTTTTCTCTCACGCTCCTTTCTTGAAAAGTGGGATAGCATTAGCTATCCTCCAATCCACAGGAACTGATCGTAAATCTATTGATCGTTGGAAAATGATCATGTGTATAAATATATATGTATGTGTATATATGCATGTATGTGTATATATGCATGTATATGTATATGTGTGTATATATGTATGTATATATGTTTATATATGTGTGTATGTATGCATATAAATGTATCCATATGTATGTGCATTTGTATGTGTATACGTGTGTATGTGTGTATATATATGTATGTGTATAAATATATATATATGCATATATTTATTATTACTATATAATTATATATATAATTGCCTTTATGGTTTATGCACATCATCTTACAAGACAAATGAATTAATAGTGATTATTTAAATCAAAGTTGCTTCTGATCCATGAGAATAAACTTTATTATCTCTAACTTGCCTCTCACACACAGACACACATTCATATAAATATATAAAATATATATACGTTAAATTTAATTTTGTGCAGTGTGTGTTAAAGCAATACAAGGGAAACTGCACAATACAATGCAAGGGAAACTACGCAAAGGAGGGGGCTGTTCCCGCTACAAGATACTCGAGGATCTTTGCTTTGGATGAAAGATTATAGAGTAGCTCTATAGAGGAGCTCCATAATCTCTGCTTTGGATCACAGCGGGTGGATTACATACCGGAAGTCGCGTGTCGCTTAAACAAATGGCGGCCGTGACGTTCCGTCACGTACTACACGTCAGTCCATTGGATTTCGGAGGAGTGGTCTATCTTGCTCCTCTATGATCTTTGGCCTGTACTCTCTGTATCAAACATTATAGAGGCTCCTCTATAAGAGTGAAGCTGCCTCCCTCCCCCCCAACAGCTGCTCCCCCGACACGTGACGGGGTCCAGCCCGGCTTCACCCTTCAACCGGCGCCATTCCCACGGGACACGACGTCACTTCTCGCCATGTTTGGGCGGGAGCGGGTGCGGGTCGTCGACGGACGTTTCGTTTCCGCCGGAAATGCCCCTGAACCCGGGGGGGGGGGGGTTGTGTGTTGTGACCAGAATGACCCCCCTCACCCCCACTTTACCCCCCCTTCACCACTCTCCCCTCCTCCCCATACACCCTCCTCTTCTCTCCCCCCCACCTCGCACCCTCACCACTCTCCCCTTCCCCTCCACTCAGGGTGACCACAACTGCTCTCCATAAGCTGAGAGAAAGCAGGTGAGAGGCAGGGAGGGAGCAACAGATGGATGCGGATAAGATGCAGTGTCTGTCGAGCTGAGTTCCTCCAGCATGTTGTCCCAGCAAAGAATGAAAAACTGGAACCATACACAGCTATTCACAGCCGTTTCAGGATTGCCACAGGTGGAGAAGGTGGAAATCCATTTCCTAAAGATTGGGAAATAACTGATTATGATGTTCACTAATTCTTTAAACAACCTGTTTGGAAATTTGCCAGATTAAGATGATTCATCCTTAGGTTTAAGGTGAAGGGGAAATGATTTAATAGGAATCTGAAGGGTAACTTTTTCACACAAAGGGTGGTGGGTGTATGGAAAAAGCTGCCAGAGGGGACTATCCCAACATTTAAGATACAGTTAGACAGGTACATGGATGGGAAAAGTTTGGAGGGATATGGACCAAACTCAATGGTGTGGATAGCATCTCAGGCAAATAGCTATTTCACAGTTTTGGATTTGCCAGAATTCCTGAATCTGCATTTTGTTTTGCTTTACTTCATCCTGATTTGCAATCAATTAATGATGGCTCGCAGAATGATCCTGACTGAAACGTTACCCATCCTTTTTCTCCAGAGATGCTTCCTGGAGAAAAGGTATTTTATTGTCACATTTGCATTGATATGTAAATTATTCTCGGGTATTATAATGGTTTCTGACGATGTGGAGTTTGTACGTTCTCTCTGTGACCTGCTTGGGTTTTCTCCAGGAAGTTCCGGCTTCCTCCCATACTCTTGAGACGTACAGGTTTGGAGGCTAATTGGCTTGGTATAAATGTTAATTGCCCCCTTGTGTGTGTAGGATTGTGTTAGTATGCGGGGATCGCAGGTCGGCGCTGGCCTGTTTCGCACTGTATAATGAACTGGATTTGATCAGGAAATATGGATGGGAAAGGAATGGAGGGTTATGGTCTGAGCGCAGGTATATGGGACTAGGGGAGATAATGTGTTCGGCACGGACTAGAGGGGTCGAGATGGCCTGTTTCCGTGCTGTAATTGTTATATTGTTATATTATATTATTATTATATAAAAGATTACTGCATTAGATAAGCTTCTGTGGACTTGAACGTAATAGGTTAAGTCTAGGGGGTCAGATATGGGGCTTTATGTGTGGGCCAGATATATTGTCAGTGCAAAAGGGCTACGGGCAAGGCCAAGTGTGCATCCAGAGTCAAGGTCTGGAATAGTACTAGGCGTGCAGTCAAAGCTGGGACGGGGGAGTGTTCAGCACTGGGAACCGAAGCAGGTTCTGCACCTATTTTCTGTGTTTCTATTAAAGGAATCAGTAGTTATGGAGAGAACGCAGGTACGGGATACCGAGTTGGATGATCAGCCATGATCATATTGAATGGCGGTGCAGGTTCGAAGGGCCGAATGGCCTACTCCTGCACCTATTTTCTATGTAAGCAGCTATGAACGGTAGAATAGGGGGCCAGGTGTAAGGCTGGACTCGGGGACAGGAATGAGAGAAGGTATGCATCTGGAGTCAGGGCTATGAGTAGTACCAGGTATGCAGTGAGACCCAGGTTGGCCAACATGGGCCAAGTGTTTGATTATAACCTGATTTCCATACATGAATACACCAGAGATCATTCATGTGCTGCACGTGTTGATCAGAGCTGGGCTCTACTGTGGAATGTAATTAGGAATGTAATTTAGTCTAACCTTATTTATAGCTATTCCAATTTAAAGCATAAATATTGCATTCAAGTGTAAGTTAAAAAACTCACTACAATATGCACCATATTGCACAATTTCAAACTGAAAAATGCAAAAGTTCCGTACCAATGGGAGGGGGAGGGAGGGGGGGACACCCTCCTCTCACACCCTATCCCCGGTCGCTACGCTCCCTCGGGCTTGGTCTCTCGCAATTTCTCACTCCCAACTCTCACCCAATGTTGGCAGCCCTGGACTCAATACCAGCACATTTGCACCAGAGGTCTTCAACCAGACCCCCACCATCTCTTCACTGCACTTAGACAGAGGGTGTCTCTGGATGGAAGTTGAGACAAATCAAATCAGACAACTTGAAGGGAATAAAAAACTCCAGGCCACAAAACGAGGTGACACTTGACCTGTGATTTGTGTAAACAGTATTGAATGTATGTTTAGCCTCACAATGCAGGTCAGATTATTTTTTTGCCCGGTTCCTGTATTGTACATATTGATTTACCTGAATAAAGTTTATTTTGATTAAATTTAAAAAACCTGACTTATCAGTGAGAGACACTAACTTAGTATTCAGCCCTCATTTGTATTGGCCATTGATGTTGTGCTGACGCTTGTTCACCAAAATCAACCCATCATTAGTAGAAACAGATGATGTTTGTGGAAACAAATCTACCGTCTGTCTCCCTCCGTTCTGGCGGGAAAGGAAACGTCCATCGACGACCCGCTCCCGCGCCGCATAAACATCGCGAGAACTGACGCTGAGTCTCGTAGGGATGGCGAAGGTTAAAGGGCGAAGCCGGATTGTCCCCGTCACGTGCCGGGGGGGGGGGGGGGGGGGGGGGGTGGCAGCACCAAAGATCCTATAGTGGAGATGTAAATACTGCAGACGTGAACAGTGTGATTACATTCATGTGATTAGATGAATGAATTACACAGTGCAAGTGGAATACAAAATCAACTCAAACACAGCATATGAACCATTTAAAAAGAAATGATTTAAAAAACATTAAAAAAGACTATTACCAGAGTCAAATGTTATTCTTGACAAGAATGAACAGAGGTGTGAACCAAAGATTATAGCAGAGCAAGATAGACCACTCCTCGAAAAACGCGTAGTATGACGTGTGTGATTGTCGACGCCATTTGTTGAGGTATTTCATTGGGCTTCCCCCCCCCACACTGTGATGGCGTCCTTATTGAATGCTCACTGCATCTCTTTCCATGTCGGCAAGTTAATATCCAGCTGCATGAACCATGTGAAAAGGGAATAAATAGATGCATGTGGTGCAGTGATTTGTGCAGCACTATAGGCCTGGAGACCTAGAGTTCACCATTGAACGGAGTTTGAACGGGGGGCTTGAGGCCCCCGACCGAGGAAGAACAAAAGGAAGGGACTTGAACTTTATTTCGCCTTCCATCACAGTGAGGAATGTGTAGGAGTCCCTATTAAATGTCCGTATTAAAATGTGTTTTTGAGTGCTGTTGCTTTTAATTGTATGACTGACCTGGCCAATGAAATTCCTCGTATGTTGCAAAACATGGCAAATAAAATCTGATTATGATTCTGAAAAGCCTTTCCCTTCCATACTCTTTCCTCTCTGATCTTTTTGCAGTTGCCTGCCTTTCTGTACTTGTTGCAAGAGATTGTCGTGGCATCCAGCATCCTCGGAGAATGTAGAATTAAAGGCAGGCAATGCCAGTTTTAAAGATGGTTATTTGCCTCAAGATTGGATTATTGTATCTCCAGAACCTCCCCAGAGGCTCTGGGAGACACAAGGTTCAAGAGGGAACACAAAAAGCCTAATTAGGAAGAATATTAAGAGTAAGATTTTCAATTAAAATACTGTAATTGATGGAACCTTGCCTTTAAATTGGTTCTTGGATGAAACCCTGATGGTTCTCACATTGTCTCTTTAAATGTATTCTCCTTTTCACACTTGCATTAAAACACACAGCCACCGCCATTCACAGTGATACTGCCCGGCAGTCTCATAATTACAGTCAACACAGCCACCTTGACAGCCACACAAAATGATGTAAATAAAAATTGTTTTCCTTGTTTAAGAAGTTCAATTTACAATTATTTGAAATTGTGGGGGTTGGTACAAAATACTGCTGACCCACAAATGTGTTGCTATGAGACATTCACATTTTAAAAATCCATGTCTCAAAAAAAGCAAGAAGGTGCCCATGTTATTTGACCAACTTATCAGATGAATTTAAATATGTAGGTATGTCTGCATTAGTTTTGCTCCTAATTCCCTTTTCCAAATCATTAATATATATGGTAAACAGTTGCGGCCCCAACACCAAGCCTTGCGGCAAAAAATCCAGAAGATTAGTCAAACATGATTTCCCTTTCATAAATCCATGTTGACTTGGACTAATTCTTTTACTGCTATCCAAATGCCCCATTATTACATCTTTAATAATTGACTCCAGCATCTTTCACACCACCAAAGTCGGGCTAACTGGTCTGTAATTCCCCGTTTTCTCTCACGCTCCTTTCTTGAAAAGTGGGATAGCATTAGCTATCCTCCAATCCACAGGAACTGATCGTAAATCTATTGATCGTTGGAAAATGATCATGTGTATAAATATATATGTATGTGTATATATGCATGTATGTGTATATATGCATGTATATGTATATGTGTGTATATATGTATGTATATATGTTTATATATGTGTGTATGTATGCATATAAATGTATCCATATGTATGTGCATTTGTATGTGTATACGTGTGTATGTGTGTATATATATGTATGTGTATAAATATATATATATGCATATATTTATTATTACTATATAATTATATATATAATTGCCTTTATGGTTTATGCACATCATCTTACAAGACAAATGAATTAATAGTGATTATTTAAATCAAAGTTGCTTCTGATCCATGAGAATAAACTTTATTATCTCTAACTTGCCTCTCACACACAGACACACATTCATATAAATATATAAAATATATATACGTTAAATTTAATTTTGTGCAGTGTGTGTTAAAGCAATACAAGGGAAACTGCACAATACAATGCAAGGGAAACTACGCAAAGGAGGGGGCTGTTCCCGCTACAAGATACTCGAGGATCTTTGCTTTGGATGAAAGATTATAGAGTAGCTCTATAGAGTAGCTCCATAATCTCTGCTTTGGATCACAGCGGGTGGATTACATACCGGAAGTCGCGTGTCGCTTAAACAAATGGCGGCCGTGACGTTCCGTCACGTACTACACGTCAGTCAATTGGATTTCGGAGGAGTGGTCTATCTTGCTCCTCTATGATCTTTGGCCTGTACTCTCTGTATCAAACATTATAGAGGCTCCTCTATAAGAGTGAAGCTGCCTCCCTCCCCCCCAACAGCTGCTCCCCCGACACGTGACGGGGTCCAGCCCGGCTTCACCCTTCAACCGGCGCCATGCCCACGGGACACGACGTCACTTCTCGCCATGTTTGGGCGGGAGCGGGTGCGGGTCGTCGACGGACGTTTCGTTTCCGCCGGAAATGCCCCTGAACCCGGGGGGGGGGGGGGTTGTGTGTTGTGACCAGAATGACCCCCCTCACCCCCACTTTATTCTCCCTTCACCACTCTCCCCTCCTCCCCATACACCCTCCTCTTCTCTCCCCCCCACCTCGCACCCTCACCACTCTCCCCTTCCCCTCCACTCAGGGTGACCACAACTGCTCTCCATAAGCTGAGAGAAAGCAGGTGAGAGGCAGGGAGGGAGCAACAGATGGATGTGGATAAGATGCAGTGTCTGTCGAGCTGAGTTCCTCCAGCATGTTGTCCCAGCAAAGAATGAAAAACTGGAACCATACACAGCTATTCACAGCCGTTTCAGGATTGCCACAGGTGGAGAAGGTGGAAATCCATTTCCTAAAGATTGGGAAATAACTGATTATGATGTTCACTAATTCTTTAAACAACCTGTTTGGAAATTTGCCAGATTAAGATGATTCATCCTTAGGTTTAAGGTGAAGGGGAAATGATTTAATAGGAATCTGAAGGGTAACTTTTTCACACAAAGGGTGGTGGGTGTATGGAAAAAGCTGCCAGAGGGGACTATCCCAACATTTAAGATACAGTTAGACAGGTACATGGATGGGAAAAGTTTGGAGGGATATGGACCAAACTCAATGGTGTGGATAGCATCTCAGGCAAATAGCTATTTCACAGTTTTGGATTTGCCAGAATTCCTGAATCTGCATTTTGTTTTGCTTTACTTCATCCTGATTTGCAATCAATTAATGATGGCTCGCAGAATGATCCTGACTGAAACGTTACCCATCCTTTTTCTCCAGAGATGCTTCCTGGAGAAAAGGTATTTTATTGTCACATTTGCATTGATATGTAAATTATTCTCGGGTATTATAATGGTTTCTGACGATGTGGAGTTTGTACGTTCTCTCTGTGACCTGCTTGGGTTTTCTCCAGGAAGTTCCGGCTTCCCATACTCTTGAGACGTACAGGTTTGGAGGCTAATTGGCTTGGTATGAATGTTAATTGCCCCCTTGTGTGTGTAGGATTGTGTTAGTATGCGGGGATCGCAGGTCGGCGCTGGCCTGTTTCGCACTGTATAATGAACTGGATTTGATCAGGAAATTCGAGCCATAATATAATAAGTTTTAATCTCCAATTTGAGAGGGGGAAGGAAAATCGGAAGTGTCAGTATTACAATTGAACAAAGGGGACTATGGAGCTATGAGGGAGGAGCTGGCCAAAGTTGACTGGAAAGATACCCCAGCAGGGATGACAGTGGAACAACAATGGCAGGTATTTCTGGGAATAATACAGAAGGTGCAGGATCACTTAATTCCAAAGAGGAAGAAAGATTGCAAGGGGAGTAAGGGGCGACCGTGGCTGACAAGGGAAGTCAGGGACAGTATAAAAATAAGAGAGAAGAAGTATAACATAGCAAAGATGAGCAGGAAGCCAGAGGATTGGGACACCTTTATAGAGCAACAGAAGATAACTAAAAAGGCAATACGGGGAGAAAAAATGAGGTACGAAGGTAAGCTTGCCAAGAATATAAAGGAAGATAGTTTAGGTACGTGAAGAGGAAAACATTAGTTAAGACCAAAGTTGGACCCTTGAAGACTGAAACAGGTGAATTTATTATGAGGAACAAGGAAATGGCAGACGAGTTGAACAGGTACTTTGGATCTGTCTTCACTAAGGAAAACACAAACAATCTCCTGATGTACTAGTGGCCAGAGGATCTAGGGTAACGGAGGAACTGAAGGAAATTCACATCAGGTCAGAGAGAAAGCAGGTCAGAGGCAGGGAGGGAGCAACAGGTGGATGCGGATAAGATGCAGTGTCTGTCGAGCTGAGTTCCTCCAGCATGTTGTCCCAGCAAAGAATGAAAAACTGGAACCATACACAGCTATTCACAGCCGTTTCAGGATTGCCACAGGTGGAGAAGGTGGAAATCCATTTCCTAAAGATTGGGAAATAACTGATTATGATGTTCACTAATTCTTTAAACAACCTGTTTGGAAATTTGC
Source organism: Amblyraja radiata (assembly GCF_010909765.2). Lineage (NCBI taxonomy): Eukaryota > Metazoa > Chordata > Chondrichthyes > Rajiformes > Rajidae > Amblyraja > Amblyraja radiata. Next base: position 2,332,377 of record NC_045972.1, on the reverse strand, counting down.
CAGATTAAGATGATTCATCCTTAGGTTTAAGGTGAAGGGGAAATGATTTAATAGGGATCTGAAGGGTAACTTTTTCATACAAAGGGTGGTGGGTGTATGGAAAAAGCTGCCAGAGGGGACTATCCCAACATTTAAGATACAGTTAGACAGGTACATGGATGGGAAAAGGTTTGAGGGATATGGACCAAACTCAATGGTGTGGATAGCATCTCAGGCAAACAGCTATTTCACAGTTTTGGATTTGCCAGAATTCCTGAATCTGCATTTTGTTTTGTTTTACTTCATCCTGATTTGCAATCAATTAATGATGGCTCGCAGAATGATCCTGACTGAAACCTTACCCATCCTTTTTCTCCTGATGCTTCCTGACCTGAGTTACTCCAGCGCTTTGTATCTTTGGTATAAACCAGCATCTAAAGTTCCTTGTTTCTACTAATGATGGTTACGTTTTTTTATCCTCGTCAAGTTGTCTGATTTGATTTATTTCAACTTCCTTCCTGAGTCACCCTCTGTTTAAGAGCAGTGAAGTGCAGTGGTGGACTGGTTGAAGACCTGTGGTGTAAACGTGGTGGAAGTGAATCAGTTGTGTCTTTACTGTCCCTCTGAATGTATGTTTTGGACGGTGGCTGGTTGTGCGCAAAAGGTTGTGGGTGTCTGTTTGTTTGTGGTCACCATTTTAGTTCAGAGATACAGATTAGAAACAATCCTTTCCGCCACCGAGTCCACGCTGACCATCTATCACCCGTTCACACTAGTTCCCACTTTCTCATCCACTCCCTGCACACTAGGGGCAATTTACAGAGGCCAATTAACATGCAAACCTGCAGGTGTTTGGAATGTGGGAGAAAACCAGAGCACCCGGAGAAAACACACGCGGTCACAGGGTGAACGTGCAAACTCCACACACAGCATTGGAGGTCAGGATTAAACCGAGTCTCTGCCGCTGTGGGGCAGCAGCTCAACCAGCTACACGACTGTGCCCACCATTCTCTAATGCCAATTCAATCCAGTGGTGTCCACGACTGGGCAACTTCCAGTTTTGATTTGTCTGCAGCTTCATCAGGGAAAGATGGCCGGCAAGTTTAGGGAAAGTCCAGAAAGTCAATGTTTTGTTTGTGGTGGTTTTAACCTTGCTGGTGTATGTGAAATATGTGAATGAATTCCTCTGACTCTATTTCTGAATGTGACATTCCCAAATGTCATCCAGTTCTCTGTGAAAAGACATTGATCGCCCGGGCCACTTCTAGACCAAAGCCTCGTCTAGTCTTTCAGGGTCAGCATTTTGCTCTGAGATATGTTTAACTGTTGTATGTTCCTGTCTGTTCTGTTTGTGGACGGGCCTTGGATGTCCATGTAAGTGTACAACATCACGTGGCACAGTCAGGGAGTGTGACGTGGTCTGAAGTAGAGGTGCTGCTGTGCCAGTGGATTAAGAAGGGAGTCAATGTATTCTGCTAGCCGATAGGATTCAGTTCCACAATCAGACACAATGGGCCTTCCTGGACATATTTCCCCAGGTTCTGTCCACCTGTCCGGGTGTTTATGTATTTTGGGGAAAATGTAGAATTTTTACACCCGTGGTTCAAAGGTCTTTTATTTTCACATTTACATTGATATGTAAATTATTCTCGGGTATTCTAATGGTTTGTGACAATGTGTGTATTCTCTCTGTGACCTGCGCGGGTTTACTCCAGGAGGTTCCGGTTTCCTCCCACACACTACAGACGTACAGGTTTGGAGGCTAATTGGCTTGGTATAAATGTTAATTGCCCCTTGTGTGTGTAGGATTGTGTTAGTATGCGGGGATCGCAGGTTGGCGCTGGCCTGTTTCGCACTGTATAATGAACTGGATTTGATCAGGAAATTCAAGCCATAATATAATAAGTTTTAATCTCCAATTTGAGAGGGGGAAGGAAAAATCGGAAGTGTCAGTATTACAATTGAACAAAGGGGACTATGGAGCTATGAGGGAGGAGCTGGCCAAAGTTGACTGGAAAGATACCCCAGCAGGGATGACAGTGGAACAACAATGGCAGGTATTTCTGGGAATAATACAGAAGGTGCAGGATCACTTAATTCCAAAGAGGAAGAAAGATTGCAAGGGGAGTAAGGGGCGACCGTGGCTGACAATGGAAGTCAGGGACAGTATAAAAATAAGAGAGAAGTATAACAGCAAAGATGAGCAGGAAGCCAGAGGATTGGGACACCTTTATAGAGCAACAGAAGTTAACTAAAAAGGCAATACGGGGAGAAAAAATGAGGTACGAAGGTAAGCTTGCCAAGAATATAAAGGAGGATAGTAAAAGCTTCTTTAGGTATGTGAAGAGGAAAACATTAGTTAAGACCAAAGTTGGACCCTTGAAGACTGAAACAGGTGAATTTATTATGAGGAACAAGGAAATGGCAGACGAGTTGAACAGGTACTTTGGATCTGTCTTCACTAAGGAAAACACAAACAATCTCCTGATGTACTAGTGGCCAGAGGATCTAGGGTAACGGAGGAACTGAAGGAAATTCACATCAGGCAGGAAATGGTGTTGAATAGACTGATGGGACTGAAGGCTGATAAATCTCCAGGGCCTGATGGTCTGCATCCCAGGGTACTTAAGGAAGTGGCTCTAGAAATTGTGGACGCATTGGTGATCATTTTCCAATGCTCTATAGATTCCGGATCAGTTCCTGTGGATTGGAGGGTAGCTAATGTTATCCCACTTTTTAAGAAAGGCAGGAGAGAGAAAATAGGGAATTATTGACCAGTTAGCCTGACATCGGTGGTGGAGAAGATGCTGGAGTCAATTATAAAAGATGAAATAGCGGCACATTTGGATAGCAGTAACAGGATTGGTCCAAGTCAACATGGATTTACGAAGGGGAAATCATTCTTAACTAATCTTCTGGAATTTTTTGAGGATGTAACTAGGTAAATGGACAAGGGAGAGCCAGTGGATGTAGTGTACCTGGACTTTCAGAAAGCATTTGATAAGGTCCCACATAAGAGAATAGTGGGCAAAATGAGAGCACATGGTTTTGGGAGTAGGTTACTGACATGGATAGAAAATTGGTTGGCAGACAGGAAACAAAGACGGGATAAACGGTTCCCTTTCAGAATGGCAGGCAGTGACGTGGGGTACCGCAAGGCTCGGTGCTGGGACTGCAGGTATTTACAATATAGATGAATGATTTAGATGAAGGGATTAAAAGTAGCATTAGCAAATTTGGAGATGACACAAAGCTGGGTGGCCTTGATCGTATTGAATGGCGGCTCGAAGGGCCGAATGGCCTACTCCTGCACACATTGTCTATTGTCTATTTCTAAACTAAACATATAAATGCACCATGGTTTTTTTGAGGCATTGTAAAATGTCTTCAATTTCCATTAGTCTTTCCTTATAGTTGGGCTTTGTCAACTTAGTGCAGTGCTCTGTTTTACTTCATAGTCTGTGTGCCTCGAATAAGTATTGTTTGTCCATGACAACTCTGTTCTTCCTCTTATTTGCTGCTTTGATGATCATTTCCCTGTTGTCTTTCACCTCTCTTAGGATTTGGGTATTGTAAGCCAAGTTTACTGCTGAAGAGGAGAGCCAGCATCTGGCTGATGGAGGGAAAAGACAAGGCCAGGTGAGCAAAGTTTTGTGAAAGTTGTCTTTTAATAGGAGCGGCGCACTGGCACAGCGGTAGTTGCTGCCTCACAGAGCCAGGGACCCGAGTTCCATCCTGACTACAGGTGCTTGTCTGTACTGAGTTGTACGTTCTCCCCATGACCTGTGTGGGGTTTCTCGGAGATTTCCCACACTCCAAAGACGTACACGTTTGTAGGTTAATTGGCTTGGTATAAAAGTAAATTGTCCCCAGTGTGTTTAGGAAACATAGAAACATGATGGCACTGTGGCGCAATGGCAAAGTTGCTGCCTTACAGCGCTTGCAGTGCCGGAGATCTGGGTTCATTCTGACTACAGCTGCTTATCTGTACGTAGTTTGTACATTCTCCCCGTAACCGGTTTTCTCTGAGATCTTCGGTTTCCACCCACACTCCAAAGACGTACAAGTATATAGGTTAATTGGCTTGGTGTATGTGTAAATTGTCCCTAGTGTGTGTAAGATAGCGTTAATTTGCGGGGTGATCGCTGGTCGGCACTGACTCTGTGGGCCGAAGGGCCTGTTTCCGCGCTGTATCTCTAAAGATAGAAAATAGGTGCAGGAGTAGGCCATTTGGCCCTTCAAGCCAGCACTGTCATTTTATATGTTTCTATAAGATCCCATCTCTTCCTTCTAAATTCCACTATATATAAGCCAGGATAGCGTTGGTGTGGGGGGGGATTGTTGGTCGGCGCTGACTCGGTAGGCCGAAGGGCCTGTTTCCGTGCTGTATCTCTAAACTAAACTAAACAGGATGGCTAGTGGTCAGCTTACAAGTTGCTCTGAGAAGCCTCCTGCTTACACATCCACAATTATTCATTGTAGTTTGATACAATGTTTGGGTTGCATTTAGCTATAAACTGGAAGTGTTGGACTTTCAAAATGTTGATAGAAATAAAGTCTTTACAAAGAGAGAGAAAATAATCCAGTCCCACTTCGGCCCACCGAGTCCACGCCGACCATCGATTGCCCATTGCCCATTCAATCTATTTCTATGTTATCAAACTTTCTCATCCACTCTCTACACACGAGGGGCAATTTACAGTGGGCCAATCAACCTACAAACCTGCATGTCTTTAGGATGTGGGAGGAAACCGGAGCACCTGGAGGAAACCCACACGGTCACATGGAGAACGCGCAAACTCCATGCAGACAGCATCCGAGGTCAGGAACGAACTTGGTTCTCTGGCGATGTTTAGCAGCAGCTCTGGCTCTGTGTCTAAGTGCCGCCTCTGTGTACATACTAAAATTATTATTCCATCCAAAAACATCACCTTACAATTACCAACCTCTGTCGCAATGCCTCTGTTACCACTGGGCAGTGCTGGTCTGTGAAATGATGCATGGCCGTGGAAGTCATTGACATCCTTGGCATTTAACCATGAAAGAGGCTGCAATATGGGAGAAAAAATATTCAAATTGGTCTGGGTGGTTAACAAAGCATTTCATGAAGCACACAGTGTTACACAGCCGGGAAGTTACATCTATAAGGCATTATATGAAGCCTGGCTTGAGTCCTGTGCCCAGTTCCAGAAATTTAGCTGCAGAAGGATTGTGAGGTTTGGAGAGGGCCCAGAGGGATTTACAGGAGCTCTCGAGAGATGAGGAATTATGTGTAGCAAACACAAAATGCTGGAATAACTCAGCGGAACAGGCAGCAGCCCAGGAGAGAAGGAACGGATGACGATTCGGGTCGAGACCGTTCTTGTGTGTATGTGGGTGGGAAAGGGAAGCCAAGGATGTTTCCTTAGAGCTGAGTGGAGCAGTAACAGCACTGTGGTGCAGCTTGTGGAGCCACCTTTTTGCAGCTCCTCTGACCCCGGTTCAATCCTGACCTCGGGTGCTGCCTGTGTGGAGTTTGCACGTTCTCCCTCTGAATGTGTGAGTTCCCTTTGGGCGCATCAGGGAAGCAGTCCCAGCTGTGAAGGGTGTGGTTGCAATAACCAGAAGGTATTAATTTAAGGTGTTGGATGAAGAAATGAAGGCAAACATTGGAAGCACATTTTACATGAAGGGAGGAGCACTTGAAATAGCAGACAAAATGTGTAGCAAGGAACTGCAGATGCTGGTTTAAACCGAAGATAGACACATAAAGCTGGAGTAACTCAGTGGGACAGGCAACATGTCTGTAGAGAAAGAATGGACGTTTCGGGTCGAGACCGTTCTTCAGACTGAAAGTCACGGGAAAGGGAAAGGAGAGATTATAGATGATGATGTAGAGAGATATAGAACAATGGATGAAAGATATGGAAAAAAGTAACGATGATAAAGGAAACAGGCCATTGTTAGCTGTTTGCTGGGTGTAAACGAGAAGCTGGTGCGACTTGGGTGGGGGAGGGATGGAGAGAGGGAATACCGGGTTTACTTGGTTAGAGAAATCAATATTCTGGGCTGTAAGATGCCCAAGCGAAATATGAGATGCTGTTCCTCCAATTTTCATTTAGCCTCACTATGACAATGGAGGAGACCGAGGACAGAAAGGTCTGAGTGTGAATGGGGCAGAGAATTAAAGTGTTTATCAAGCGGGAGATCAGGTGGGTCCAGGCTGACTGAGCGAAGGTGTTGTGGGAGTGGTGATGGGGTGGTGGGAGTGATTGAAGGGTGGCAGGTAGTAATGGGGTTTGGCGGGTGTAGCTGGTGGTGGTGCATGGGGGTAGTATCAGGGGATGGGGATGGTGGCGGGGGATGGGGATGGAGGGGAGTGGTGGTGAATGGTCGCCGGAGGTGTTGGGGCAGATTGAGGTTGATGGGGGTTGCTGGACGTTCGGGTTGGTGGGGGGTGCGGGGGAGATGGTGGAGGGTGCGGGGGGGATGGTGGGTGAGGAGTGGCAGGGTGTGGCGCGAGGATGGAGGGGATGGGGTGGGGAGTGGTGGGGGTGGGCGAGACTGGGGCGTGTGGAGGTTGGGCAGCGGGGGTGGATATGGTGGGGGGTGGTGGGCGTGGGGATGGGGGGGTCAGGTGGGAGTCAGGAAGTTGGGGTAGGGGTGGGAAGAGCTTTTGTGGAGTTGGAGGGTAGGTAATGGGAGAGTGGGGTGGGACGGGGGGCATGGTGGTATGGCTGGTGCTGGTGTGAGGGGCAGGTGGTGAGGGTGGTGATCGGGAAGGGGGGTGGTGCTGGTGTAGGGGTGCTGGTGTTGTTTTGTCGGGGTCAGGGTGGTGGGGATCGGGGACAGGGTGGTGCTGCTGCTATGGTGCTGGTGTGTGATGGTCAGGGTGGTGAGGGTGTGTGAGTGTGGGGGTGGTGCTGTTATTTTGAGGTCAGGGTGGCGGAGATCAGGGTCAGGGTGGTGCTGCTGTTGTCAGGGTATTGGTGGTGTGAGGGTCAGGTTGGTGGGGGTGTAGGAGGTGAAGGGTAAGAGTGTGAAGGTGTGGGAGGGGGGGGGGGGTGCTGTGATGGGATCATGAGGGGTCAATAGACAATAGGTGCAGGAGTAGGCCATTCGGCCCTTTGAGCCAGAACCACCATTCACTGTGATCATGGCTGATCATCCAGTCAGTACCCCGTTTCTGCCTTCTCCCCATATCCCTGGGTTCTGCTATCTTTAAGACCTCTAGCTAACTCTCTCCTGAAAGCCTCCAGAGAATTGGCCTCCACTGCCTTCTGAAGCAGAGAGTTCCACAGATTCACAAGTCTGTGTGAAAAGGTTTTTCCTCATCTCCATTCCAAATGGCTTACCCCATATTCTTAAACTGTGGCCCCTGGTTCTGGACTCTCCCAACATCGGGAACATGTTTCTTGCCTCTAGCGTGTTCAAACCCTTAATAATCTTAAGGGCCTGTCCCACTTGGACGACCTAATCCACGAGTTTAGAAGACCCTAGATGAATTGATTAAAATGTGTTGACTCGCTGAAGTAAAAGACCTCCTACGACCTCATACGACTATGTCTACGACCTCTTACGACCCCCCTCGACCTCAGTATTCCACACCTAAGACCAACTAAGACTAGCTACGAGTGGAAAATGATCTCCGGTCGGTGGGGGCGCTGCAAGCCGGCAACCCTGCCAGCAGCGTGTCAGTTCTTTCTACTTTTTTTGTTTTTTTTTAGTATGTCCTAATGTGGGTTTTTAATGTTCCTCTGTGTGTCTTGTGTGGGGGGGGGGTAAGGGGGAAACCGCTTTGGTCGCCTCCTCCACGGAGAGGTGCCTTTTCCATGTCGCCTCCCCAGTGGCCTAACATCGAGGATCGGTGCGGCCTTTCCCGGAGACGCTTCAGCTGCGGGCCCAGCGCGGACTTTCGGCGTGGAGCGGGCGTGCCCTCGCTGGGGCTCGCCGGAGGGGAGAGCTCCGTTCGCTGGCCCGCGGCAGCCTGAAGCCGTGGTCTGCAGAGCTCCAGCTGGCACGGCGTCCGCAGCCTGGGATCCCTCGCTGGGGACCCGGGAGAAGAAGAAGCTCCGACTCCGTCCTGCACATCTGGACGCCCGCAGCGACGGCTGCGGAGGGTTGAGGTCCCGACCATGGGGGGAAATGGAGGAGGACTGGCCAGATTTTGTGCCTTCCACCACAGTGATGAATGCTGTGGTGGATGTTTGTGTTAAATTTTTATTGTGTGTTTGTGTGTTCTTTTTCATTGTACCGCTGTTGGCAAATCCATTTCACTTGCAATTTATGTGCAAGTGACGAATAAAACTGATTGTATGGTATTGATTGATCACATGATAAAATTATAGCATGTTTGCATTTTTATTCTCGGGCCAGTTACCGACCTACGACTACCTACCACTATCTACCACTACCATCAGGACCTGCCTACGTCCTGCCTACAAGTAAAAATTATCCATTTGTTCCATGCTGACCTTTTTTCTACTCGTGAGCATGAGGAAGAGGTACAAAGACCTCCTACGACCTAGTGGCGACCATGCTGCGAGTATGAGTCAAGGGCAAACTCGGCAGAGGTCGGCAATTAGGTCGTGAAAGTCGGACAGGGATATGTTTCAATAAGATTCCCTCTCAATCTTCTAAATTCCAGAGTATGCAAGCCCAGATGCTCCATTCTATCAACATATGCTATCCCAGGAATTAACCTGGTGACCCTACGCTGCACTCTCTCAATAGCAAGGATGTCCTTACTCAAATTTGGAGACCAAAACTGCACACAATTCTCCAGGTACGGGCTAAATAAATAAAACTTACTTACTTACTTACTTACTAGGTATGGTCTCACTAGTACAGCTGCAGAAGGACCTCTTTGCTCCTATACACAACTTCTCTTGTTATGAAGGCTATCATGCAATTCGCTTTCTTCACTTCCTGCTCTACCTACATACGTACTTTCAGTGACTGATGAACAAGGACCTCCAGGTCTCGTCGTACTTCCCCTTTTCCCAACTTGACACCATTTAGATAATAATCTTCCTTTCTGTTTTTGCTACCAAAGTGGAGAACCTCTCATTTATCCACATTAAACTGCATCTGCCATGTATCTGCCCACTCACCCAACCTGTCCAACTCCACCCTGCATTCTCATAGCATCTTCCTCACAGTTCACACTGCCACCCAGCTTTCTGTCATCTGTAAATTTGCTAATGTTACTTTTAATCCCTTCATCTGAATCATTAATGCATATAGTAAATAGCTGCGGTCCCAGCACCGAGCCTTGCGGTATCCCACTAGTTATCCCTACTCTTTGTTTCCTGTCTGCCAACCAATTTTCTATCCATGTCAGTACCCTACCCCCAATACCATGCGCTCTAATTTTGCCCACTAATCTCCTATGTGGGACCTTATCAAATGCTTTCTGAAAGTCCAGGTACACTCCATCCACTAGCTCTCCCTTGTCTATTTTCCTAGTTACATCCTCAAAGAACTCTGACCGATCCTGCTACTGCTATCTAAATGTGTCACTATTTCATATTTTATAGTCAGTGAGGCTATTGTGTGGAGGTGGGTATCAGGGAGGGTGGTGCTGGTTGGAACGTGGGGGTGGTGGTGCCGCAGTTGTCACGGTTCCTGTCCCCACCCCCCGGTGGGGTGGAGCCGCGACACAAACTAACACTCTAGAATGTAGCATTTTGAACGATGCAGACAATGGGCAGCGGCACCGGGGGCGGGACATAGACACAGACACAGACAGACGGCGTTGGAGGAGGTCGTGTCTGGTGTCTGCTCTGCTCAGCTCAGCTATACTCGACCCTACCATCATCTACTATACTATATTATACTCTAGGTGCGGCGGGGACGGGTGGCGACCAGAAGGGGAGTGGGTGAAGTGGCCACGCTCCCGCTCCTTGTTCCCGGCGCCGCGGCGAAGCTTCTGCTGCTCGGACCCCGCAGGGACCATCACTCGGTGAGTCTGTCTGTCGTGTCGGTCCCTGGCCCCGCACAGGTGACCGCTCCTCCCGGCGCCGGGGGCCCTGCGGACGGGGGCGGCTCCCAGCCTCACCCCCTTGACTGCCTCCCCTTAAACACCGACCCACGGCAGCGCTGTCAGAGCCCAGGGGCACCGCACCGCTGAATGAACCAACCGCACACTTTAAAGACGTATTGTACAAGTTATTGCCATTTGTAACTTTACAAAAACTACTTTTAAAGCCGCTTCCACTTGCCCTGCCTGTCAATGACATCACGATGGAATCCCGAATCTCATTGACATCAAATTCTAAACAAAATCTGTTTCATTCTAATTCTCCCGTTTTCATTCACAATAACGTCACACGGGGAATCCGAATCTCATTGACATTAAACATCGTGTGGGGTGGGATAGGGTAGAGGTGAGGAGTGGGGGAAGCAGGCAGGCAGGGAGAGGGGTTATGGAGGGAGGAAGGGAGTGACTGAGGGAGGGAGAGGTGATTGAGGGAGGAGGAGAGGGGAAAGAAGAGGGAAGGTGAAGGAAGATGCCTGGTGTGGGCCGAGCCTCGGGGCTGTAGCCGGGCCCGGGCTTTGGTCACTGAGGAGCAGACACAGACACGGACTGGGCCCTGAGTGCGGCTCCGGGCCCTGGGCTGGGGTTCGAGCCGGTGTGGTGTCCGGGGGCTGCTGCTCCGAGCCCGTGGGCAGGGAGAGGAGCGGGACCTGGGGCAAGAACCTCCCCCAGACCGCAGCCTCAGCCTCTCCCTCCAATGGCTCCAGACCTGTCGACACGTGACGCCTGTATGGTCGTGAATAGTCGTCCAAAGGGTCGTACCTTTTCCTTGGCGACCTGCTGCGACTATGACGGGTGCCGGCAGTCGCCGAAAAAAATAGCGTAAGTGGGACAGGCCCTTTAGACTGTTGAGGAAGCCTTGTTTATGGGCTCACAGTCAGGTGGGGGCTGTAAAGCTCCACTTAGTTCCAGTTGGATTGTCTGGTCTCTGTATTGTCTTAGATAGACACAAAATGCTGGAGTAACTCTACAGGACAGGCAGCATCTCTGGAGAGAAGGAATGGGTGACATTTCTGGTTTAGACGCTTTTCAGACAGATATCAGGGGAGTGGGGGGTACATAGATAAGGAAGTGTAAAGACAAGGAAATCTATAAGTGTATAGATAAGGATATCTCCCACTCCCCTGACATCAGTCTGAAGAAGGATCTCGACAGGAAACGTCACCCATTCCTTCGCTCCAGTGATGATGCCTGTCCCGCTGAGTTTCTCCAGCATTTTGTGTCCATCTTTGGTGTAAAGCAGCATCTGGAGTTCCTTCCTACACAAGCCATGTGGACAGGCCGGTGGGGTTGAGTAGGAGGGGTTGGGGGAGACGTGTAAAATCACAAAGGATAGTGAGTGAGGAGAAGTCATGAGTAAGGACGACAAGGTCACTGTGTTGACGGTGCAGGTTTAAAAGGGTGGCACGGTGGCGCAGTGTAGAGTTGCTGCCTTACAGCGCTTGCAGCGTCAGAGACCAGGGTTCGACCCCGACTACAGGTGCTGTATTTACAGAGTTTGTATGTTCTCGAGACCGCGTGGGTTTTCTCCAAGATCTTCCGTTTCCTCCCAAGCTCCAAAGACATACAGACTTGTTGGTTAATTGGCTTTGTATAAATGTAAAATTGTCCCTAGTGTGTGTAGGGTAGAGTTAATGTGCGGGGATTGCTGGTCGGTGTGGACTCGTTGGGTCGAAGGCTTGTTTCCGCACTGTACCTAAACTCTCAAGTGATAGGAAACAACCAGCGCTGCCTCTGGGTTTCTTGGTTTTTGGTCACATTTGTTCTGAAACACAGAAGGAAGCAGATCCGGTGAAACTTCTCAAGGAAACTGGAGAAATGATGGAAATGGAATGGGTTTACTGGCCAGTGGGGGAAGAGCGAGGGGCAGGGGGATTGGTGATTGTTCAAACATTTGTGACTATCTTCCGTTCAGGCAGCGGGCGCAGGCAGCCATGTGTTAGACACTTGATACAGCTAGTTATAACTAGTCCCAAAGACGTGTGGATTTGTAGCTTTATTGGCCTCTGTAAATTGTCCCTAGTGTGTAAGGGAGTGGATGTGAAAAGGAGGTTGCTTTGGGGTTATGGGGAGAAGGCGGGAGAATGGAGCTGATGGGGAAAGATAGATCAGCCATGATTCAACGGTGTAGTAAATGATGGGCCAAATGGCAATTCTGCTCCTTGAACATATGAACTTATGAACATAGAACTAGTATAAAAGGGAGATTGATGGTCAGCATGGACTCGGTGGGCCAAGGCTCCTGGATCCTTTCTGTACCTCAGGTTTCACTTTAGTATTGTTACATGTGCTGGCGTACAGTGAAAAGCTTTGTTTTGTAAGCTATCCAATCAAATCAGATACAAAATATTCATCAATACAATCAAGCCAAATCAAGTTCAATAGGTCGAGCAAAGGGGAAGATACAGAGTGCAGAATATAGTTCTCAGCATTGTAGTGCATCAGTTCCAGAGACTGTCCAATGTGCGCAATGGGGTGGAGGTGAATTGGACAGTACCCCAGTTTCATTAGTTCATAAGTGATTGGAGAAGAATTAGGCTATTCGGCCCATCAAGTCTACTTCGCCATTCAATCATGGCTGATCTATCTCTTTGTCCGAACCCCATTTCCTCCCCATAACTCCTTACACCCGTACCAATCAAGAATCTACCTATCTCTGCTTTAATAACATCCATTGATGGCCTCCACAGCCTTCTGTGGCAATGAATTCCACAAATTCACCCCCCTCTGACTGAAGTAATACCTCCTTATCTCCTTCCTAAAGGAACGTCTTTTAATTCCGAGGCTATGACCTCGGGTCCTAGACTCTCCCACTAGTGGAAACATCGTCTCCACATCACAGTTGATGATCATTCTATTAATCAGACAATTGGCCTGCCACGTGCTGTATCCAGAGACTTGCTGTGTGTGTGGTTACTCTCCCATCCCTTCTGATGATGCCCATTTTTGATGATTGCTGCCCACAAAATGTTCTGCCCCGTCATCAGATGCCAGGAAGCCAGGGCAATGGTGAGCTGGAGGGAACAGTGCTCTGAAACGAAGCTCTGCCGTGTATATTTCTGTGAACGGTGGCACAGCGGTAGAGTTGCTGCCTTACAGTGCCAGAGACCCGGGTTCCATCCCGACTACAGGAGCTGTCTGTATGGAGTTTGTACGTTCTCCCCGTGACCGCGTGGGTTGTCTCCGAGATCTTTGGTTTCCTCCCACACTCCAAAGACGTAGGGGTTTGTAGATTAATTGGCTTGGTATACGTGTAAATTGACCCTAGCCTGTGTGGGGTAGTGTTAATGTGTGGGGATCGCTGGTCGGCATGGACTTGGTGAGCGGAAGGGCCTAGTTGCAACGCTGTATCTCTGAAATATACTGAGCTAAACTGAGGTGCAGTGTTGTGGGAAGCTTTGCGAGTTGTCACGTGGCCTGTGCCTTGTGTTGTCTGAGATGTTATCTGCTGTTTGGGCACAGCCTCGCATGTTGAGTGGAAGCAGTGTTGGCCCTGCAGCCGGTGCTGGCTGGCGCTAGCCGGTTGAAAAGCAAAACGCGCAGATGCTGGAAGTCCGAAATGAAAACGGGAGACGCGTTGTAGGCTTTGTAGGTCTGACCCCATTAATGTGTCAGGTCACCGACCCTCCATTGAAAGAGACATAAAACAGAGAAACAGGTCCTTCAGCCCTACTCCTCGTTCATGCCGACAAAAGAGCCTCCCCAGGCTGCTCCCATTTGCCTGTGTTTGGCCCATATCCCTCTAAACCTTTCCAATCCATATCCCTCACCAAACATTGTTTAAACACTGTAAATCACCTCCTCTGGCAGTTCGTTCCATGTCCCCTCCACTCTCTGTTGGAAAGGTTGCCCCTCAGGTTGCCCGTAAAATCATTCTCCTGTCACCCACGCCTCTGTCCCCTAGTTGTAGATTCCCCAATAATAGGTGCAGGAGTAGACTATTCGGCACTTCAAGCCAGCACCGCCATTCAATGTGATCATGGCTGATTTTCCACAATCAGTACCCAGTTCCTGCCTTCTCCCCATATCCCCTAACTCCTCTATCTTCAAGAGCCCTATCTAGCTCTCTCTTGAAAGTATCCAGTGAACCGGCCTCCACCGCCCTCTGAGGCAGAGAATTCCACAGACTCACAACTCTGTGAAAAAGTATGTCCTCATCTCCGTTCTAAATGGCTTACCCCTTATTCTTAAACTGAGGCCCCTGGTTCTGGACTCACCGAACATCTTGAACATGTTTCCTGCCTCTAGCGTGTCCAAACCCTTAATAATCTTATATGTTTCAATAAGTTCCCCTTACATACTTCTAAATTCCAGAGTATACAAGCCCAGCCGCTCCATTCTCTCAGCATATGACAGTCCCGCCGTCCCGGGAATTAACCTTGTGAACCTATGTTGCACTCCCTCAATAGCAAGAATGTCCTTCCTCAAATTTAGAGATCAAAACTTCACACAATACTCCAGGTATGGTCTCACTAGGGCCTGTACAACTGCAGAAGGACCTCTTTGCTCCAATATTCAACTACTCTTGTTATGAAGGCCAACATGACATTTGCTTTCATCACTGCCTGCTGTATCTGCATGGTTACTTTCATTGACTGATGAACAATGACCCCCAGATCCCGTTGTACTTCCCCTTTTCCCAACTTGACACCAATGAGATAAATCTGCCTTCCTGTTTTTGTGACCAAAGTGGATAACCTCACATTTATCCACATTAAACTGCATCTGCTATGCATCTGTCCACACACCCAACCTGTCCAAGTCACCCTGCATTCTCATAGCATCCTCCTCAGTCCCCGTCTGGCCACCAACGGCTACAACCAGCACAACGACGACGCCTCCAGCAGCAGCGGCGGCTCCACCAAATCCGGCGCTCCCTCTTACATGGAGACTCCCGTCAGGTATGTCTCTCTAACTCTCTCTTGTCTCGTTCCCCCCCTCTCCCTCTCGTTCTTTCCTCTCTGAGCTATGCTCCTTTCTAACAGTAAAGATGCAGCCTCCACCCTCGTACCTCACTCAGGGAGCTGTGTATCACAACTCCAACTCTCCCCCCACCCCCCCATCCCTCTCCTCCCGCAGCACGGCCTCCCCTCCCAATCGCCTCCCCCCAACCCCAACTGAACCTTTCACTACAGGAAAAACTTCTAGACAAAACCTCAAGGAAAGTTCCAACTTCTTTCCTGCTTGGAATCTCAGGTGGAGGATGATTGGATGTAGGGTATAACTTCCATAGGCCAAGGGCAGGGTTGCCGTGCCAATAAGTTGTTGATCAAGCCTTTTCGGTTGATGGGCTCATGAGGGATGTTGGAGGGAACGTGAACAGGCACTGCCTGACCCGCTGAGTTACTCCAGCACTTTGTGACTTTTTGTTATAAACCAGCATCTGCAGTTCCTTGAGGAGGGTGGAGGGAGAGAGAGAATCATGATATTCCTTCCACGTGTGAAACAATCTTCTTTCCCCCCCCCCCCTTTCCTAGCTCTGACAAGCGACTCTCTCCATCCCTCCCCTACCCAAGTCGCACCAGCTTCTCATTTTCCTTTATCATTGTTACTTTTTTGCTTCTCTTTCGCAGTCCTGGTCTGCCTCCGTCCTAAATCATTGCCCTTTATCGTTTCAGGTTGCACAAGAAAAGGTCAAACAGGAAGAAGCCGGGACCTGTGCCTGGTGTCAAACGTTCACCGTCCAACAGTTCAGTCAACAGTCTGAGTAGCTACATCAGCAACGTCAGCAACTCCTCCAAGCGCTCTCAGCACTCTCAGCGCTCTCTGCACCTCGGCAGCAGCAGCGGCTGGCAGGAGCCCATCGGTACGTGTCCGGGGAGGGCAGCGCGGGGGGTGGAAGCAGGGCACCGGCACATTTCTTTAGTCAGAGGCTGGTGAATCAGTGGAATTCATTGCCACTGAAGGCTGTGGAGGCCAAGTCAGTCGATATATTTAAGGCAGAGATAGACAGATTCTTCATTAGTACAGGGGATACGGGGAGAACACAGGAGAATGGGGTCAGCAGGGAGAGATAGTTCTGCCATGGTGGAATGTCGGAGTAGTCTTGATGGGCCGAATGGCCTAATTCTCTTAATATCACATTATCTTTTGACGTCAGTGTTCTTAAAGCCTTAACCCTTCCCTCCAACAGACTGGTTAAGGGCTTCTCCTTGGTTTAAAGTACCGCGATCACTGGTGCACGTCGGAGACTCGTGCTACAGTATCTCAGTTTTAGTTGGAAACGAGCCCTTTGGCCCAACGAGTCCGCGCTGACCAGCGATCATCACACAGCTGCCGTGAGACTTTGCCTATCCCGCCGGGTGCTGGGAGGCGGACAGGAGAGGGGTGAGTGGAGGATGTTGGGGGTAGGGGGAGGGTGAGGTTGAGTGGGCTATTACAAAGCACAGGTATCGGGACATGGGGTGGGTGTATGTGGTGTTACTGGGAAGGGGGTGAGGGACATGTAAGCGGGCTGACGGTTGGGAGGGTAAATGGAGTGGGTGGGGGGTGAGGGATCCGTCACTGGGGCAGGTGAGGGGCTGTTAGTGAGGTGGGTTGTGGGTGGGTGAGTGAGCGTGTTGCACAGGACTGCAGATTGGCTAAATGGTCACATCAGGGGGAACACACACACACACACACACACACACACACACACACACACACACACACACACACACACACACACACACACACACACACACACACACACACACACACACACACACACACACACACACACACACACACACACACACACACACACACACACACACACACACACACACACACACACACACACACACACACACACACACACACACACACACACACTTAAAACCATGAACACACACCACTATGCAAAGACTTAAAACCATGAATGAATCCATGTCCTGCTCAGTAGTCTCTATCTGACGTCAACTTGTCCCCCTTCCCTGGCCTCATTACAGCCTTTGTTTGCCTGTGCTTTATAACTGTTTTAGAATCATTTTATTTCAACACAGCAAAACCCCAGTAGGCTCTTATGAAAGACCATTCCTCAAAAAACAAGAGACGTATCACTATCCAAGCGGTTCTATTTGTATAATTTTTCCTCATTGATCCCTCAATAGCAAAACCTTTCTCGTGAAAAACCCTGCTACAATCTTCAACGTTTGATAGGTCATCTCTTTTACCTTCTCTGTTCCGAGAGGAGTCATAACTTTTCGAATTCCAATCAGTACCTGAAGAATTACTGCAGCTGTACTTTTCTTTCATTTCAAGAGTTACTACAGAATTATGGACTGCACTCAAATAATTTCTTCAGATATCTACAAATTAGAGATTATGTTAAATCTAATACACAAGTTTACAGGAATAGGGAATCAGAAATTCTTGATGAATGTCTGAACAAGCATCCTAATACTGAAAAACTAATAGCTTATATTTATAACACCCTACTAAATAACGAGGTACCACCGACCGAACCATATAGATACAAATGGGAAAATGAAATAGGTCATCCTATCACGAAAGATATGTGGGACGAAGGTTTACAACAAATACATCAATGTTCATTAAATGCCAGACATACTTTAATACAATTCAAGGTCTTACATAGACTACACTTCTCTAAAATAAAACTAAATAGAATCTTCCCACAAATCTCTCCTATTTGTGATAAATGTCTACATTTAGAGGCTAATTTAACACATACGTTTGCAAACTGTATAAAACTTAAACATTTCTGGACAGATATTTTTGAAATAACTTCAGAAGTCATTAATACAAAACTGGACCCAGACACAAAATTAATAATACTTGGAATATCAGAACAAAGCTTAACACTCACAACAAACCAAAGAAACTTCCTCAATTACAGTATAATAACCAGAAAAAAATTAATATTAAAATTTTGGAAAGGCCCTACAACCCCCACAATTAAAATGTGGATTACGGAAATGTCGGAGACCCTATACTTAGAAAGAATTAGACTTGTCTTAATGGACAAACAAGATCTTTTCCATAAAATTTGGGCTCCATTCATTAACTATCTGAAGGGATAGATTGGCACAGCACGAGCACCCAGCTGAAACTTGAACTCAGGAACAGATGAAAAGCTATACTTTATAACCTACGAACCTATCTCCATTGATGTATTACAGGTAACCCATTCCACCTCCCTTGTTTTTCTGTTGTGTTTTTTTTTTTTTTGCTTTCTTTTTTATTTGTAACTTTCTACCCTCTCTTTTTCCCTCTTTCTATAAAAAATAAAAACACTAGAAGCAGAAGTAATTGATAATGGAAAATGTTAATAATGTATGACTGATGTATATGAAAAGTTTTTTTTTACTATAATATGTAACTACATTTTATAATATGTCTACTTCTAATAAATAAATAAAATAAAAAAAATAAAAAAGAATTACTGCAGCTGTGTGACATTTTACGTTAACGCTGATACCTACAGATATGAATGGTAGTTCATTTACAATGTACTTTCTGGTCATATCGCCAGCCGACAGTACCCTGCTTCAGTGCTGGACTGGTGAGGAGAGGGGCATCAATTCACTGGTCGATCCACAAGTACAAGGCAGCAGCCTGAAGCTTGCCTGGATTGGGCAATGCCCATAAGATCTAGAGCACAGACAGGACTTTGCAAAAAGTGCCAAAACCTGGCACCTCTTACATGCGTCGAGCTCAGTAGACTATTTCTGTACACTTTGCTAATGGGGAATTGTGCTTGTATATGGACTGTATGTAAGAAAAGCACTGTTTATTTGCACACGTGACAATGAAACCACCATTGAGGGTGGGCCCACAAGTTACAATTCTGAATTGGGGCAAGGCTGACTTTCATGGTATTAGATGGGTTGTTTGCTGGCAAAGGAACGTCTGGTAAATGGGATGTTTTTAAAAGTGGTGACAATAATTCAGGGCATGCATGTTCTTCGAGTGAAGGGCAAAGCAGATGGGAGTTACTTGGATGGCGAGAGAAATTGAAGCTCTTGTCAGGATAAAGGAGGAATCGGACAGGTGTTGGAAGCTGGGACCTTAAGGCGTATGAATGAGGATAAATCTTGGCCAGAACAGATATTATATCCAAGGACATTGTGAGAAGCTCGAGAAATTTCAAACTCCCTGGCTGAGGTATACGAGTCATCATTAGTGAAGTTGCGGGAGAATGGAGGGTGGCTAATGTTGCGGTTCTATTGAAGAAGGGTTGCAATGAAAGGCCAGAGAACTACAGACTAGTGAGGGATCCAGAAGGGAGTGTTAGAGGAGCCTCGGCCTTTGGGCTTGTCTACCAGTTCTGACATTGTTGCTCCCTGTGCAGACAATTGTGGCGGCTGTAGGAAGGATGAGCAATGGCACTGTGGATCAGACAGCCCTTCAAGAGGGACTACATTAAAAAGCAGATCCTCAGAATCATAATCTCTGGCTTACTACCTGAGCCACTAACAAGCAAATTGCTTCAACGTGTGGCTCAAAGATTGGTCTGAGATTAGTTGGTTCAAATTGGTGGGACACTGTGGTATAAGGGAAACAGGGTACTGTTCCAATAAGACCACCTGCTGGGACCAGGGTCCTGGAAAATCACATCATTAGGGCTGGATGTAGATAGAGCTTTCAACTAAATAGTTGGGGGGGGGGGGGGGGGGGCGGGTTCAACAAATTGGAAATTTATTCATGAAGTTAAAGGAAAGGAGAACCCAGGAGAGGTTATTCATGTCCAGAAGAAGTAATAGGAGCGAAAGATTAAACAATCGATAAGAATCTAATGTCAGGCAAAATGGGAACCAATTTAAAAGTGATAGCAGATACAGTAAATCCTTGTTTTAACTGACCTCTTATAACAGATTTCAATGATAGCGGACAGACTTGCCGACCCAACCCCGGCTCACAAGGTGCGCTTCTTCACCATCCGTATGAACTGATGACAGTGGCTGTTGTTGCGACTCTCATTGTAGCCCCTGGTCATCAGCGCTTACTTCAGGTTCCCTCCGCCTGCCCACCGTTGCTTCCTCCTCCTCCTCCCTCGGACACTCCACCTTGGAAGCGGCAGCAGGTGAGAGGGGAGGGGGCCCCAGGGTGACATTGCGTGCCATATCGTTGGCCGCAGCTTGAGGAAAGCTCAGTTCCCAGGGGCTACAACATGAGCCGCAACAACAGCCGTCTCCCCGGACCGTGCGGTGGGTGAAGAAGGGCTCGTGGTGCAGAGCAGCGGCATTGCCGCCCAGTTTTAAGGTGAATCGTCAAAGTGCTGGAGTAACTCAGCAGACCGGATCAGTCTGAAGAAGGGTCCCGACCCGAATCGTCACCCATTCCTTCTCTCCAGAGATGCTGCCTGTCCCGCTGAGTTACTCCAGCTTTTTGTGTCCATCTTTGGTTTAACCCAGTATCTGCAGTTCCTTCTTGCGCACTCTCCCAAATTATCATGTTCTCCAGAGATGCTGCCTGAGTTACTCCAGCACTTTGTGTCCTTTTGTGTATTGATCACCACCTGCAGTTCTTTGTTTCAACTACGTACAATAATACCATACTTGGTTATAACGGACAATTGACAATAAGACACAATTCCCCCACCAATTGTCTATTACTATACAAGTAAAAACATTGTAATTGAATGCACACAGTGTACGCAACAAGGTGGATGAGCTCATAGTTCAAAATTGGTTGGTACGATGTAGGCATCACGGAGACTTGGCTGAAAGAGGGTCAGAGCTGCGAGCTAAACATGCAAGGATACACATCCTATCAAGACAGGCAGGTGGGCAGAGAGAGTGGGGTGGCTCTGCTGGTACAGACATGACATTCAATCAAGGGATGACATAAGATCAGAAGATGAGGAAGGTAGAGTTAAGAAACTGCAAGGGTGAGAATACCCTGATGGGAGTTATATGCAGGCCTTAAAACAGTAGCCACACACCCTTCCCCCCCACCACCCCTTCCCTCACACACCCCTTCCCTCACACACCCCCCTCTTCCCCACACCCCCCCTCTTCCCCACACCCCCCTCTCCCACCGTAAATAAAGAACATTCAAATTAAGGATCATTCTAAATATATTTAATATAAAATAATGATCAATAATTTAAAACACTATTAACATTTATGACAGAAATTGACATTGTTGCAGGAAATCAACTTTGAATTGAGATTACATCGAGGTTGTTAGTGTTGCACAGCGCGGGGTAGCTGACCTCCAGAATCACATCGCTGCTTCTCCGTGGACACGGAACCAGTAGAGACAAGTGTATTCTGGATGGCCCCAGTTGTTATGCAACCGCAGTTCACTTTGTAGGGAACCTGTGCTTCAGTATGAAAGTACTGCAGGCAGGAGAGAAGATGGATTAGCTTCAAACCAGACTTAAAACATCCTACTGATCATGGATTTCAGAACATTCTATTCAATTACATACAGCATTGATAACAAGCATTTTATCATGGAAAAGGTCGATGCTTTGGAGGTGAGAAGAACATGGATCTCAAATGACAGCAGGAAATACTGGGAGCAACAGTTTTACTGCATGTAGCATCGTGGATGGGGGAGAGAACAAGCTTACTTACACAGGCTTGCTTTGTGGCAACTGACAAATTGTGAATAAAGTGGCCATGAAAAATAAACTTCTATTCTGGAAAGATAAAATGCTGGAGTAACTCAGTGGGTCGGCAGCATTCCTGGACCTGCCTGACCTGCTGAGTTACTCCAGCATGTTGTGTCTTTCCTCGGTAAACCAGCATCTGCAGATTCTTATTTCTACAATCTGTAATCTGGATTGGTTCAGCAAGTTTGATGTAGATGCTTCAAGTAGATCAGCCACCGATCCAGCTCTCCTCAGTTTCCCTATCTTTGCATCTGAAAACATGTTTATCCTTGACCAGATTGCATGAATGGTCAATTAAAAAAAGTATCTCTGCGCACCTGCTGCCTGACCCGAGTATTTCTAGCATTGTGTTTCAGTCCTCCATCACCTGCAGATTTGCAATTTTCTATTTGTAACTTGTCATTTGTTCCAGTCAATACGATATTTGTGATAATACGAATCTGAAGAAGGGTCTCAAACCGAAACTCCTCCCATTCCTTCTCTCCAAAGATGCTGCCTGTCCCACTGCGTTACTCCTGCATTTTGTGTTCATCTGCGGCATAAAGCATCTGCAGCATCAACATTTCCTTCTTACACAATGCGCTATTTGCAAATCACAAACTCCTGACATACTTGCCAAACATATTTAATCTTCAGCAAAAGACACATGCGAGAGTACTTACTGACAGTCCGTCTGATCCCTTGGTGCAGGGGCGGAAATCCTGGGGGTACAAGGGGGGGACTCGTGCTTTGAGAGGTGGGGAACAATCCCCCCCCCATGTTTTGTCATCCAGACTTTATCAGCCACTTTCTAAGGGCTGAATCGGCCCATTCGCGGGGCCTTTCAGCGCCCGTCACGGCTTAAAATCAAACTGCTGCATCGAGGCGATCAAGGCTCCCGATGATGAAGCCTCCGCCGGCCGATGAAAGACCCCGTGAACGGGCCGATTCAAGCCCACGGCCCAAGCCTCGCACTAATGCATCTCGCTCTCTCCTCCAGCCCAGTGAGCCGCTTGACTCGGGGGTGATTCGGTACAGCGTGGAGTCGGCGCCCGATGAGCAGAGGGAACCGAGACCGGGTCAGCACCAGGGATGTGGTTCTCTATCTGGAAGGTGGAGGGTCTGCTGCGGCTGCTGAGAGGGAGGGGGAGAGGGCCAAGGGTTCACTGCCTGAATGGTTGTTGGAAGCAGAACTCACATTTACTGGGCACCTGGACCAGCAGAAGAAGAGGATGTGAGCGAGATTCACCTGGCCTCCCAGCACATAAAACAGAAGCTGGGAACTATAGGTCAATTGACAGGTACATGGATAGGACAGGTTTGGAGGGATATGGACCAAACGCAGGCAGGTGGGACCAGTGTAGCTGGGACATGTTGGCGGGTGTGGGCGAGTTGGGCCGAAGGGTCTGTTTCCACACTGTATCACTCTATGATTCTAATTCATCCAGCACTCATAGTTCGCAAGAGGAAATAACTAATCATTTGGTCAGCTGCATCTAATCAAATGTAGCCGACATGGTTTATTGAAAATCATGTGTGACAAAACTTGACAGGATGTGATAGGGAGTTGATAAGGGAAACGTGTAAATGTAGTAGGAAGGAACTGCAAATGCTAGTTTAAACCAAAGATAGACACAATAAGCTGGAGTAACTTAGCGGCTCAGATAGCATCTCTGGAGAAAAGGACTTTTCTATTTGTTTTCTCCAGAGATGCTGTCTGACCCGCTGAGTTACTCCAGCGTTTAGTGTCTATCTCCTGTAAATCTAGTGTGTATTTAGATCTCCAAAAGGCATTTGCCACATATGAGGCTGCTGCAAAAAAATGAAGAGCCCAAGATATTGGAGGAAGTGTGCTAACATGGACTGCAAGGTGGCAGTCATATACAAAAATAAGTTAGAATAAATGTGAGAAAACTGCAGATGGAATAAATCTGAAAAACAAAATGCTGGGAGCACTTGGGTCAGGCTACATCTGTAGCCAGAGAAACAGAATTCATGTTTCAAGTCAAAGACCCTTCGTCAGAATTGGGGAGGTGACAAAAGAAACTTGTTAAGCTGCACAGGTGGGTGGATGGCTCTGATAGTGTAAAAGCAGGTGACCATGGGGATAAGCTGCACACAAAGTTATCTGGTCAAGGAGTGAATAGGAGCGGTTAGGTGATAAGAAAAATAGACAAATGATTGTAACAGTTGCAAAATGCAGAGCAAGAAGACATGTCTAGGAAGGAACGGCAGAAGCTGGTTTAAACTGAAGATAGACAACGGGACAGGCTGCATCTCGAGAGAAGGAATGGGTGACGTTTCCGGTGGAGACGCTTTTCAGACAAGACATGTCTGGCAGGTCAGCATGGACATGCCCTCCACTTTTGGACAGAGATTTTAAAAACAAGCTAACCCAATTGTCACAAATGGACAACTGATACTAACAGAGGAATCAAGTTACCCAAGATTATCGAATTCAGTTCAAGTCCAGAGGACTGCCATGAGCCCAAATGGAATGTGAGATGCCATTCCTCAAGATTGCTTTGAGCCTCATTGCAACAGTGCAGGGAGTCACAGACTGCTCGGTCACTCCCACATCCAAGAGTCAGAATGAGATAGCAGGCAGCTCAGCAGTGCCCCATGGATCGAACACAGGTCCTCCGCAAAGTAGAAACCCAACGTCTGTTTGGTTTCTCCAATGTAGAGGAGGCCACGTCGTGAACACAGGGAAAGGAGCAGAGGGGGAAAAGAAGAGACAGTGAGAGAAAGGGAAGAACGCAGTAGAGAGGGAGGGGGAGAGTGGGAGTTGAGTGTTAAAGAAGGGGAGGGAAGAGGGCAAGATACTTTCCACACTTTCCTCTTCACCTCAATCTCTTTGATCATCTCAAGGCAGAAGAAGTGTTAAGTTTTGGCCTTTTACAGTTAAATAAAAAACTATTTGGGAAAACAGTGCCAGTGCAGTCAGTAGCTGCTTCTGTTCATCTGTCAACCTAGAATAATAATAATCAATATAATTTTATTAGCCAAGGATGTACAAGGAACTTGCCTTGATGCTTTGCTTGCAAGGATAAAAACATGATATACAGTAGACAATTAAAAATAAAATATTATAATTTAAACATGTGGAAATAAAGTACCAGAGTAAACAGAGGCTACAGATTTTTGGCTGTTGAGTAGAGCTACTGCTTGTGGAAAAATACAGTTTTTATGTCTGACTGTGGCCCAGACAAAATCTGTCCTATACAGGACAAAGCAAGCCATCAGAGCGCAGGAGCAGAGGCAGCACGGTGGTGCAGCAGTAGTGCTACGGCCTTACAGCGCCAGAGACCCGGGTTCAATCCTGTAAGGGTGATTGTTGGTCTGCACGGACTCGGTGGGCTGAAAGGCGTGTTTCCACGCTGTACCTCTAAACTAAAGACGATGTTGACCTGTTGCACGCAGCAACCGACGAAGCCCCCCCCCCCCCAGGGTCTGCTGTTACTCCACTCCTGGCTGGAAACGCACAGCATCAGCGTTATACTACACACAGCTCAGCCACAGGCAAACCTGCTGCCGTGCCACAACCCCAGGGGAATCTTGATGCATCAGCAGATACTGTGGCCGACAACATCAACACCAAAACATTTGTGGCGTGACGTGGCGTGATGACGTATGACGCACGGTGTTTTTTCAAGTGTCAACATTTTTTTTGTCGCCGCTGTATTTTGAAATGTTCAAAATCTTTTGGCGACACTGATATGATGCCGGCAGTCACCGAACAAAATTGCCAAGTGGGACAGGCCCTTAAATGAGTTATTTATCTCTATCGTTGTGAGCAGTTGATGCAGTCTGGAAACTGCCGCAGCTCAGCTCTGCACCTTTCCACAGCTGATTCCATTTCCTTCACCTTCTGCAACAACATCTAGGAATAGAAATTAAAAACAAAGTTTATTTGCAAGTTTGGAGGCTTTTTAATTCTACTCGCAGCTACTTATGTCACAACATACACGTCAAAGTTACAAATATGTAATGCAGAAAAGTCACTTTTCCATACTTCATATTTCCTTATGACATAGGCCATTTCAGCCCATCAAATCATTGCCAGCTCTCAGAGAATCCCAGTCCTTCACAAATTTTCCTTGAAACTAGTTCCTCACGAATTTCCGTCAATTGCCCGCAGAATCCACCATTCAAGTTAAAGCAAACTTCACTGAACTGTAGCAGCTTAACACCTAAAGGATGGGAAATGCAGGGAATTCTCTGCCCAAGTGGCTACGGAGACCAGTCCTTGAGACGAGTTCAACAGCGAGGTGACTGGCCTTAATATTATGGAATTGAGAGTATGGCGTTAAATGTGCTGAGATAAATGGTCTGACTGAGAGGTAGAGCAGCTGAGGGGCAGCATGGTGGTGCAGCGGTAGAGCTGCTGCCTCACAGCACCAGAGCCCCAGGTTCGATCTGTACGGAGTTTTTACATTCTCCCCATGAGCTCCGTGGACTTTCTCCAGGTGCTCCGGCTTCCACCCACACTCCAAAGACGTACAGGTTTGTTAGCTAAATCTATATAATTAAAACTCTGATCCTGACCACTTCATGTTGCACTGCATATTGATTTAAGAAAAAACGCTACAACTTACGGCTGTGATTTTTGGCCATCTTACTCAGAGTCCCCATCTGCTGCGCAGGGCCAGAGGATTTTTCCCATCGATGAAAAATAAAAGACTTATTAATGTTTAAAAAATGTTGAGATTCTCTCTCTTGTCCATCACACCATGAAGGCCATACCAGGGACTATAAAACCCGCAAGTGTAGAGGTGCCTCAGTTCTCTGCAAGATGGTGGGGAGCGACAGGTCACAGCTCAGTCTGAGCTGTGAATAACACTGAACAGATGTCTACTAAACTGTGAGTGGTTTTACTGACCTGTCAGTGCCATTAATGTGGTTTGAAAATGTAGTTTGAAAATGCAGAAGTGTGTTTTGGTTTGATGACTCTAAAGCTGCCTTGCCTTTGGTTTGAAGACGCTAAAGCTGCTTTTGGTTTCAAAACGCTAAAGCTGCCTTTGGTTTCAAAACGCTAAAGTTGCCTTTGGTTTCAAAACGCTAAAGCCGCCTTTGGTTTCAAAACGCTAAAGTTGCCATTGGTTTCAAAACACTAAAGCTGACTAAGGTTTGAACACGCTAAAGCTGCCTAAGGTTTGAAAAAGCTAAAGCCACCCTTGGTTTCAAAACGCTAAAGCCGCCTTTGGTTTCAAAACGCTAAAGCCACCTTTGGTTTCAAAAGGCCACACCCCTTCCTCAGGGACTATAAAACCAGCAAGTGTAGAGGTGCTTCAGTTCTCTGCAAGATGGTGGGGAGCGACAGGTCACAGCTCTCAGTCTGAGCTGTGAATAACACTGAACACATGTTTACTAAACTGTGAGTGGTTTTACTGACCTGTCAGTGCCATTAATGTGGTTTGAAAATGTAGTTTGAAAATGCAGAAGTGTGTTTTGGTTTGAAGACGCTAAAGCCGTCTTTGGTTTGAAAATGCTAAAGCCGCCTTTGGTTTGAGAACGCTAAAGCTGCCTTTGGTTTGAAAACGCTAAAGCTGCCTTTGGTTTGAAAACGCTAAAACATAGAAAATAGGTGCCGGAGGAGGCCATTCGGCCCTTCGAGCCAGCACCGCCATTCATTGTGATCATGGCTGATCGTCCACTATCAATAACCCGTACCTGCCTTCTCCCCATATCCCTTGACTCCACTAGCCCCTAGAGCTCTATCTAACTCTCTCTTAAATCCATCCAGTGACTTGGCTTCCACTGCCCTCTGTGGCAGGGAATTCCATAAATTCACAACTCTCTGGGTGAAAATGTTTTATCTCACCTCAGTCTTAAATGACCTCCCCTTTATTCTAAGACTGTGGCCCCTGGTTCTGGACTCACCCAACATTGGGAACATCTTTCCTGCATTTAGCTTGTCCAGTCATATTATAATTTTATATGTTTCTATAAGAACCTAAGGTCCCATTCGCCTACCCAATACTATTCCTCGCCTTACGAAAATTTCTTTCAGTTCCTTTACCTCCTTAGAGTACATCTGGGAGATTGTTTGTGTCTTCCTTAGTGAAGACAGATCCGAAGTACCTATTCAACTCTTCTGCCATTTCCTTGTTGCCCATAATAATTTCACCCATGTCTGCCTTCAAGGGACCCACATTTGATTTTGCTATGCTTTTTCCCTTAATATATCTAAAGAAGCTTTTACTGTCCTTCTTTATATTCCTGGACAGCTTCCCTTCGTACTTCATCTTTTCAACCCTTATTGCCCGTTTTGTTTCCTTCTATTGTCCTATGAAAGTTTCCCAATCCTCTGGCTTCCGGCTACTCTTTGCTGTGTTATACAACTTTTCTTTTAGTTTTATTCAATACCTGACTTCTCTTGTCAGCCATGGTTGCCTCCTACTCCCCTTAGAATCTTTCTTCCTTTTTAGAATGAAATGATCCTGTGTCTTCCGGATTATGCCCAGAAATTCCTGCCATTGCTGTTCCACCTTCATTCCTGCTAGGATCCCTTTCCAGTCTACATTGGCCAGCTCCCCTATCATGCCTTCATAGTCCCCTTTGTTCAACTGCATCACTGCCACTTCCGATTTAACGTTCTTCTTCATAAATAAAGCCGTCTTTGGTTTCAAAACACTAAAGCTGCCTTTGGTTTCAAAACACTAAAGCTGACCAAGGTTTGAAAACGCTAAAGCCGCCTTTGGTTTGAAAACGCTAAAGCCGCCTTTGGTTTGAAAACGCTAAAGCCGCCTTTGGTTTGAAAATGCTAAAACATAGAAAATAGATGCCGGAGGAGGCCATTCGTCCCTTCGAGCCAGCACCGCCATTCATTGTGATCATGGCTGATCGTCCCCTATCTATAACCCGTACCTGCCTTCTCCCCATATCCCTTGACTCCACTGGCCCCTAGAGCTCTATCTAACTCTCTCTTAAATCCACTCAGTGACTTGGCTTCCACTGCCCTCTGTGGCAGGGAATTCCATAAATTCACAACTCTCTGGGTGAAAATGTTTTTTCTCACCTCAGTCTTAAATTACCTCCCCTTTATTCTAAGCCCCTGGTTCTGGACTCGCCCAACATTAGGAACATTTTTCCTGCATCTAGCTTGTCCAGTCATATTATAATTTAATAAGTTTCTATAAGATCCTAAGGTCCCATTCGCCTACCCAATACTATTCCTCGCCTTATGAAAATTTATTTCAGTTCCTTTACCCCCTTACAGTACATCTGGGAGATTGTTTGTGTCTTCCTTAGTGAAGACAGATTCGAAGTACCTATTCAACTCTTCTGCCATTTCCTTGTTGCCCATAATAATTTCACCCGTGTCTGCCTTCAAGGGACCCACATTTGACTTTGCTATGCTTTTTCCCTTAATATATCTAAAGAAGCTTTTACTGTCCTTCTTTATATTCCTGGACAGCTTCCCTTCGTCCTTCATCTTTTCAATCCTTATTGCCCGTTTTGTTTCCTTCTATTGTCCTATGAAAGTTTCCCAATCCTCTGGCTTCCGGCTACTCTTTGCTGTGTTATACATCTTTTCTTTTAGTTTTATTCTATCCCTGACTTCTCTTGTCAGCCACGGTTGCCTCCTACTACCCTTAGAATCTTTCTTCCTTTTTAGAATGAAATGATCCTGCATCTTCCGGATTATGCCCAGAAATCCCTGCCATTGCTGTTCCACCTTCATTCCTGCTAGGATCCCTTTCCAGTCTACATTGGCCAGCTCCCCTCTCATGCCTTCATAGTCCCCTTTGTTCAACTGCATCACTGCCACTTCCGATTTAACGTTCTCCTTCTCAAATAAAGCCGCCTTTGGTTTCAAAACACTAAAGCCGCCTTTGGTTTCTAAACGATAAAGCTCCCTAAGGTTTGAAAACGCTAAAGCCGCCTTTGGTTTCAAAACGCTAAATTTGCCGAAGGTTTGAAAACGCTAAAGCCGCTTTTGCTTTCAAAACGCTAAAGCCGCCTTTGGTTTGAAAACGCTAAAGCCGCCTTTGGTTTCAAAACGCTAAAGCTGCCTTTGGTTTCAAACCGCTAAAGCTGCCGGCTATTGAATCCAACCCCGTCAAAAGCGAGATGGATACAAAAAGCCGCTGTAACTCAATGGGTCGGGCAGCATCTCTGGAGTCTGAAGAAGGGCGTTGTCCTGAAATGTCACCCATTCCTTCTCTCCAGAGGCACCGCCTGACCCGCTGAGTTACTCTAGCTTTTTGTATCTATCATTGGTTTAAAACACCATCTCCAGTTCCTTCCC
Source organism: Amblyraja radiata (assembly GCF_010909765.2). Lineage (NCBI taxonomy): Eukaryota > Metazoa > Chordata > Chondrichthyes > Rajiformes > Rajidae > Amblyraja > Amblyraja radiata. Next base: position 2,302,581 of record NC_045972.1, on the reverse strand, counting down.
ACACACGTTTCAAGCAAATCAAATGCTCCCATCAAACAGACAGAATCAGGTCAATGATTATGGTCAAGAGATGGACAGACCCCTCCATGGACCCACGCTGCTGACTGACCTTCACTCCACAAACCCAAAGATCAGAGCCACGGTGACACTGGTGCAAAGGTTAGTCAACCTAGGGTACAGGATCAGAGGGCTGTTCTGTGGATGTATCTGGGGTAGAGTGTGGGCAGGCTATCTTGTAGTCTGTGGATCGAAGGGCCGAAAGGCCTACTCCTGCACCATTTGTCTATGTTTATTTCTGTTTCTAGTGGGTTTATCTGGGGTACTACAAGTGAGTTGGCCTGTGGTGGGTTTACCTGAGGTACAATAAATGGGTTATCATTTTTTAACTTTAGTTTAAAGACACAGCACTGAAACAGGCCCTTCGGCCCACCTAGTCAGCACCGGCCAACGATTCCCACCCACTAACACTACCCTACACAGACTAGAGTCATAGAGTGATACAGTTTGGAAACAGGCCTTTCGGTCCAACTTGCCCACACCGACCAACAATGTTCCAGCTACACTAGTCCCACTTGACTGCCCTTAGTCCATATTCCTCCAAACCTGTCCTATCCATGTACCTATCTAATTGTTTTTTAAAACGATGGGATTGTCTCAGCCTCAACTACCTCCTCTGGCAACTTGTTCCATACACCCACCACCTTATGTGTGAAAACATTACCCTTTGGATTACTATTAAATCTTTTCCCCTTCACCTTGAACGTATGTCCTCTGGTCCTCAATTCCCCTACTCTGGGCAAGAAACTGTGCATCTACCCGATCTATTCCTCTCATGATTTTGTATACCTTTATAAGATCTCCCCTCATCCTGCTGCGCTCCATGGAATAGAGACCCAGCCTACTCAACCTCTCCCCATAGCTCACACCCTCTAGTCCTGGCAACATTCTTGTAAATCTTCTCTGAACCCTTTCAAGCTTGACAATATTTTCCCTATAACATGGTGCCCCAAACTGAATGCAATATTCTAAATGCGGTCTCACCAACGTCTTATACAACTGCAACATGACCTCCCAGTTTCCACAATCAAATCTCTGACTGATGAAGGCCAATGTGCCAAATCCTTTTTGACCACCTTATCTACGTGCGACTTGATCCTCAAGGAACCATGAACCTATACTCCTAGATCCCTCTGCTCTACAACACTACCCAGAGGCCTACCATTTACTGTGTAGGTCCTGCCCTTGTTCAATGTCGCAAAATGCACCATCTCACACATCTCTGTATTAAATCTTAAACCTAATTGAACTGTGGTCACTGGACCCAAAAGGCTCCTCCACACACACTTCATTAACTTGCCTTCCCAATTTCCCAATACTAGATCCAGTGTTGCCCTCTCACGTGTGGGGGCCACCACATACTGTTTAAGAAAACTCTCCTGAACACGTTTGAGGAATTGCACCCCATTTAAATCCTTCACGCTATGATTTCCCCAGTCTATATTGGGAAAGTTAAAATCCCCTACTACAACAACCTTATTTGACCAGCAGCTGTCTGCAATCTCCTGGCACATGTGTTCTTCTAATTCCCGTTGACTATTCGGGGGTCTGTAGTACACTCCTAACAAGGTGATCATCCCTTTCTTGTTCCTCAGCTCCACCCATATAGCCTCACTAAACGAACCGTCCGTTATGTTACCTCTGAACACTGCCGTGACATCCTCCTTACACAACAATGCAGCCCCCCTCCTCTTTTTCCCTCACCCCTGTCTGCCCTGAAGCTCCTGTACCCCGGGAACATTGAGCTGCCAGGCCTGCCCCTCCCTTAAGCAGGTTTCAGTCATGGCTACAAGGTCCCAGTCGCTTGTACCTATCCATGCCCTCAGCTCATCTGCCTTCCCCGTCAGGCCCCTTTACGTGCAGTTTAAACCAACCCTCCTTCCTCGATCTCTGCCTTTCACCTGCCTATTCTGACCGGGGTACTTATTGTGGATGATCAGTCATGATCACATTGCTGGCTTGAAGGGCTGAATAGCCCACTCCTGCACCTATGGTCTATTATCTATTTATCGGTGGTTCAGTGTGACTGGGTGTCCCGTGGGAGGGTGTGTTCAGTACAGAGGTGGGGAGGAGATGGAGGAGGCAGTGGGGATAGGTGTGACCAGGTGGAGGAAGGGAGTCTGTGGATCCCCGGAGCACGTACCTGGACAGAGTAAAGACATCGATCAAGGAGATGGCCGTTGTTAACTGGTACCAGGCTGTGCCCAACCACCAGTACACCAGGGGCAGAGCTTTTTCTGAAAGAGACAGCAACACAATATTAGACAACGTTGGGCCCTGATGCTTCACATCAGTGGGGAAATCTAAAGGAGATCCTATTCTTTCATCACCCCAGTGACCCTGGAGCACAAACCAGGCCTCCCTTAGGTGTTACAACATGTCTTCAGTCGGGATCGAGTAACCGAGCATTGACAGTCAGTCGTCTCTTGACTCGATGGTCCTCTGGGCAACTCACCACTCATCTCAGTGAGTGACCCAGTCCGGCTGAGGGAACACACTGGAGTACCAAGCTGGAAGGTGGCTTCCTCCCGCACTGACTGTGGTCCTTAGGCTGCACGAACAACAGAGCACTGGGGACCAAGCCTTGTGCAAACCCTGGGAGTTTAAGGAGAGAGCAGCGGGCTGTACCTCACCACTGGGTCCAGTATCAGCAGGGCACTGGTTGACTGGAGCAGAGTTTTGGGGCCATGGACCACAGAAGAGGGAAGATTAGTAATGCAGGTACCTGGAGACAGCAGCGAGATCCAGCCCCACAGCTTGGCAAGGGGAGAGAACGATTCAAAGTACGCCAAACCTGGAGGGTGGGAAAGAAGAGCAAGATCTCAACAACGTAAACTTCTCTCTCAAGGTTTACAATGTTCAAAGGGTCACGTGGCCCAATGTTTGTGCTGCTGTTCACAAAAGCACCATGCAACTGATCGGCCCACGGCTCAACTGTTAGTGTGTGGGGATCGCTGATCGGTGCCGACTCGGTGGGCCGAAGGGCCTGTTTCCACGCTGTATCTCTAAACTAAATTAAAGGAAGGATGTCAAAAGCCTAAGATAGACACAAAGTTCTGGAGTAACTCAGCGGGTCAGGCAGCATCTCTGTCTGAAAAAGGATGGGTGATGTTTCGGGTGGGGACCCTTCTTCAGACTTCAAGCCGAAGAATTAATTTAGAGAGTGTCTAGAATTACAGTAAAGAGTAATTTGGAAAAGTTATGAGTCCTCTTGGAACAGAGAAGGTAAAAGAGATGACCCATTGTAGCAGGGTTTTACACGAGAAAAGTTTTGCTATTGAGGGATCAATGAGGAAATATTATACAAATAGAACCGCTTGGACAGTGACTTTTATATAAGCTAGGTAAATTGCAAAAGAAAAGTTTAAAGTTTTCCTGAACCGAAATAAAGTGCAAACAGACACATACACACAGGCAAAGATGAATCAAAACATGGAGGCCTGAACCGGAACCTGCTTGGCTTAGGTTATTGTTCAAAAGGGAACTGCTTGGCTTAGGTTATTGTTTGGGGCAATTATAGCACTGGAGGAAATTGTATTTGATATGGCTTTGTGTTGAAGAATGGGAAGCTGAATAAGGGGCCTCTTCTTAGGCCATCTGCTCTGTCTCTATGGCACATTTTTGAGCTCTGAATGTGACATAAAGGTGAAGAGTTATGGCTTGTTATGCTAGGTTTGAGACAGAATTCAAGGCTGAGTGTGATAAGGAATAAGGTAAGTGAAGGAATAGTTGCTTTGAGAAATAATTAGATTGAGGGAGTAGTTTATAGAAGTTTGAAGCAGATGGAATTCTGACATAATGGTCTGAGATGTAGTCTCTTGTGTTCTGCCTGGTACATGAGATTGGAAATCCTACTTCCCCATAACAGGAAAGGCACCAAACTCATATTAACAAATTGACAGATTTACCACCCAAGTATCCTTGGATGGGAGATGGAAATGTGCGTTTTGAACTTAGAAACTGTAATTCAGCAAACTTATATAATTAATGTTTTAAAGACATGGTAATGGTATTTCAAAATGTGTAAAATTATAGTCACATCAATTATGAAATGTATTGTCTTGGTAGAAAGGTACACTTTAGACTTATAGAAATGGTTTAGATTTATAGAAATATAATTTCTCTTGGTATAGAAAGTGTGTATGACTTGTGTGATCATTGTGTTATATACGTATCTTGTATTTTGAGGAGTGGTCTTTCATAAGAGCCTACTGGGGTTTTGCTGTGTTGAAATAAAATAATTCTAAAACAGTTATAAAGCACAGGCAAACAAAGGCTGTAATGAGGCCAGGGAAGGGGGATCATGTGACTGATGTTGTAAATCACCAGAAGGACTCAGATGATTGGTTACTAGCTTGTCATACCCTCTGTATCTGAAATGTGTGATACCTATATAAATGCGATGAGTTTGTATCAAAGTTACTCCTCTCTGGACCCGCCCCAGAGCATCAGCTCTGTGTTGGAAGGTTCAAGAGACTAGTCTCAGCTGAATAAAGAATTGATTTTAACAGCAACAAGTGTTTGAGTCAAGTTGACTTTAGATTGAAAGAACTCAGTTTAACATCAATAAACAGAGGTCACAGCATCAATACTGACAAGATCCAGAATATTCTCTCCAAAACGCTGCAGGAAATGGATTCATTCATGATTTTAAGTGGATGGATACACAGGGAGTTGCTGCTGATACAACCTGGAGATTGCAATGGAACGATGCTCTTTAGCAGAAGCTGCATCACTTTCCACAACTTCCTCAACAGGCGCTATGCAGGTGGAGTTTGTGTCGTCAAATGGCAGTGTGTGTGTGTGAGAGTGTGTGTGTGTGTGTGTGTGAGAGAGTGAGTGTGAGTGTGTGTGAGTGAGTGAATGGCAATTAGCTGCCCCAAATAACAGCTCAGTCCCCCTGATGTAACCCAGCATCTGGCAAATCTACAATCCTGTACAACACGTTCAGCTCCTGCCCAGTGTCAGTCCACAGCCCACTCACCCACCCACAGCCCACCTCACTAACCATATAACAATTACAGCAGCACGGAAACAGGCCATCTCGACCCTTCTAGTCCGTGCCTAACAACCCCTCACCTGCCCCAGTAACGGGTCCCTCACAGCCCACCAACTCCATTTACCCTCCCAACCGTCAGCCCGCTTACATGTCCCTCACCCCCTTCCCAGTCACAGCACATACACCCACCCCATGTCCCGACACCCGCGTCTTGTAATAGCCCACTCAACCTCACCCTGCCCCAGCAATGGGGTGTTCACCCCCACCCCCCAACATCCTCCACTCATCCTCGAAACCCCCCAACATCCTCCACTCACCCCCCAACATCCTCCACTCACCCCCCACACCCCCCAACATCCTCCACTCACCCCTCTCCTGTCCGCCTCCCAGCACCCGGCGGGATAGGCAAAGTCTCACAGCAGCTGTGCGATGATCGCTGGTCAGCGCGGACTTGTTGGGCCAAAGGGCTCGTTTCCAACTAAAACTGAGATACTGTTGCACGAGTCTCCGACGTGCACCAGTGATCGCGGTACTTTAAACCAAGGAGAAGCCCTTAACCAGTATGTTGGAGGGAAGGGTTAAGGCTTTAAGAACACTGAGACGAAAGAAGGAGATGTCAGGCAAGCTGATTCAGTGTGATGCTTGCAGTATGTGGGAGGTCAAGGACACCGCTGATGCCTCTGGCTGCTACAAATGCGAGAAGTGCATCCAGGTAGAGCTCCTGAAGGGCCGTGTTGGGGAACTGGAGAAGCAAGTGGATGACCTCCGGTTCGTCCGAGAAACGGAGTCGTTCCTCGACAAGTCCTACAGTACGATCGTTACACCTAAGGTACTGGAAGAGAGAAGGTGGGAGACAGTGAGAAAGGGAGGGAAGCATCGAATGCCAATGTCCCCGGGTGTTGTACCTCTTGTGAACAGGTTCACCCACTTAGAAGCTGTCGGGACAGAAGACGTGTTTACACTGAGCGGCGGACTGGCTTGCGATGCGAATAGGGCTGTTGAGCCAGAACCAAAAAGGCCTAAGGCAGGCAACGCCATTGTAGTGGGAGACTCCATTGTGAGAGGTACGGACAGGGGTTTCTGCGGCATCAGACGGGATGCGAGGATGGTGTGCTGCCTTCCTGGTGCCAGGATCCAGGATGTCACGGACAGAGTGCAGAAAATCCTCAAGGGCGAAGGTGAACATCCGGAAGTGGTAGTGCATGTCGGCACAAACGATGTCGGAAAGAAGGGGATGAATATTCTGCAGCGTGACTTTAGAGAGCTCGGAAAAATGCTGAAAAGCAGGACCTCCAGGGTTGTTATCTCCGGTTTGCTTCCAGTTCCTCGTGCTGGCGAGATCAGGAACAGGGAGATACGGGACCTGAACGTGTGGCTGAGGAACTGGTGCACGGGGCAGGGATTTAGATTCTTAGATCACTGGGATCTGTTTTGGGGTAAGGGGGAACTGTACGAAAGGGACGGATTGCATCTTAACAGGTGTGGGACCAGCATTCTGGCAGGCAGGTTTGCCACTGCTACACGGGTGGTTTTAAACTGAATAAGGGGGGTGGGGTGTCGAATGGGATAGTGGAGAATGGAGTTAAAGGGAAAGGGTTTCTTAAATGTGTGAGCGTAGAGACAGAGGGGTGTAAAATGAGGGTAGAAGCAATAGGTTGCAAGGTGAAAAGTAAAAGTGGCAGGCAGACAAAACCAGGGCAAAAATCAAAAAGGGCCACTTTTCAACATAATTGTATAAGGGGTAAGAGTGTTGTAAAAACAAGCCTGAAGGCTTTGTGTCTCAATGCAAGGAGCATTCGTAATAAGGTGGATGAGTTGAATGTGCAGATAGCTATTAATGACTATGATATAGTTGGGATCACGGAGACATGGCTCCAGGGTGACCAAGGCTGGAAGCTGAACATCCAGGGATATTCAATATTCAGGAGGAATAGAGATAAAGGAAAAGGAGGTGGGGTAGCGTTGCTGATTAGAGAGGAGATTAACGCAATGGAAAGGAAGGACATTAGTTTGGAGGATGTGGAATCGGTATGGGTAGAGCTGCGAAACACTAAGGGGCAGAAAACGCTGGTGGATGTTGTGTACAGGCCAACTAACAATAGTAGTGAAGTTGGAGATGGTATCAAACAGGAAATTAGAAATGCGTGCGACAAAGGCAAAACCGTTATAATGGGTGACTTCAATCTACATATAGATTGGGTGAATCAAATTGGCAGGGGTGCTGAGGAAGAGGATTTCTTGGAATGTATGCGGGATTGTTATCTAAATCAACATGTAGAGGAACCAACGAGAGAGCAGGCTTAGACTGGGTATTGAGTAATGAGGAAGGGTTAGTTAGCAGTCTTGTTGTACGTGCCCCCTTGGGCAAGAGTGACTATAATATGGTTGAGTTCTTCATTAGGATGGAGAGTGACATTGTTAATTCAGAAACAATGGTTCTGAACTTAAAAAAAGGTAACTTTGAGGGTATGAGACGTGAATTGGCCAAGATTCACTGGCAATTAATTCTAAAAGGGTTGACGGTGGATATGCAATGGAAGACATTTAAAGACTGCATGGATGAACTACAAAAATTGTTCATCCCAGTTCGGCAAAAGAATAAATCAGGGAAGGTAGTACATCCGTGGATAACAAGGGAAATCAGGGATAGTATCAAAGCGAAGGATGATGCGTACAAATTAGCCAGAAAAAGCAGCATACCGGAGGACTGGGAGAAATTCAGAGACCAGCAGAGGAGGACAAAGGGCTTAATTAGGAAATGAAAAATAGATTATGAAAGAAAACTGGCAGGGAACATAAAAACTGACTGCAAAAGTTTTTATAGATATGTGAAAAGAAAGAGATTAGTTAAAACAAATGTAGGTCCCTTGCAGTCAGAAACAGGTGAGTTGATCATGGGGAACAAGGATATGGCGGACCAATTGAATAACTACTTTGGTTCCGTCTTCACTAAGGAAGACATAAATAATCTGCCGGAAATAGCAGGGGTCAAAGGAGTTGGAGGAATTGAGTGAAATCCAGGTTAGCCGGGAAGTGGTATTGGGTAAATTGAATGGATTAAAGGCCGATAAATCCCCAGGGCCAGATAGGCTGCATCCCAGAGTACTTAAGGAAGTAGCTCCAGAAATAGTGGATGCATTAGTAATAATCTTTCAAAACTCTTTAGATTCTGGAGTAGTTCCTGAGGATTGGCGGGTAGCAAACGTAACCCCACTTTTTAAGAAGGGAGGGAGAGAGAAAACGGGGAATTACAGACCAGTTAGTCTAACATCGGTAGTGGGGAAACTGCTAGTCAGTTATTAAAGATGGGATAGCAGCACATTTGGAAAGTGGTGAAATCATTGGACAAAGTCAGCATGGATTTACAAAAGGTAAATCATGTCTGACGAATCTTATAGAATTTTTCGAGGATGTAACTAGTAGCGTGGATAGGGGAGAACCAGTGGATGTGGTGTATCTGGACTTCCAGAAGGCTTTCGACAAGGTCCCACATAAGAGATTAGTATACAAACTTAAAGCACACGGCATTGGGGGTTCAGTATTGATGTGGATAGAGAACTGGGTGGCAAACAGGAAGCAAAGAGTAGGAGTAAACGGGTCCTTTTCACAGTGGCAGGCAGTGACTAGTGGGGTACCGCAAGGCTCAGTGCTGGGACCCCAGCTATTTACAATATATATTAATGATCTGGATGAGGGAATTGAAGGCAATATCTCCAAGTTTGCAGATGACACTAAGCTGGGGGGCAGTGTTAGCTGTGAGGAGGATGCTAGGAGACTGCAAGGTGACTTGGATAGGCTGGGTGAGTGGGCAAATGTTTGGCAGATGCAGTATAATGTGGATAAATGTGAGGTTATCCATTTTGGTGGCAAAAACAGGAAAGCAGACTATTATCTAAATGGTGGCCGACTTGGAAAAGGGGAGATGCAGCGAGACCTGGGTGTCATGGTACACCAGTCATTGAAAGTAGGCATGCAGGTGCAGCAGGCAGTGAAGAAAGCGATGGTATGTTAGCTTTCATAGCAAAAGGATTTGAGTATAGGAGCAGGGAGGTTCTACTGCAGTTGTACAGGGTCTTGGTGAGACCACACCTGGAGTATTGCGTACAGTTTTGGTCTCCAAATCTGAGGAAGGACATTATTGCCATAGAGGGAGTGCAGAGAAGGTTCACCAGACTGATTCCTGGGATGTCAGGATTGTCTTATGAAGAAAGACTGGATAGACTTGGTTTATACTCTCTAGAATTTAGGAGATTGAGAGGGGATCTTATAGAAACTTATAAAATTCTTAAGGGGTTGGACAGGCTAGAAGATTGCTCCCGATGTTGGGGAAGTCCAGGACAAGGGCTCACAGCTTAAGGATAAGGGGGAAATCCTTTAAAACCGAGATGAGAAGAACTTTTTTCACACAGAGAGTGGTGAATCTCTGGAACTCTCTGCCACAGAGGGTAGTCGAGGGCCAGTTCATTGGCTATATTTAAGAGGGAGTTAGATGTGGCCCTTGTGGCTAAAGGGATCAGAGGGTATGGAGAGAAGGCAGGTACGGGATACTGAGTTGGCCCATCAAGTCTACTCTGACATTCCATCATGGCAGAACTATCTCTCCCTCCTGACCCCATTCTCATGTGTTCTCCCCGTAACCCCTGTACTAATGAAGAATCTGTCTATCTCTGCCTTAAATATATCGACTGACTTGGCCTCCACAGCCTTCAGTGGCAATGAATTCCACTTATTCACCAGCCTTTGACTAAAGAAATGTGCCGGTGCCCTGCTTCCACCCCCCGCGCTGCCCTCCCCGGACACGTACCGACGGGCTCCTGCCAGCCGTTGCTGCTGCCGAGGTGCAGAGAGCGCTGAGAGTGCTTGGAGGAGTTGCTGACGTTGCTGATGTAGCTACTCAGACTGTTGACTGAACTGTTGGACGGTGAACGTTTGACACCAGGCACAGGTCCCGGCTTCTTCCTGTTTGACCTTTTCTTGTGCAACCTGAAACGATAAAGGGCAATGATTTAGGACGAAGGCAGACCAGGACTGCGAAAGAGAAGCAAAAAAGTAACGATGATAAAGGAAACTGGCCATTGTTAGCCATTTGCTAAATGAGAATGAGAAGCTGGTGCGACTTGGGTAGGGGAGGGATGGAGAGAGTCGCTTGTCAGAGCTAGGAAAGGGGGGGAGGGGGAAAGAAGATTGATTCACGCAGGGAAGGAATATCATGATTCTCTCTCTCTCCCTCTCCCTCTCCTCAAGGAACTGCAGATGCTGGTTTATAAAAAAAAGTCACAAAGTGTTAGAGTAACTCAGCGGGTCAGGCAGCGCCTGTTCACGTTCCCTCCAACATCCCTCATGAGCCCATCAAACGAATGGCTTGATCAACAACTTATTGGCACGGCAACCCTGCCCTTGGTTATACCCTACATCCAATCATCCTCCACCTGAGATTCCAAGCAGGAAAGAAGAGTCTCCATGTAAGAGGGAGCGCCGGATTTGGTGGAGCCGCCGCTGCTGCTGGAGGCATCGTCGTTGTGCTGGTTGTAGCCGTTAGTGGCCAGACGGGGACTGAGGAGGATGCTATGAGAATGCAGGGTGACTTGGGCAGGTTGGGTGTGTGGGCAGATGCAGTTTAACGTGGATAAATCTCACAAAAACAGGAAGGCAGATTATTATCTAAATGGTGTCAAGTTGGGAAAAGGGGAAGTACAACGGGATCTGGGGGTCCTTGTTCATCAGTCAATGAAAGTAAGCATGCAGATACAGCAGGCAGTGATGAAAGCAAATGGCATGTTGGCCTTCATAACAAGAAGAGTTGAGTATTGGAGCAAAGAGGTCCTTCTGCAGTTGTACAGGGCCCTAGTGAGACCATAGCTGGAGTATTGTGTGGAGTTTTGATCTCTAAATTTGAGGAAGGACATTCTTGCTATTGAGGGAGTGCAACGTAGGTTCACAAAGTTAATTCCCGGGATGACGGGACTGTCATATGCTGAGAGAATGGAGCGGCTGGGCTTGTATACTCTGGAATTTCGAGTTGTGAGTCTGTGGAATTCTCTGCCTCAGAGGGCAGTGGAGGCCGGTTCACTGGATACTTTCAAGAGAGAGCTAGATTGGGCTCTTGAAGATAGGAGTTAGGGAATATGGGGAGAAGTCAGGAACTGGGTACTGATTGTGGAAGATCAGCCATGTTCACATTGAATGGCGGTGCTGGCTTTAAGTGTCGAATAGCCTACTCCTGCATCTATTATTGGGGAATCTACAACAAGGGGACAGAGGCGTGGGTGACAGAATGATTTTACGGGCAACCTGAGGGGCAACCTTTCCAACAGAGAGTGGAGGGGACATGGAACAAACTGCCAGAGGAGGTGATTTACAGTGTTTAAACGATGTTTGGTGAGGGATATGGATTGGAAAGGTTTAGAGGGATATGGGCCAAACACAGGCAAATGGGAGCAGCCTGGGAAGGCTCCTTTGTCAGCATGGACGAGGAGTAGGGCTGAAGGACCTGTTTCTCTGTTTTATGTCTCTTTCAATGGAGGGTCGGTGACCTGACACATTAATGGGGTCAGACCTACAAAGCCTACAAAGCGTCTCCCGTTTTCATTTCGGACTTCCAGCATCTGCGCGTTTTGCTTTTCAACCGGCTAGCGCCAGCCAGTACCAACTACAGGGCCAACACTGCTTCCACTCAACATGCGAGGCTGTGCCCAAACAGCAGATAACATCTCAGACAACACAAGGCACAGGCCACGTGACAACTGGCAAAGCTTCCCACAACACTGCATCTCAGTTTAGCTCAGTATATTTCAGAGATACAGCGTGGAAACTAGGCCCTTCTGCTCACCAAGTCCATGCCGACCAGCGATCCCCACACATTAACACTACCCCACACAGGCTAGGGTCAATTTACACGTATACCAAGCCAATTAATCTACAAACCCCTACGTCTTTGGAGTGTGGGAGGAATCCAAATATCTCAGAGACAACCCACGCGGTCACGGGGGAGAACGTACAAACTCCATACAGACAGCGCCTGTAGTCGGGATGGAACCCGGGTCACTGGCACTGTAAGGCAGCAACTCTACCGCTGTGCCACCGTTCACAGAAATATACACGGCAGAGCTTAGTTTCAGAGCACTGTTCCCTCCAGCTCACCATTGCCCTGGCTTCCTGGCATCTGATGACGGGGCAGAGCATTTTGTGGGCAGCAATCATCAAAAATTGTCTGATTAATAGAACGATCATCAACTGTGATGTGGAGACGATGTTTCCACTAGTGGGAGAGTCTAGGACCCGAGGTCATAGCCTCGGAATTAAAAGACGTTCCTTTAGGAAGGAGATAAGGAGGTATTTCTTCAGTCAGAGGGGGGTGAATTTGCGGAATTCATTGATACGGGTGTAAGGCGATATGGGGAGGAAATGGGGTTCAGAGAAAGAGATAGATCAGCCATGATTGAATGGCGAAGTAGACTTGATGGGCCGAATGGCCTAATTCTTCTCCAATCACTTATGAACTAATGAAACTGGGGTACTGTCCAATTCACCTCCACCCCATTGCGCACATTGGACAGTCTCTGGAACTGATGCACTACAATGCTGAGAACTATATTCTGCACTCTGTATCTTCCCCTTTGCTCGACCTATTGAACTTGATTTGGCTTGATTGTATTGATGAATATTTTGTATCTGATTTGATTGGATAGCTTACAAAACAAAGCTTTTCACTGTACGCCAGCACATGTAACAATACTAAAGTGAAACCTGAGGTACAGAAAGGATCCAGGAGCCTTGGCCCAGCGAGTCCATGCTGACCATCAATCTCCCTTTTATACTAGTTCTATGTTCATTAGTTCATATGTTCAAGGAGCAGAATTGCCATTCGGCCCATCATTTACTACACCGTTGAATCATGGCTGATCTATCTTTCCCCATCAGCTCCATTCTCCCGCCTTCTCCCCATAACCCCAAAGCGACCTCATTTTCACATCCACTCCCTTACACACTAGGGACAATTTACAGAGGCCAATAAAGCTACAAATCCACACGTCTTTGGGACTAGTTATAACTAGCTGTATCAAGTGTCTAACACATGGCTGCCTGCGCCCGCTGCCTGAACGGAAGATAGTCACAAATGTTTGAACAATCACCAATCCCCCTGCCCCTCGCTCTTCCCCCACTGACCAATAAACCCATTCCATTTCCATCATTTCTCCAGTTTCTTTGAGAAGTTTCACCGGATCTGCTTCCTTCTCTGTTTCAGAGCAAATGTGACCAAAAACCAAGAAACCCAGAGGCAGCGCTGGTTGTTTCCTATCACTTGAGAGTTTAGGTACAGTGCGGAAACAAGCCTTCGACCCAACGAGTCCACACCGACCAGCAATCCCCGCACATTAACTCTACCCTACACACACTAGGGACAATTTTACATTTATACAAAGCCAATTAACCAACAAGTCTGTATGTCTTTGGAGCTTGGGAGGAAACGGAAGATCTTGGAGAAAACCCACGCGGTCTCGAGGAGAACATACAAACTCTGTAAATACAGCACCTGTAGTCGGGATCGAACCCTGGTCTCTGACGCTGCAAGCGCTGTAAGGCAGCAACTCTACACTGCGCCACCGTGCCACCCTTTTAAACCAGCACCGTCAACACAGTGACTTTGTCGTCCTTACTGATGACTTCTCCTCACTCACTATCCTTTGTGATTTTACACGTCTCCCCCAAACCCTCCTACTCACCCCCACCGGCCTGTCCACATGGCTTGTGTAGGAAGGAACTGCAGATGCTGCTTTACACCAAAGATGGACACAAAATGCTGGAGAAACTCAGCGGGACAGGCATCATCACTGGAGCGAAGGAATGGGTGATGTTTCCTGTCGAGATCCTTCTTCAGACTGATGTCAGGGGAGTGGGAGTTATCCTTATCTATACACTTATAGATCTCCTTGTCTATACACTTCCTTATCTATGTACCCCCCACTCCCCTGTATTTGTCTGAAGAAGCGTCTAAACCAGAAACGTCACCCATTCCTTCTCTCCAGAGATGCTGCCTGTCCTGTTGAGTTACTCCAGCATTTTGTGTCTATCTAAGACAATACAGGGACCAGACAATCCAACTGGAACCAAGTGGAGCTTTACAGCCCCCACCTGACTGTGAGCCCATAAACAAGGCTTCCTCAACAGTCTAAAGGGCCTGTCCCACTTACGCAATTTTTTCGGCGACTGCCGGCACCCGTCATAGTCGCAGCAGGTCGCCAAAAATGTTCAACACGTTGAAGGTCCAGCGGCGACCAGGAAAAGGTACGACTCTTTGGACGACTATTCACGACCATACAGGCGTCACGTGTCGACAGGTCTGGAGCCATGGGAGGGAGAGGCTGAGGCTGCGGTCTGGGGGAGGTTCTTGCCCCAGGTCCCGCTCCTCTCCCTGCCCACGGGCTCGGAGCAGCAGCCCCAGGACCCCACACCGGCTCGAACCCCAGCCCAGGGCCCGGAGCCGCGCTCAGGTCCCAGTCCGTGTCCGCTCCTCAGCGACCAAAGCCCGGGCCCGGCTACAGCCCCGAGGCTCGGCCCACACCAGGCATCTTCCTTCACATTCCCTTTTCTTTCCCCTCTCCTCCTCCCTCAATCACCTCTCCCACCCTCGGTCACTCCCTTCCTCCCTCCATAACCCCTCTCCCTGCCTGCCTGCTTCCCCCACTCCTCACCTCTACCCTATCCCACCCCACACGATGTTTAATGTCAATGAGATTCGGATTCCCTGTGTGACGTTATTGTGAATGAAAACGGGAGAATTAGAATGAAACAGATTTTGTTTAGAATTTGATGTCAATGAGATTCGGGATTCCATCGTGATGTCATTGACAGGCAGGGCAAGTGGAAGCGGCTTTAAAAGTAGTTTTTGTAAAGTTACAAATGGCAATAACTTGTACAATACGTCTTTAAAGTGTGCGGTTGGTTCATTCAGCGGTGCGGCGCCCCTGGGCTCTGACAGCGCTGCCGTGGGTCGGTGTTTAAGGGGAGGCAGTCAAGGGGGTGAGGCTGGGAGCCGTCCCCGTCCGCAGGGCCCCCGGCGCCGGGAGGAGCGGTCACCTGTGCGGGGCCAGGGACCGACACGACAGACAGACTCACCGAGTGATGGTCCCTGCGGGGTCCGAGCAGCAGAAGCTTCGCCGCGGCGCCGGGAACAAGGAGCGGGAGCGTGGCCACTTCACCCACTCCCCTTCTGGTCGCCACGCGTCCCCGCCGCACCTAGAGTATAATATAGTATAGTAGATGATGGTAGGGTAGAGTATAGCTGAGCTGAGCAGAGCAGACACCAGACACGACCTCCTCCAACGCCGTCTGTCTGTGTCTGTGTCTATGTCCCGCCCCCGGTGCCGCTGCCCATTGTCTGCATCGTTCAAAATGCTACATTCTAGAGTGTTAGTTTGTGTCGCGCCTCCACCCCACCGGGGGGTGGGGACAGGAACCGTGACAACTGCGGCACCACCACCCCCACGTTCCAACCAGCACCACCCTCCCTGATACCCACCTCCACACAATAGCCTCACTGACTACAAAGGATGAAATAGTGACACATTTGGGTAGCAGGATCGGTCAGAGTTCTTTGAGGATGTAACTAGGAAAATGGACATGGGAGAGCCAGTGAATGGAGTGTACCTGGACTTTCAGAAAGTATTTGATAAGGTCCCACATAGGAGATTAGTGGGCAAAATTAGAGCGCATGGTATTGGGGGTAGGGTACTGACATGGATAGAAAATTGGTTGGCAGACAGGAAACAAAGAATAGGGATAACTAGTGGGATACCGCAAGGCTCGGTGCTGGGACCGCAGCTATTTACTATATGTATTAATGATTCAGATGAAGGGATTAAAAGTAACATTAGCAAATTTACAGATGACAGAAAGCTGGGTGACATTGTCAACTGTGAGGAGGATGCTATGAGAATGCAGGGTGGACTTGGACAGGTTGGGAGTGGGCAGATGCATGGCAGA